>NC_132934.1:161893187-162214125 GCF_034638445.1 Ciconia boyciana
CTAATTATTTCCCCTGCCATATTTTATCCTCTTAGAGTTACAAGCTCTTTGGGGCAGATGTCTTAGTGAGTATTTGCACAGCAGGATCTGAATCCCAAATGGGCCCTCCTGGCATTATGAAAATTCAATTAAGGGCTTCAGCCATAAAAATGTAAACGATGTAGCTACTTATCATTTGTGCGTATAGAGACACATAAACACACATATGCAGATACACATGCCCAGGGAAGCAGCGCCTAATGCAAAAATATAACTCTTTTAAAAGAACAGCGCTATGTTGTGTTTAAGAAGCCCCTTCCTTTGGATATGAATATATATTTTACTCGTTCCTTTTCTCTCCTGTAGAATAAAAACAGTGTGACACTGGGGACAGAAGTTCACTGAACAGAAATCACTTTTCAGGACAAAAAGCAATTGCTACAACAGTAATTGCAGCAAGCGCAAAATCTTCTGAAGCAGTTTTCAAAAGTTTCTTGTGACATACTGGGTTAAATAAACGTTATAATTTTTCAGATATAATTTTCTGCTGTATACAAATTAATAAGGTTTTACTACTGATTCGAAGACCAGCTCTAAGTATGCTGTTTTATTTATATTTAATATCGGTAGCACCTGGCTATTTAGCTTCTTTTTTTGTGCCATGGAAACAAGCTGTATTTGCCTGTGTGAGAAATGATAATGTTCTGTACTAAAATGGATTTGGATGTGTATTCAAGGGTAGGCTATTCAGTCTGGGGTATTTGCTTGTGTAAATTTTGATGTAAATTTTGCTGTTAAGATGTTGATATTTCAAGACGATTGCGTGGCTCATTTCTGCACTGCAAAATTGAGCATGGCTCACTGTCCAAGCAGTTTAGGCTTAGTCACGTACTTAGAATACAAAGAGCATTCTCATTTGACCTGTTTTAAATGTATATCTTACATTACATTGAGCTGTATCACCCTCTTAAGGTGACTATTTTTGCCCCACTTACTATAAAGGAACTGCTTTTTTCTCCTCTGAAAAAAAAGTGTCTTTCTGTCATCCCTTTTTGTTTTACTTTAAATTTTCTTTTTTTCTTAGCAGTCATTCTGGTAAAACTTCCTCAACTGACTTCAGATAACATATAGGCCTAGCTCTGAGATAGCTGTCTAGGGTGTTTTTATAGTCAGCAGGGAGAAATGGGGGCTTGGAGGGTCCAATTGTTCCCCCAAAAGTGGGCCAGATGAACTGTGCCTTAGAAGTGCCTGCACAGGGAGTCAACGGTGTCCACGCTTCTGACTTCAACACCCAGGCTTCGGCATGACGGACCTGGCCCGCTGTGTCTCATCTGTAGGTTGATTGTTATTTCTATATGAAAAGTTTGGCAAAAAAGAGGTGTAGGTTTTGATTTTACGACAGTTTTTTTTAAAGTATATCTGCAGGGCACTCTCACGAATTTTTACAATGTCCTCTGGATCATCAATATCTTCAGGTAACCTAGTTTAAGAAGTCTGTATTGTATTCATGTGCCTTGCTAAATGAGAGGCTACAGTTATGCAGAAAAGAAGAATATAGAATGTCCTATATGTCTCCTCTATGTGTATTCTATATATTGAGAGAATATATAGTAGAACACATGGAATTGTGAAGAAAAAAAAAAAGTGTAAAAACCTTTAAGGACAAGACCCAGCTGAAATATGTGGTACATGAGAGTTGGCGTGCCCCAGGCTGTGCCTCAGGGACATCCCCACCTCCCTGCACGCACCCCTGGGGGAATACACCCCATTTCAGGGGTTCATTCACTTGTGTGAGCCAGGTGCTGATGGGACCCCACTGCGTGGGGGAGTGCAGGGCAGGCCAAGGGAGGGGGCTGGCTACTGTGCAGATTTGTGCTAGGATTTGGCTTTGGGCATCAGAGAGTAGCAAGAAGGGCATTGGGAAGGATGACAGGAGCCCCTTCTAGCACTAAAAAGAAAAAGCTTGGTGAGTTACAAGAAAAAAAGCAAAAAAAAATTGAGCTTACAGGATTCAAAAAAGGTATGAAAAGTTATGAGCAAAAAATAAATAAAATAAACAGGCAGGGAGCCATCACAAGGGAAGAAGAGAAAGACTTCGGTGTGTCAACATGGGTGCAGGTACACACACACACACACATACACACATGAGTTAAGAGCCGGAGAAGCTGTTCAGAGGGGTGGCTTATGCCCAAGTCCTGTTTGTGCACATTTGAAGTATCACTGCTCTCTACCTCTGCAAACTTTCTGAGTTTGCTGGAGAACTTTTCTGAATGGCCCTTACAGGAGCTTGTCCAAAAAGGATTTCTCATTAGACCCCTTTAATTTGCCATAGCTCTGAGATGGGACACGCTGTGACTGATGCCCTAATGGGGTATTAAAAAACTATTAAGGAAATTCAGAAGTACAATTTATGAGAGATTCCCCCATGTAATGTAACCAAACTATCAAATTTCTTCATGGAACTTCTGAAGCACATAATTTTCGGCAGCGAAACTGAGGGACTGCCAAGTGCCTGAGAAATATAGGTGACGGGGAGATTAAAGTGAGTGGCAGCCCGCGGGATGGCAGCTGCTGGAGAGATATCTTCACCACCTGTGGAATCAGCTCCAGAGCTGACAAGCATTAATCCTCATTCCTAATACTTAGTAATCTCTAAGCTACATGTGTAGTTAAAAACTGACACAGCTGAAAATTTGTCTCAGTTGCACCCAAGCAATGCCCACATCAAAGGATACGATACAAAAATATCCTCCATTTACACAAGGATAATGCAACATAACGGCTTAAACAAACATTGCGAGATGAACATGGAGGAGGGAGCTATAGAGGCATGTATGTGACTTATTCCTCATGTCACGAAGCCTTCGCCGCGTCCTGTTGATCCAGCTGTTTTTACACTGTCCGTTCAACATTACCTTTGTCCTTTAAAATTTTCAGCGACATACCTACCAACCACAGCAACAAATTAGGAGGAGATTAGAGAGCCCCTTATCTACTCACAGGATCCATTTTCAAATAATCTGCCCTAGCTCTTCATAATCTAAGTTTATTTAGGCACCCAAAAGGGCTCATTAAGACAGGTCATTCTGATAAATGTTCCCATCTTGCTTACAGTGTTGTTTCCCTAAGAGAATCGTGCTTTTCCTCCACCCTGGGGACTCCTGCGAGATCAGAAGCTGGAGAGACCCTCTGCAATCCAGCCCAGCAGATTGTGGGGTTCATTGCAACCACACTCGGAAATCCATCTGCTCAGGATGGGACCTAACACGTGCCCACAGCTCAGAGGCTGGAAAATCAGTGGCCAAAACGTTAAGTCCCTCCATCCGCCAGAGGAGAAAGGCTGGTACCCCTGAAGGCTGGGGGGGGAAGGGCCCTCTCTTTATCCATCCACAGCTCTGTCCCATGGTCTGAGCTCATCCACTTCATCCTGCTTCCAGTTAGTGGAAGGAGGCAGGCATGCCCGAAGGGATTTGTTTCCTCCTAAGCCAGCTGGCATGAAGCACCGATGGAGTCTCATTTCCAGGCACCTGGACATCTGCAGGTTACACATCTGCACGTGGACAACGCTGGGGAATCATAGAATGGTTTGGGTTGGAAGGGACCTTCAAAGATCGTCTAGTCCAACATCTTTCACTAGATCAGGCTGCTCAAAGCCCCATGCGACCTGACCTTGAACACTTCCAATGATGGGGCATCCACAACTCCTCTGGGCAACCTGTTCCAGTGTATTATACATATAGGGAAGCTAAGCTGGAGGGCGACTACATCACCCTCAAAACATACTGAAAAGCCCAGACCTTGGGCTCAATCTGGTGAGACCAAGGGCATTTCAGCCTGAGTATCTCTTGCAAACAGGCATCGCTCACAGTCCATGCAGGGGAACAAGGTCTGCAGTGTCATCCTGCTATTCCCAGCTGCTTGACAGTCACCAGCCAGCCCCTTCATCTCTCCCTTCCCCCCAAAAGTCGTGCACTGGGAACCTCTTATTTTTCCCTGGAGCCCCTTATTTTCAGGTTTACCTTCATCGTTTGCTTGCATATCCATGTCATCCCTTTTACTTCTATTTTAAGATGAAGATTTACTTATTATTCGGCTTTCATTTCTGAGGCATTGGTCATTTGTCACAAAGTATGTATCTCTATAAATATTACCACGTGGTCGTCACCCTCACTTGTCTGGTAGAGTGTTTTCTGACACAGACTAATGACACTGGGCTGGCTAGGGCCACCACTGCCAGCTCTTGCCTCACCACTGAGACAGCATATTTGAGTCTAACTACTGACTTGGTAGCAAGGTCAATGGAAAAAGGACCGGAGCACTGATGAATACCCTTACAGGACAGCTCCCAGCTAGTGCCAATGTCTTCTTTCATCCCTTTAAACAGCTTCAGCAGGACTTGTTTCTCACATATGCTTTGCAATCACCAGCGGCACTGGTTATCAGATGTGCTTCTCAGGCGTGTGGCAAATACCATGCCAAAAGCACCCCTCGGAGCAAGGGAGTTTATTTACCTTATTCTAGGCAGACAAATGTTTTGTTAAATCTGGCTGCAGCTATCATAGGATAATTAATGTACATATCTTCTATCCGTGACTATTATTTGAATAAGCAGCTGCGTCTGCCCCCCAAATTGCACGTCAGTTACACAGATTTGTCATCAAGAGATAAATGAATCCTATCTTCAAATTCATGATTCATGTGCTACCCTAGAAAACCAAATGCTAAGTTTAATTATCTCCTGGACTAATTGCTTAATTTTATTTAAAAAAAAAATCCTCTAAAGCATTCCTAGCCAAGCATTTGGGACACTACTGCTCATCTGAAAGGTACTAATGAGCCACCAGCAGAAGATAAAGTCAACAGCAGAGCTGGTGCCTGGGCATGCAGCCTCCTTCCGGCACAACACTGGAGTACCACGGCCAGGCTTACTTATGCTTACTGCAATGGGGAGATCAGATGGTTCTTCCTTCAGTAAGAAACTGAACTTGGGGGTTGACCAAAAGGGTCACAATAAGCACATTAGGACAAACTGATACTGGGTTCGCTGGTATGGACTCAAACACTCAGGTAAGTGTGAGTGAGCAGCACCATACTGCCCAAACAAGAAAATCTGTGGTCTAAACAGAGGCTACAACTACACTGATGTAAATATGGAAGTCAGCTCATATTTAAACCTGGTTTTAGTCCCACTGTCAGTGAGATTTATTTAACTGCTTTACAGAATTGGGATTTAGGTAAATTCCTCCATGTATATTACATAGGTAAGAATTTTAACATGGAGCTTTTTCAGCCAGTAATGCCTTTCAGGTTGATAATTCTGATAAACACTATTAAATAATGACTAAACGGTAAAGGCAGTACATTTATTGAACGCTTTTTCACATCAACCCCAACAGGACCTAAGAGTTGTCAGGGCTTAGTGAGCCTGAACATTTAAGTAGTCCGAAGGAAAAAGGAGGCCGGAATGAAGTCTGCATGCTCAAACCAGGAATGAATATCTAAGTATACTGGAAGCGGTAATATTTATCTGTTTTTTTAATTAATTGTAATTTTAATTAATATTTCAGTGCTCTGCAAACTCACAAAATGGAGTCTTGTTCACTGCAGGCTCTTTTTGAGGTGTTGGGCACCTCTGGTGACAACTACAGATTTTCTCTCTTCTGACCTGAACCTTTGGGCTGAAACATGAGCTGTGGCTCTCTCTGTAGTGGCTAGAGGGCAACCCCCACAACCCCTCAAAATTCACCTGACTCCAGGAGCTGGGGCTGAGAAGCAGCCAGCTAACCTCTGGTTCCCAGGATCCCCCCCTCAGCCTAGAGGGAGCATCCTGCCCTCAGGTCAGTGCAGGCGTGATGGATGATGTCCATGACTGACAGTGTCAGAATGAGACACTACACCAATGGCCTGCAGAAAAGCAGAAAACATCCTCCACCAGCGTTGGGAAATAAGCTGGCCCTAAGATACAATTGCCATCTATGCAATGCTTAAGGTAAGCTGCTGTTTATATACCTAATCCAAACTAGCTCCTATTGGGCTTGCACAGACATTGCCAGCAGAGATGCACAAAGCCTCAGAGCAAGACAGGGAGTATAATAGTTCTCAGCAGTGTATTTCTTGCAGTCTGTAACATACCTTAACAGACAAGGAGAGTCAGTGAATTCATGTAGCCACTGTAAAAGCCTGGTCTCACTCCTAGCTTGTTTTACTGGGAGCACGTTTTGCCAAGAAATAAACATCCCTCTAATTAAAGACTATGGCCCAAGTCCTGAGCTGCACCCTACGCACCCCAACAGTATTGAGGGCTGCAAAGTTCAACTTGCACATGCAGCCACCAGGTAGGTGTTTATTTGCTGCATGTTGCATAGTTATACAACCTGCACATTTATATCAAAACACTAGATTTAAAACAGAAAAATCAGTTCAAGATACTTTTCAAAAGCAAGCAGGGCAACAAAGCAAAGCAGAGAAAAAAAGCAAAGCCACCCTGTGCCACACCATGTGCAAGGAGCCCTGAACCTGCACAGTGCATGAGCTGGAGCATTTTTATCCCTTGGGATGTTCAGCTACAGGTTGGACTCTGACAATTGCGAATAGCCTTTACCTCTCAGCTCTTTGGGCCTCAGGAAATTATTTAGGTGCATCTAACCCAAAGCCAGGGGATTTTAGCTCAAGGTGCAGTCTGTGTCTGAAAGATGGGGAATATCCTCAAGAAATTACTGAAATAATTAAGAAGCAAACAATAAAGTAGCCCCAGCTCCAGCTCCTTCTGCCAGTCTTCTCCTCACTCTCATTCCCATCCTCTCCCTGTACTCTTCCTTCTCATGTCACAAATACTTTGCACATTTATTTAGCCCAAATACTGAAGAATTGGAATATAACAACATGAGCAGGAGCACCACTATTTTTCTGGTCAGTAATTCAGTTCCTTGGATCGTCAGGATAAACTACGCGGCCTTGGAGAGTATTCATCCACTTGGGAATTGGATTACAGCCTCATAAAACAGCACAGTGCTCCTATTATCACCTAAATAAAGCTGCCATCATTCTGGAACAAATAGGTGGAAGTAGTCAGTCACCGAGGATCCAGAGTTGAAGCGAAGAATAATAAACTGACATACAGTTCTTAAGAAATTCTTCACAAGGAGGCAGATGTAATGCCCTGAAAGCTAGGCTTTTACACACAAAAACACACACTCATCTTTTTTATCACTGTCTTATCTAAAGCACTGAGAGCTCTGTAAAGACGGGATCCAGGTGCAACGCTTTCTGAATAGCTGATGATGACACTGTATTATCCTCTCTCACAAGAGGATGCCCGAGAAGTTTCTCAGCATTTATAAGCTAGAAAAGGAGCTGGTTTTGTTGCAGCTGCCCAAGATTGTACCTGGCTCAATACAAAATCCTGGCTGATTAAAAACATCTCACTGTAGGTTTCGGCAGCTTCTGGTGGAAAAACAAGCTGGTAAAGATAAGTTCTTCCACAGTGTCAGCTGGACCCTGTTCTGACTCCACTGCTGAGCCACCACGAGCATTGAACAAGTCATTTTAACTTCTTTGCATATCTATGAAAGGGGACAGGCTCACCTTTGCAAAAGTCTTCGGGCTATAGACAGTGATGTGTAAGTGTGATGGAACTGTTCGCCCCATAGTCGCCACGGGGGACCAGGCATTTGCAAAATAAGGATGCACAACCCATTGAAAAGGCCTGTTAGCAAAAAGACCAGCTCCTTTTCTTTTCTGGAAATGCTCACACAGCTGTTTCACAAGGATCATCAGTTAAGACCTACCTTCAGGACCACGTCACTGTGGAAAAATAGTATCATTTAAGGCCTGGCATCACTGCTCCCAAGCTTGTATCTCCAGCATCTAAGGGCTTGGGAAGAGGCAGGCTTCCTTCCCAAGGGCCAGCTCGGCCCGTGCACAGGCACCAAGAGGGGACACGTCCTCTCCTGCCTCCCTCTGCCCTCTCCCCAGTCCCAGCCCTTTGCTCCTGCCACTTGCCTTGTGCCAGTGAGCGGCAGACCCTCTGTGAGCCACTTTCCCTCACATAATTGCAGAAAACTATCATCTCAGAAAAAACCTCAGCCTGTGTAGTTTCCTGCCACTGGAGTCAATTGAAGGAGCTCACCCAGGAGTTTGAATAAGAGCCAAGCCTGCACAAGCTGGCAGGGAGCATAGGGAGAGGAGTGAAGACAAGCAGTGGAGAAGGGAAAGAGCTAAAGCCCCAACCCCATCAGCATCAAAAAGCAACAAAGAAGCCATGAAATTGGCCTGTCTGTCTGTGGAGAGACATGTGAGTGAGCTCAGACATTCACCAGGCAAAGGACGGGGATTTCTGCTGTACACAAGAAGGTGGTGTCACTCCTGCAAGCAGCATCACTGGGATCAGTACCAGACCACTGTGCCCACTTTGGGTCCCCACACTTCAAATGGATGTTAAATGCAGGTTTCAAAACACAGTTAGAGGAGCAAACACACTGAGAAACCCCTGACGTGCAACCTATTCAGATTAACAAGAAGGGGCTATGTTGGGGTAGTCCCATTTTAGATGTAGCTTCATGATGAAGTCACTGCTAATAGACAGTTCTTTAATCCAACAAACAGATGCATAACAAGCACAGACTCTGGGCAGGAAACAGAAACTGAATTAACTGAGCTTCAAAATGAGGTGCGCAGGTGTGGTCAGTTCCCCAGTACGCAAGGTTTTTAAATCAAGGCTGGTTGCTTTTTTAAAGGCTGTCATAGCTCGACAAGAAGTTACAGGCCTGATGCAGCAATCTCTTGACACAATTTTATCTTTATACAGTTGATACAGCCCCTTCTTTCCTTTAAAATCGCTGGAGGACCAAAATCAACAACAAAATGTGGGTCCTGTTGTTGCACTGGTGCATCCCCTGCAGTGCGCTGGGCTCCTACAAGCCAAGCTGCACTTGCACCAGTAATGTGCCCAGCTCTGCTCCCTGGCAGGGTGAGGGAATTACATACTCTAAACTGGTAAATGTAAGGAGCTGCCTGGACAGCCCTGCACGCTGGTGCTGCTGCTGTGGTGGGTAACACAAGCACAGCCAGGGCCAGACTTGACTGCCCTGGTCTCAGCAGGCATCACGTGCCCCCGTAGCGGCACCCTGCTTCTCCCTCTTCCCAACACTCTTGCTTCTTGTTGGTTTTGCTGTCCCCATTTAGGGCCTTTTTGGTTTTCAGCTATGGAAGAAATCACTGCTCAGAGTCTGAACTGCTGAGGTTTGCCCCGTGAGGCACACACCACCAGTCCCTATGCAATGTGCAACTGGGGGCTCTGTGTGTGTGTGAGATGTGGGCGGTGGAAAAGAGCAGGCACGGAAAAGGGCAGTGCTGCTAAAGCGCGAGGGTTAGGAGATGGAAAGCGTGCTGCCCAGCTCTTCTCCCAGGGTGCATGCTGTGAGCATCACCAGCAGGAACAACAAGCCTCTCCCTGTTTCCCCGCATATGCAAACACTTTCTGTACTCCAGCCAGGATGGCCACTGTTCTTCAGAGCTTTGCAGTCCTCTCAGGTGTCTCCAGCTGGCACATGTGAGGTTTAAATCTGCTCTTTTCAATGTTAAATATTACTTTATATTTGAGGTGTTTGAGCAAGCAGACATGGTTGGCAGGACTGCTACGTGCTATAAGGTGTAAGCAGCCTCTTGGTGCAAATTACTGGCCAGCAGTCCCCAGCTGCCAAAGGGAACACAGGAGAGATGGAGCAGCCTTGAAGAGCAGGTGGGAGACCCTGCTAGGGATCCCCATTCCACACACTTCCTCCTCCCTGCAGCAAAGGGGGGCCAGCAGCAGGGACCCCCCAGCCTAGAGGCCACCCTACCCTCCTCACTCTCCCCATCCATCCCAAGAGAGCCCAAGTCGATTGGTTTTTTTCCCAGATGTCTAGTCTCACTTCTTCATACTTATCCCTATCCTATTTTAAGACCCAAAGAGCCCAGCTTATTCTTGCAGCTTTAACACAGCCATAACAAGCTCCAGCAGCACGAACGTTTGCTCCTGCTGCCTGACAGATGAGGCTGTGGCAGCACTGTGGGATATATGACATCCAGTAGTCACTCAGGTAAATCACCACTTCTTTCCGAGATCCCTCTCCCCTATTTAAGGCCCCAAAAAGGCAGAGGGGTGACCACGTCTTCCTTTGTGCTGGAGCAAGGCGAGTGCATGGTCGCCTCCCAGCGATAACGCCGTACTCCAAGCAAGCACACCTCACCGTATTCCCAAAACTATTTGTCCGTAAACATGTTTAGCCAGCAAGGCAATAACTCATTGAGGCAAACAGCTACCTGCTAATTATACCTCAGGAGATGGAGGTGCTATCCAAGAGCACCAAGAGAAGTAGACTAATGTGCCCTGTGAGTACATGGACTTTGCAAGGTTTCCCTCTTTTCTCTCTCTGTCCAGCTCCAGCAGAAGCACAGAGACACAGGGAGCAGGGTGCTAACAGGGCTTAGTAGCATCAGCGAGTGGGACCCAGTGCAGCTTCTTGCTGGAGTGACCGCCCTCCTCGATTTCCACGGCTAATTCTGGGGAAGGCATCGGTGCTTTATTGAGCATAAAAGCAAGAAGCGCAATTAAAGAGAAAACTTAGGAGCAATGATATCAGGATCAGGATATATTTCGTTTTCTCCAAGGACAGCCAGTGATATAACCAGAATTATTACTCACTGTTTCGCAGATGAACTGTTCTTTCAGAGCCTACGAGGTGGTGGTTCCTTTCTTGAGTGCTGAATTCACTCCAATCCCACTCATGTCAGCAGCTTGGCTCACAGCTGATTTTAAGTCTTTTAGCCCAAATTGCCTTTTTCTCCCCTCACGAGTGCTCTCGCCAGGGAGCCTTCCTGAAAAGCACAGCAAGAACTAGATTGCTCAGGTTTACAACAAATTGGGAGAAAATGGAGTAGGAGCAACAAGGCAGCTGCTCCCCATCGAACATCGCAGTAAGGACCTGCCTGCTGAGGAGACCTGACTTTCTCAGCTCCTCGGGGATGATGGGGACTTCAAAAGCCTTTTCCTGGAACTGAAATAATAATTCTGCAGTCATCAGCCTTAGTGTACGGTCTTTGGTTTTGATGTGTGTTTCATTAAAAGACAGATAATTAAGAAGTATGTAATTTTACAAAGAACTGGAAAAATACCTGAAGATAAAGCTTTCATTTAAACAGAAGTCCTTAATTTTGGCATAAAGCTACTATTCCTCTATGCTACAAGGACAGTGCTATGAAGTTACCACTTCTGTACATTCATATATCACCTGTCTATATGGCACATCTCTGAGCCGAAACTATTGCTTTTCTTTAATCTCACTGCTGTCTGTGTGATTAACCCTCCACCTCCAGGCTGTGCCAAGCCTTAGCACACAGCTTGATATCCTTATGGTACCCAAGAGCAGAGGGTATTTGGCAAGAAAAAACTGCCTCCCATCCACACCACAAAAGCAATGTGTCCTGGTTTCAGCTGAGATGACAGAGTTGGTTTTCTTTATAGTAGCTGGTATGGGGCTATGTTTTGGATTTGTGCTGAAAACAGTGTTGATAACACAGGGAAGTTTTAGTTGTTGCTAAGCAGTGCTTATACTAAATCAAGGACTTTTCAGCTTCCCATGCTCTGCCAGGTGCACAGGAAGCTGGGAGTGGACACGGCTGGGACAGCTGACCCCAACTGCCCAAAGGGCTATTCCATACCATATGGCGTCATGCTCGGTATAGAAACTGGGGAAGAAGAAGGAAGGGGGGGACATTTGGAGTGATGGTGTTTCTGCCGATGGTGCCTGCCGATGGGAAGTAGTGAATGAATTCCTTGCTTTGCTTTGCTTGCATTCGCAGTTTTTGCTTTACCTATTAAACTGTCTTTATCTCAACCCACGAGTTTTCTCACTTTTACTCTCCCGATTCTCTCTCCCATCCCACCGGCGGGGAGTGAGTGAGTGGCTGGGTGGGGCTTAGTTGCCGGCTGGGGTTAAACCCCGACACAATGATATGGAGCAATGGTGAAACTTAGGTGGACAGGCTGGGTGGCTATTGGGAATATAACCCAACGTTGGAGCTAGCACACCTTGCGTTCAGGCCTGGAGGGAATGATGTGGTGCCCTAAGCATCTCCGTTTCCAGTGGAGGAAGAACTGGGCTGCTGTAAAGACATCCAGAGGCTGATCCAGTCCAAGTAAGAGCAACTACTAGGCACCTCTGTCCTCTTATGACCTGGTTTGCCTATGCATTTTTAAGCAGAAACACCTAATGCAACAGGGCCACCTTCTTTAAATGAGAGATAGCGCGGACAGTTAGGCAATTATAGCTTTCCCAAGAGGAGGGGAGGGGAAGCTGGGCTCTCTCAGTTTTAAAAATGCCAGCGGCCAGGACGTGACCCGACCCCTTGGTCCCAGGGTGTTTTGGAGAGGGAGACACCCTCCACACCTCCCGCAGGAGCAGGACGCGGCTCATCCCAAGAGCCCAAAGCAGCCTGCTCCTCCGGGAGGGGTGGCTGCTGGGGCGTGCGTGGGGCACCAGAGCCCCATTCAGTCGGAGATGGCCCTGGCAGGAGGGACCGCCGGGCCCCAGCGAGGGCACAGCACTTGGGCTAAGTGCCGGCTCCCTTCTGCATCTCTTCTTTTTGTTCTGGTTTCCCTTCAGCCTGGTGCACCAGGCTGCAGGCGACCATGCTGCTTCATGAGCAGCTCGGATGCCTCTGCCTCAGCGGCAGCTGCCTCTGATAAGCCAGAGGACAAGGTGAATGGCCAAGGGGGTGGGTACAGCTTCTGCTGTCCAATGTTAATCTGCAATTGCAAGGCTGTCAGCCTCTAATCCCAATTTAGGCAGACTGGCTCCCACCTTTAATAAGAAGAGGTGAGGAAGAGCTTCTTAAACTGCTTCTCATCTATGTCTGACTGTGAGCATTTTTAGCCCATTGCACTGCAAAGTCAAATGTTAATGGTGATTTATGCTAACGCCTCGGATATTGCATGGAGAAAGCCTGGGATCAATGGCTGGACAGCTACTGCAGAAAGCCGAGGGGCTTAAGAAGCTGTCTCCATTCAGGTGTGAAGTTCCTCCTTCCTCCCGTCAGTGTAAATACCTTCTGTTTCAGCGCAACAACAACAACAAAACCTGTTCATTTAAACTCCATGAGTGCAGCCAGGAGAGGAGCCTTTGCACAATTAGGCACAGCTCAGAGAAGGTTTAAGTGCTTTAGTGCCTCTTTGCCATTAGTGGCTGCCTCCCAGCTGAGACGCGGGGTCTGGCTGTCTCTTAATTTGGATACAGCAATTAGAGGCTGAGAGCTCTGCTGGGCCAGATCCCAGCCCCAATGTGCGATGTAGATATAGCTATAGCTGTGTTTTCTGGCATTTACTGTGAAAAAAGACATTTGCCATTGAAAACATCAGGTTATATTTTATACACTTTATTTCCATCAAGTCTCCCTCGGTAATGGATAACATTTGCCCAGATGAGAGTGCCTGGTACTCCTCCAAATCTGAGGAGACCTGCATTTGAGCTGAAATTAAAAGCTGGTGACTTTAATGGTTGGGTCACTTTTGAAATAATAATTTTTAAAAAATCAGTGTCAGGAGAACTGCTAGAAGAACTTGGGGGAAAAAGTCATGGTATAAAAAGTACATTATGACATGTAAAAGGTTACCTCAGTCACCTTAAACAAGGGAATGTTTTGGGGATCGGTCCCCTCAGCATCAAGCCGGCTGCCCATCGGCGGGGTGCGGGCACAAGCCTGACTCCCAGGAGGGCAGTGGGAAGGAGGAAGGCCCACCGTGCCATTTTGCTGGGCAAAAATCTCTGGGCGAAACCCAAAGAGTGCGGCAGGACCTGGCAGCAGCACACTGCTGGGGCAGGCAGGGGATCGGGGAGCAGGGACCTCCGGGTCCCCTCACCACAGGCAACAGCATCGCCTCCACAAGCAGCCCACACGTGTTCTTAGAAGATATCTCCTAAGCTAATTTTCTTCTGGCATATTATCTTCCCCTGTGATGACGTGTCTGTTTATCAAAAGCATAGACTGTTTTCTAAATCCTTCCTAGCTCACTGCAAACAGCTTCACCTGATGTCTCAGCCCTTCACCCACCAGCTGCATGTGATTTTTCGCTTTCCAGCTTCTAGCCAGCCCCCCCGAGGATATAAGGGCTTGTTGTTTTTTCATTTAAGCAAGCTTTTGCTAAGAAGAGGTATCTAAGGCATGCATATACTGTTCTTTAATCCTTTACCTCCCACACTTCCCTCTTTTCTTAAACCAAGCTGTTAATAAGAAAGCAGATTACTGTAGCCAGAATTTATAGCATGAATTTGCAGTAGCCAAATATAAATTTAAAAAAGTGGCAGCAGCATGATCAAACCACAGCTCTGCTCATAAACCTTTCTACAGTATATATTTTCCACAGTTTACCTCTCACAACTTATAGCCATAGATACAGCTTTAAATGAGTAGGCCTGTTTTTAAGGATTTCCTGTGTTACAACCATTGGAGACAGCATTTCATATCTCAGCGTCTTTAAGTCTGCAGTAACTGTGAGGTCCCAATGTGATTATCACATGTAAATGGCAAAAAAAAGGAAAAAAAAAGGTGATTCGCCCCATGAGTCCTACTGAAAATGGAGAATGCAAGTTCACCTCCGTATAGCTGTGGTTTGGGGAGGAATTGAGCAACTGGGTGTCCCCCTGAAATGGCAAGCACAAGATGGCAAGGCAGAAAAAGTACCTTTTCTTCTTCGTCAAGAAGAAAAGTTTGATCCGGGTTTGAAAGACGTGCTCTGGTTGCGCTTGCCTGCTTTGGGGGGTGGCACGCACCAGCCTGTCCCCGGGGCCGTGGGGTGGATGCCGGGGAGCAGCCAGCTGCCTGGGAAGCAGACAGGCACGTACAGAAAGGAGGACAGCCCTGTGTGTGCACACGGGCATAGGCACCGAGCGCAGCAGACAGCGTGAACACCCATCAGGTTTGGGACACAGAGTGCCCCGGCAGGGCAAGCTGGGCTGGTGCTCGATTGCTTCATGAACCCGCAGTCACCTGTTTGCCCCTTCAGCTGCCATTCAGATGTCTTCTCCTCCTCGGTTCCTCACCCTTTTCCTGCTCAGCCTCTTGGTGGCACAAGCCCCGTTGATGGCAGTGATCAGCCCGGTGCCCGGGGCACTCCTGGGGCTCTGCAGACCCCGAATCGCCCTGCTGGGAGGGATGTCCGGAGGCGGCTGCAGAGGCTCGGGGCTCGGTCGAGGGAAAACCCCACCACAGCCGCCATGTGTCTGTTAGAGGATGCCATTACCTCCCTCATGCTCCTCTTGGTGCATGAGGTATGGCACAGTGGGAAACCTGTCTACAACAGTTTCTACCAGCTACCACAACTAGTGCCAACCCCGGGGCGATGAGAGGTTTCTGCACGGCACCAGGGCTGCTGTGCACGCTCAGCCCTCCTCTTGTGCCGAAACCTCATCTGCGATCACTTCAGCTCAGCCTTTCCTCCTCACTTCAACAGCGAGTGGGAGCCATGGACAGACGTGCACCGTCAGACACCATGGACAGAGAGCTCCTGCACAGCTTGGCCAGGTGGGACCAAACTGCGATTTGGTTTTATTTTAATGTAAAATAGCACAGAAAGTATCTTTCAACGATAATTTACCAGAGCTACATCTTCCTGAGTCAGTAGCTTACAGATGTGTGACTTAAGTACCCACCTACCTCTCCCGCCTTTGACCAAACCTCCTGCCAGCTGCTGGCTGCTGGGTTTGAGCAGCTGCTGTCGGATCCCCGCACTGCTCAGCCCAAGGGGCACGTCCCTGCCTTCTCGTCTACAAAGCTGTGCTGAAGGTTTGTAGGCATTTTTCTTTGTAAATTTTTTACGGTTTGTACCCAGCATAAAAACTTACAATTAGACACATTTTAAAGGCGTAGTTTAGCCTAAGTACATTAGTCTCGGCTGAGTGTGATGCAACTTTTTCAAAAAGCAGTAATCCATCACTGCAAAGGCTTCTCCATTAGTAGCACTTATGCTCCTTGTGCGTATTTAATACAAAATTGCCAGCGAGTAAAATGCCCATTACATCTCTCAATTAAATTGACATATGCAGGTTATGCAGATCTCACATCACCTTTGCACCCTCATTCACCGCTTGCTAGAAACCTCCGTGACACAGAGCTTCTCTGCTTCTCCTGGTGGCTTTCCCTGCAAGGGACAACAGGCAAGGACACCCCCACACCCCCTGACTCCTACATCGTGCGGCAGTTAGCACGTGTGCCCCTGTTCAGATTGGGAAAGGCACGGCCAGTGCAAGTGATATCAAATAAAAGTAAAAACTTATTAGCCAAGCTTCTAAGAGATGGTGAGTTTTATATTGTTGCAGTCTCACACTTCATAGCTAGAAAAGCACGAGACGTGAGAGCGCATTCATTATTTAAAGATCTGTTTCAGTCAGCGGATGACAATGCTTGTAAAGGCAGGGAAGATAAAGCATGTCACATTTTCGAGTTCACTGCTAGGAGCACGGATCACAATGTTTAGACAATCCGTGACAGTAAAAATCGACAGCCTGCCAATGGCTTTCTGCAGCACCTCCAGTCTCTCCAGATAGCGGACGGGGTGATGGGTCTCAGCAGGGAGGTCCTGGGTCTCAGACAGGGTGCAGATGGCAGGGTGAGTCTCTGGGGAGCAGAGGAACAAACGGAGAGCATGGCCGACAAGAGAAGAGCAGCTATGCTGAGGGACTTGTCACCACAGACACTTTTCAGCTTTTCTGCTTTATCACCTGCTCTAAGGAAATCTGGGCTCCTGAAATGCAGCAGCCCCGCTATGCCCTAGTCACACTCATTTTGCTGCCGGTCAGAGAGATGCCTGGCAGCTGGAGGAAGCCAGCTTTGCTCTCTCTTTCCTTATCAAACTCTTTTATGAGGTTCTGACCCAGACTCCTTGGTCACTGCTGCTCTTTGTACCTGTTGCTAAGCTGTAACTGCAGAAACTCCAGGGAGGAGTGGAAATCTTTGCCCTCGAACACTGTCCTCTTCAGAACAGGCACCTGCTTGGTGTGATGGATCTTTTGGGGGGGTCCCACATTATGCACTGCTCTCACCAGCTGTTCAAGGTCTCGGGCGAACATCTCCGGTGTCTTCCAGCCCGCTGTCTGCCAGCCCCCATCAGCTCAGACTGGGCAAGCCTATGAGCTATTTTCTCTAGAGGAATGGAGGAGGCAGCTGGTTACGTCTACACTAGTGGTCTAAAGTGGGCCAGGGCCAAACCGAGGTGCTGTCGCCTTGTTAATGTGCTCCCCAGAACAGGTCTGACCTGGCTTTCTCCCAGAGACTGCCTGGGGGTGCTTTAGGGGCTGGCACAGTCCAGGAGCAGCTCCTAACGAGTTGCACAGGAAAGTCAGCCTGGTCTGGGAGGAGGGAACAGTGTCTGACCATGCAGACATGAGCTGGGTAGCTCAGTCCCCCGTGGAGCCAAAGTGCAAGCCACGGCACAGGCGTTATTTGTGCAGCCCCTGCCCACCCATCCTTCTCTTGTGCCACCGTCTCATGTCCTGCTGCAATGGAGCTTCAACCCACCGAGCTGGGACCTTCCCTTAGAAAACTACACCTGCCATTGTCTATGTTTAATGGTTGTAGCAATTCCTGCTCACACTATAAATTCAGATATCTCCCAGGACTTTGCAGGACCATTTCGATACTCTCCCACAAAGCAGCTGCTGCCGACCCAGGAATCGAATCATCCCCAAAATGACATTTTACTATAGCATGCTGGAGAGCCTGTAATGCCATGTGTGTGAGGCACATTCAAGATCTGGCCACAAAGGTCTATGAGCAACAAGTAGATAACTACTGTGCAAACAAAAACAGTCAAAGCCCGTTTCTATACCTCAGACATCCTAAACTACCTCTGAGGCCAAATGCTTTCATCAGATGAACTGTTCACCAAGCCTCGAGCCCTGAGTCTGAAGCTCAGGTAAGTAGGGATATTCGTGGGAAGGGAGCAACTGCTCTCTCACCTTGTCAGAAATCATCAGCAGAAAATGCCACAATATTCACTTACTATCAATTATTTCAGCTGCAGGCTAACAAACTGAATGGTTAAGCCAGGCATCACCACATGCAGGGCTCTGGCACTAGGAGAGACGTTTTTAGCTCTTGGGCAATGTATATTCAACAACAGTATAGCCTGTGTGTGTTTGTGTTGACCAATGTGTTGACCACCTAATGACATGAAAGGCAGGACATCCTGTGTTTTAACTTGCTATTCTGTTGCTGTCCCCTGCCTCCAAAGGGCTTTTCTGTCTTCAGACTTCTGCTCCCTAAAAACATGATGTTTATTATTTCTTAAGGCAGGCCATATCAATTACAGTAGCTAAAGAATTCAACTTGCCATAGTTTTCCCAGAAACCTTCTTGATATTCATTACCTGCTTGGCAGATTGCATGAATTTGAATGCTGATTTACAGAATAGAGCTTAAAACCAGTGTGATGTGATATATCTAGCCAGTTGGAGAACAGGACACAGGGTCTCATTTCCAGTTTTATTGAAAGGAAACATTAAATGCTCTGTTTTATTACCGCAGTTCTGATAAGGGCCGTGTTATGCTAAATAACAGCTTCTGTATTAACCCAAGAATAGGTTCGGGAGGTCCTAAACCTAACGTGGCTTCCACTTTTAACAAAACAGAAACTGAGGTAAGCTGTGTAGATTAACGCCCCCCGCATCTTACTTTACCATCCTCTCCTCACCCCCACAACCTTTTCTATTTCCGACAGTCAAACTCCTCCAAATCCCACAGTTTTCTCCCCACATAATACTCCTCCCAAGCACCCTGTCAGCAGAGTCGTCAGATGCTGGACCTCTCCAAGCAGGAGGTGCTATACCATTGCCCTGGACCTGCCTGGCCAAGACCAGCTCTTGACCTTTCTCAGTACCAACGATGGACTTGTGTCCTCTTTCAAAACCATTATTTAGCTGGTGGCTTAGGTTCAGCCAGCAGCAGATTACAGGGCCATGGTCTCATGTGTGTTTTCTATGCCTCAGTGGGGACCCAGAGATGGTGACTGCAACAGATGGCTCCATGTAGTAAATTGGCACCTAGGGTATAGTTTGCAAACATAAGACAAGATGATTCAGATCTTAATGTTTGTGTTTGGTAGGGAATTGGGAATCAAGTCTCTTCATATTCAAGCAAATCCTCATGGAAAAGAATGGTAATGTTTTCCCTACCATTTTTGAGGACTATCTCATGTTAGACTGACCTACGCGCAGGTCTGGATCTTGTGTTTGCTAGTGCTTAAGGCACATCCTCGGAGATGGAGTGAGATCTCCGAAACAATGCTGAAGTGCGAGAGCCGCATACCAAACATCAACCTTGAAACGGCAACTTGTGTGTAAGAGAATATGTCTCTTTGTGCTGGATAATTTATTTCAAATTTAAAGCAAACCAAGATTAAAAGTAAGACCTCTGTGGCAAAAAGAACATGAGGTCAGAACCAAAAAAACCCTCCACATGGAAATGAATTGAAGAGGGCAACCCAAACAAATCCACAGAGCTCAGCCAGCCACTGTCCCTAGGAAACACAGGTACCCAAACTTCTTTGTTGAGATGAGCATCTAAGAGGCTACCAACTCCTTCATAGTCCCCCAGCTCAGCTGAAAATGGAGAGGAGAAGGTTGCTTACCTGCTATTCACCCTCCTCCTCCCCCTTCAGCTCGACTCTGCCCTCAGCTGAACGGAAAGCCACGCCAGGCTCTTGGCAAGAAAGACCAGTAGGTTCGAACCACCTTGGGCCAGAAGGATTTACAACCTACACATATATTCATTTTAATTTCACTTCCTCCTCCCATCATGTTTGCAAAGAAGAAAGGAGCAGGTCATCCAGAGCCACGTGCACCAGAGCACAGGGAAGGATGTGCCCCAGTTTGGCAGAGATGCCGCATTTTGGCTAGATGCCGAGGTGGCGGGAAGGCAGAGGCTCTGGGCACTGCCCTCTCTGGCATTTCAGACTGGCTGTTTCGGGGGTCAATGTGATGGATCTCACTGGAGCGCTCTGTGCTCCCCACCAACCCTTAACTCAGCATTATAAGTGCCACTCCAGGAGCCGAGTGCCAACTTTTAGGCATTTAAGTGTGAATACCACAAAATCTGTTGTGTCAGTGTCTGGTAGTTATGGAAATATTCTGCATTTGACCTGGCCTTGGCACTGGCCTTTCCAGCAAAGGTCTACTCCACTATGCTTAGGGTACAAAAGTCTACAGAGACACCAGTGACAACAGCTCAGTCACACAACCATAGCCATTAAAAACCCTACAACTGAAATATTGATTTTCATTTCCCTTACAGATGAGATTTCATTTAAAAAAAAAAAAAAGTAAAACTCTGTGTCGGCATCTAAAGAAAGCCTGTGAAGCTTATTGCAACTGAAGGCATTTTGCAAATGCTCTACCTTGTTTCACTTGTCTCTGACAAGCCACCAGGGACAGGACTTGTCGCCCCTGAAAGGGATATATCCACCTCAGAGGCAGGAGAAGGGATAACCAGGATGGTTTCTCTTGAGCCTGGTGTCAGTAAGAAGTCTGGAGGGCTTAGAGAAACCAAGCAGTGAGCCTCTTCCCCTGCCTGCAGCTGCTCACAGCTGGCGCTGCCATCACCTGCACAGCTGGTGCCCGGTTGGCAGCAGCCACAGAGGGAGGGATCTGCCCAGGTTTGCAGCAGCTCTCCCGGCTCTCCCTCTGCTCTTCCCCTCCACAAAAGCAAGATGCCCCTCCCCAGCTGGCCTCAGAATGGGTCAGCGATCATGGCCGACCTCTCCTCCCGCTTGCAATGGGGCTGAAACACAACATGAGGAAATGAAAGACGACAGCCTTGTCCGAGCTGCTTTTGAGGGTAGTCCCTGGCCTGTGCTACGCCTCGGCCTGTGCCTGGGCACCACATAGGAGAGTGCTGAGTGGCATGGGCATGGCAGGCATCATGCCAGCAAGGACGTGCCATGGGCATGTCCTGGCCTGTGTAGTCCAGCAGAAGAAGTACAGTGTTCACAAACTAGAGATAAAGCCCAAGCCACTCAATTAGACAGGCTCTACCAGATCCTCAAGGGAAAAAAAAACAACCAGCAACCCCCAACCCCCAAACCTTAGGGTTTATCTACAAGGAAACATGCTTCTGGTATGTTTTCCCATAACCTTGTGTTGATGTGGCCACGGTGACACCCCGTTGGCTTTCTCTGTGCAACGTTAATTTGCCTCCTGCGTGAGATATTGTGGCCATGAGCTACCCAAACTGCTGTATCTGTTCCCGAGGGGGTGACGTCCCACGTGCAATGTCCCACCAGCCCACTGCGTGGCTAAGGGGCTGTTAATGGCTCAGAGTCTCCTCTGTGTACACAACTGCAAAACATTAGTGTTACCCAAACAGAAAAGATGAACTTAGGGAGTTTGCCAACAACTTAAACAATTAATAAGCTAAATTTCTTTCCCTCCTCATTGAGATCCCAGTGTTGTCAGAAGGGCATCAAGGATTTCTCTTTGTTTATTGGAATTAATTTACTTCTTCCCCCAAACGACAACTGCAGCTTGGTTAAAGCAGTCAGTCTCACACTAATTTATTTGTTCAGTGAGTACCATTCAGCTCCCCACAGAAGTTACCAAATTAAAAATTGTCAGTTTCTGTAATGGCATGACCTTTTCAAGCTGAAAAAGTTCAAAGTCTGGCCCACTGGGTCTGAAAGGAAAGCTGCCAAGAGCAGCTGCCCGCACTGGAGCATCAATGTAAATGTTCCAACAGGTAAATAGTCACCCGGAGAGCTTCGGAAAATATCTTGCAAGTTGATCAAGAAGACAAGGTGTCATGTGTAGAGTAAATTAAAAAGGAAATACCATTTTAGTGGTATATCCTAGGGAAAAGACAGAGCTCAGGTATCTATCTAATCAAACCCAGATGCTGCAAGTTAATATATTTCCATACTCTGAATTCAAAAAAGGGGATGTGCTGTGTTTTGGATTTGTGCTGGAAACAATGTTGATAACACAGGGATGTTATAGCTGTGCTGAGAGGTGCTTACACAGAGCCAAGGCTCTCTTTTCTGCTCCTCACCCCACCCCACCAGCGAGGAGGCTGGGGGTGCACAAGAAGCTGGGAGGGGACACGGCTGGGACAGCTGACCCCAGCTGACCAAAGGGCTATTCCATACCATACGGCGTCATGCTCAGCATGTAAAGCTGGGGAAGAAGAAGGAAGGGGGGGACATTCGGAGTGATGGCATTTGTCTTCCCAAGTAACCGTTACGCGTGATGGAGCCCTGCTTTCCTGGAGATGGCTGAACACCTGCCTGCCCATGGGAAGCAGTGAATGAATTCCTTGTTTTGCTTTGCTTGTGTGCGCGGCTTTTGCTTTACCTATTAAACTGTCTTTATCTCAGCCCACGAGTTTTCTCACTTTTACTCTTCCAATTCTCTCCCCCATCCCACCTGGGGGGGAGTGAGTGAGCGGCTGGGTGGGGCTTAGTTGCCATCTGGGGTTAAACCACGACAGGGGAATAACCAAAAATCCAAGCTTGCTTGAACAGAAGCTGTTAACCCTCTCTTGCCTGCTTTTCCTTTGTAATCAGTGTCCAGTTATTTACCAGTTATCTTTAGCAAACTTCGGCTTTGGTAACACTCAGAGCCATCGTGCTACGGTCAATACAAATGCACCCTTGGAGACCAGCAGGGTTTGTGCTTGCTGCGGCCTCACTGCAAGATGCTGCAGGAAGAGACACCCCCAATCTTCCCTCTCCCCCGGTTCCCTGGTGTCAGGCACTTGAGCACCCACAGAGGGAGTGGGGGTCAGCTTGAGCCCCTTCTCCAGGTCTTCCAGCCTTTGCCATCTACCTGGTGGCCACACGACCGCTGGCTCCAGTGTCGGGGAGGCGGTGGGTCAGGGTATGCAGGCAGGGGAGAGCAACCTGGCCTCTTCCCTGCTAGAGGAGATCAAGCATAACATAAATATATACCGCGATGTCCCGATCCTGTTCCACCTAACATACATGAGCAACCCTACGCAGTGCCAGGGCCAGGTCACGCAGCCGCTTACACAGGGGCAGGATTAGGGCTGGGTTTTAGCCAGGCACAGATGCAGTAAATTAATGCAGGGAAGGATGGGGACTAGCTAAAGCAGTGTGTTAGGATGCCGACCTCGGGCTGTTTGCTGTTGCTTGCTCTAATGTGGATTTGCTGGAAGGGTCTGGGATTTTGTTTTTCTGTTTGCAGTCCTCAGAAGTGCTGCGTGGGACTCCTGCGACTCCCACAAACAGATGACTTGCGATGCAAACTTACTGACACATTACAGCGTATAATTTGTTAATGGTCTTCCCACTAATGATGCAGATTAAAAACAACGGCTGACAAATCTTTGTCCAGAGGAAAGGTTACAGCTCTTGCAAGCCGGCAGGGCACAGAGAGCAAATCCGAGGGAGGAATTTGTGCAACCGTTCCTGCTTTCCATATAGCTGCAGCAATATTGGGGTTAATGCACATGGCTCCTTGGGATTTATCTCACATCGTTGATGAGTAGAGAGAACAAGACGGTGTCTCTTTTGCCTTTTCTAAGTCCCTGATAAGTTTCTCAGAGACTAAAGATTTTCTTCTGGCCTCCTGGCATGACAGTTACCACAGAGTTTAAATAGTAATTGCTCCATAGGATGCTCTCTGCATCAACAGAGATCAGCTTTGGTCCCTTGGATTTTATTTTTTTAATCAGAGATTTAGCCATTTTACTAATATCTAAGAGGCAAAGTTGAAAGCTACATGACCATGTGTTCTAATTACACTATTTCTGATAACGGTGGGGGTCTTCAAAGGTTTAAGTATTTGAACAAAGATTTGGGAGGTTTTAACAATTTTTGCCAGAAAAGGGAGGGCACTGAGAAGAGAGAATCAGCAGAGAGCTTACTGACTAATTACAGCCTAGAAAATACTATTCCTGGTCCCTGAGATTGCTCTGTTTTGATTACTGCACTTCAAGACCGTGTCGCTGGCTCTACAGACCTCTCTGAAAACATCTTTCCAGTGGAATTAGGAAGTCAATAATTGATGTCACCAGGCCTCCAGCAATTCCTGCTGTCTACCTGGCTTTTCTTCTCCACGTGGTTGAAAGTATTAAGTACGGTTAGCTTTTGCTTTTACTGCGAATGCTTTCTTCATGGAAGAGTCTGATTTTGCCTGCCTCCTACACGTTTGACCTGGTGTCCTGCAAGCCCCTCTCGGCTTCCCTCCTCCCTGCCTTGTGTCACTGGAACTTCCTCCCCAAAAACAGGTCCAGACCCCTTCTGTTCCCTCCTCTGGGCCTGTCTCGCTGTGATGAACTGTAAAGTCAAACCAGAAAGTGGGTGGCTTGCAGGGAAGGTCCATCGTAATTTCGTGCATGTGAATGACACATGGCCTAAAGAAGTTTTTAGCGTGCAGGGAAGAGCATGGAAAAATGTCCCTGCAGCGTACCTTTCTTCCCATCAGTGAAGCTGCATGGGGATAGATGTTGTCTCAGGAAGTTTTATTTTAATTCTGAGTTTTGGGTAATATATTGGGGTATACTTTAAAAACCTCCAAGGGACTCCCTTGATGGGTGGTGCACAGGCACAACGTGTGTGATTTTTTCCATGCTGCATCCCTCACCCACTGTACCGAGACCTCCCCATCAAGGGGCGAGAAGGTAGTTGGGGTTTCAGGCAGGTTGTCTTGCTCACTGCTAATTAACAGTCTTGAATTAACTCTCCACTGAGAAGCAAAGTCAGATAAATCATTGCAGACCTTAAAACATCTGTCAGCTTGAGGTTCCTTACCTGGGGTTTTGGTGAGAGCCAAAGCAGTGCACTAGATGCATGAAGCAACCAGAACCCAAAATTCCCACTGGGCAGAAGGACCCCCTTGACCCTCCAGCCCCACTCCAGAGTCACCCCATACCCGTGGGCAGGCAGCTTTTCCTGCCTGCTTTAAGAGACAGTGTGTATCAATATTCGCTACGTATTTACAGCCTCGGCGTGGAAATGCATCTCCTCATACTGCTGTATTATTTATAGGCTAGGCCAAACAGCGGGATATTGAAGTAAGGCTATGAGACATTTTCAGTTTCAGAAGCAGCTCATAAATAAGAAGTTAAGTCTTATATTTTAAGAAGAAACATTAAAGTTCTTGTCCTTGAGTCTTACAGGAAAAAGCTGAAGAAAATACACTCCACCACACTGCCAAAATCTGTTAACCTGATTCTTCTCCAGCTCACCTCTGCTGTAAACCAGCCTGGTGTCGGGGTGTCCTGCCAGCAGAGGGGAACCAGGCGGCTGCTGTCTCTGCAGTGAGAAGGCCAAAGCAAGAGGGATGGTTTCACCCGATGAATCGCCTTACCCTCTCTGCAACAGCTCCTTTCTCCAGCCATCTCTTGCTTACCTCCATTTCCTGCCGCTCTCCAGTATCTGACCCCATAGAGAAAGATGTCCACCTAACTTTCAGCTGCTACTTTTCTCCTCCTAATCTGGGATTTCTGGGGGATGGGTTTATGAAACTGGCTTTTGCTCATGATGAAGGCTGACTTGCTTCCAACAAGTGAGGAATTGGGGTTATGTATCTCAAAATGGCTTTGGTATCCTTGAGCACCAACCCTGGGTCATCTGCACGCTCCTGGAGAAAAAACAGCACAGATATAGACTGGGCTGTAGCAAGGTATCTCGGGTGATCCCACTTTTTATGGCTTCTAGAGTGGGTGCCTCCTCACCCATGTCTCCCTACTGCAGACATCCAGAGAAGTAAACGAGCCTGAATTCTTGCATGCTATTGAAATATAAGCATTAAATCATTGTAATTATACCTTTCTGGCAGCTGCTAGGGTGGCAAGTTTGATTTTTGAGCTTCCAAACCAAAACACAATTAATGAGATTTTTGCAGAACTAAAAGCACCCCCACCTCTTCTTGACAATCTCTGCATGTAGCTCAGCCTTGCTTCCTACTGTGTGTGGCTATCAATGCATTTTTGCTATAATTTCTAAATGCAGTTGGAGCAAATTAAATCAGAAAAGGAAGTTTATAGCACTTCACATTTTTCCACATATGGTTTCATGCTGTTTTACACAGTGTTCATCACATTCTCCGTACCTTATTTGCTATGAGATATCTGAAATTCTTTGTCTTATCTGATCTATGATTTAAGATTCTGACCTTTTCAGCTTTCTGTAATTTCACTGCCAGCTCACTCAATATGCCTTTGTTTATAGCCTTACAGCAGAGAGACCAAGTGAAGATGGGAGCTGCTTACGTGCTGGAAAGACAGAAATTTCCATTTGCCAAAATTTGCGTGTGAAAGAGGGAAGCAGTGATATAACTTCAAAAGTTTTTAAAGAATCTGAGAATACAGAGGAGAAAGGGGATTAAACACCCTTTCAGTATGACTTTCTGCTAAAAGAACAAACCAAAAAGCAATACCTTTCTGTTAATGGCAACCTGTGTGAAAAGCAATTTCAACACTAATAAAAACTGATTTTTCAGCTCCATGGTGAGAGCAGCAGAATGGCAGCATACATCTCAGCACTTTCATCAAAATGGTTGGGAAGGCAAATGAAGCCTTTATATCCGCTACTGGGATGTTTTGTCAGCTTGCCTCAAGTTCTGCTCCCCCGCTGCCTAGGCAGGTTGCAGAATGAGCTCTGGGGACACTAATCTGTGCTGGAGAATAGCTGCTGCTAAATTATTCAGGGTACTAAAGACAAGGGCTGAGTGTGAATTGCAGAAGACCCTGATGACACGGAGTGATGGCAATAAAATTACAGATGAAATTCAGCTTAGGTAAATTTAAAGTGAGGCACGTGGGGGGAAAAAAAACAGTCTTAACTTTCCATACACTGTGCTGAGTTCTGAGTTGACTATTGCTACTTGGAAATGAGATCTTGCCATTAGAATAGATAATTTTATGCAAGTGTCAGATTTGTGCTCAGAAAAATCCCAAACTGAATTCTAGGCAATATTATGAAAGGAACAGTAAACAACATGTAAAACATCACTCCTATTCACCATACAAATCCTTGGTACGCTTGTGTATTGAGTACTGTGGGCAGCCCTTGTCCTCCCAACTCCAAAGAAAGATGTAGCAGAATGAGAAACACTGCAGGCAAGCTCAACCAGGATAATCAGACATGGACGCTTTCTGAACAGTCTTATGCTCTTCCGCCTGCTACAGACACAGAGGAGAGAGATACAAATTATAGAGAACCATGAAATCAGGAGTTGCATGAAGATGAACAGGGACTTGTTGTTCAGTATCTCTTCCAATGTAAGAACTAGGCATGCTTAAATGAAACTAGAAGGTGTCCAACTCGAAACAATCAAAAAGAGGTAGTTCCCTGTTGTGTTCATGAAACTTTCATTGCAGTTAAGCTAAAAGGTACTAGAAGTTCATACTTAAGCTCAAGGAGCAACTGAGTAAATTCAAAGAAGAAAAAAGCCCATGAAAAGCCCTGTTAAATTCAGAGATGCTAAATTTGGTTAAGAAGTCCTTAAACTGAAAATGATTGGCAGCTAGGAGACAATTGATTGTATATATATATGCTTTTCTGCTCTTACAAGAAGCCACTTGGGCCACTGTCAGAGAGAGGATGCAGGTCCAGTTGGGCCTCGTTCAACTCTTCCAAAAACAGTTTTTAATGTAAATCTTTATAGTTTTGTTCATTGGATGTTGTTGGCAGAGGGAGATGAGCCAGAGAGATTTCTCAGTTATGTTAAAGAGGTCAGTGTAAGCTTGGGTTCGTCCAGTAGGCATGGCATCAAAGCAGATAAATTAGAGTCTACAGATATAATTCATCTGCTTTAGATTTCTTCAGTTTATCTCCCCTTGTAGTACACGGAAATGAAAAGGCAGATTAGTATGTCCTGGTTTAGGTAGGTGTTTCAGGAGATGAATCACCCTCTACTAGTGCCTACATTTCCCAAGCCTGGGACCATTATGACTCAACGAGAGTTCATATTTTGCCCAGGAGTACCAGAAATACATATTTCCTACATATTCATTCCTTCAGATACTTATTCCATTTTGTGATTTATTTAAATAGGTTTAAATGTGGCATAGACAATGTTGACTGATAAATTTTGCTTGGAGTTTATAAATAAAGATGCTCCTTTAAAACAAAACCTGGCAAAGACGAGCCTGGCTCCGACCCAGGAGAAGTTTAAATTCAGCCCATGATCTGCTGAGCTAGCTGCCCAGTTGATCCAAATAGAAGATGAAACATCCTATGATTGTTTATCGAAACCTTTCATAAACTGCAACTCATTTATTTGCCATTTAATTCTCACAAACATACAGCTGAGTAAATCTATGGTTGTGCAATTTAGATGGTCAGTGCTGAGGCCACATCCCGAAGTCTTGGTCACAACATGACTCAATATGACTGGGGTGGCCGTAGCTCCCATTTAACCCATCTGTTCTTGTTTTCTTTGCACAGAGAGCAGGATGCTTGGAGGGAGCAAGGGTATGCCTATGCCCCCCCAGTATTGAGCTGGGAGCTGGAAGCTGAGAAGAGCTCCCAGTTCATGGATAGCCACAGGAACCAAGTGCTTGTGTGAGCATATCAGAAGTCAAAGGGACTCACAAAGCGAGGGAGAGAAAGCAAGGAAAGCTGTGAGACCAGCTAAGGTCTGAAGCTGCTAACTTGAGATAGGGACTTGCTCCATGGTTCATAAAAGAAGCTTGATGCAGAGGAAAGGGTTTGCTGGAAGAAGCATTAGTCCCCGAGAGGGCATTGACACAAATCCTACAGCACGCCCAAGAATGGTGGGGGACTGGGGAAGGGATTTAGTGTTTCTTATTCTACCTTCATCTCTGAAATGAGTACTGTCTTAGAAATGTTCTGCATAACCATTTGCTACCACCAACAAGCATTTAAAAAGAGTAGAGACAGAACAGAAAGCTCACAAAGCTCCATCTCATGGATGGATGCTCTCAAGCTCGCAAGCCATTGCTGAGCTTTTGGCAATACTGCAGGTGAGGAAAAGCTCCTGCTCTCAGCAGTTTGTGCTGGATGGAGGACCATTTCTCTGTATCTGGTCCTTACATAAAAATGTCCCCCAAAACAAAGGCAGATGCATGGCTGTCTCTCTCTGACTGGGAATCCAAAGCATATGGGTTTAGCATGTAGGAGTCAATCCAAACTGTACGCATGTGGCCAGCAGCGGCATTTTGACAGACACCATATGTGTACCCAGGTGGGCATGCAGACACAAGCATACACACACATGTATTAACTCCACCGCTCCCCGGGACCATAGCTGGAGCTGTGCAGCACTAAAGTCTTCC
Organism: Ciconia boyciana; assembly: GCF_034638445.1. Taxonomy (NCBI): domain Eukaryota; kingdom Metazoa; phylum Chordata; class Aves; order Ciconiiformes; family Ciconiidae; genus Ciconia; species Ciconia boyciana. The sequence goes on from NC_132934.1 coordinate 161,922,452, forward strand.
AAAATGTTCATGCTTTCTTGGAAGTGTGTATTTTCACATGATCTCTTTGCTGAAACCCTCTCCTGACCGGAACACCATGCATCTGCAGGCCAGTCAGATTGCAATGTTAATTATAGTAACGATAAAGTTGTATTTTGGTCTGTTGTTGATGGATTTCACCTAGGGTTGGTTTTTTTTCCTACTTAACATCCAGCCATTTATTAGCATGCATATTCCTGCATCCTGTTAGTCAGAAACATTGTCACTTCCGTAGCTGTGACATTGGCATCACCGCTTATCATAAGCATCACCAGTCCCAGATTTCCAGACTCACAGCTGAAGCAGCAAACCTGATGCTACACTTGCTGTAGACAAAGGGAGACATCGCTTGGTCTCTGCGTGTCTGAGCAGCAAGAGGGCTGCTTATTTGTCACTTGGATGTCATGCCATGGAAGTGAAATCCCAGAGGGACTGCTGGGTGACCTTGCCTGCTTTTGGCAGAGCACGGGCAGTTTCATACGACCCCACAGACCCTGCCTCAAGATGCTGGGCCTGAGGATACATTAAATACTCAGTATAAAGATTTCTGAGTAAGACAGAAATCTACCAAAATCAACTGCCAATTATTTCCTTGAAATTTGCATAGCTAAGCAGATTCTTCAGGGGATCTTCACACCCACACTTGCCTTTGCAGTGGGCGTCTCTTTGGCTCTCTGATGCTCGCATGCCTCCCCGCTTCTCTCCTATTTCTTTGCTACCTCACTCATTACAGTGGTTTCAATCATCATCTTTGTACAGACAGTCCCCAGATCAGCTCTCTCGGTCCTTAATTCTCCCCCTCTGATCTTTGTCGCATCTTCAGCTGTCTCTGGACCTAGCCACTTGGAAGCCTTACGTCCATTTCAAGCGCAGTCTTTCCAGAAGTGAAGTGCTGCCCCTTCATCCTCTGGCACAGCTGAGGCTCTACCTTCTCTAAACTACATTTGGGGGTTGTTTCCCCCTGTTTATGAACAGAGAGGGGAAGGAGCCATTTCTGGGATGAGATTCTTCTTACCCCATTGCAAATGTCTAAAGCAGGCCAGATGCTCGTGCCCTGAAAGGACATTTGCCTCCATCGTCCCTACGGAGGTCCCCAGCGGTTGCACGAGGATGTTGGCTGCCAGTTGACCTCTACTTATGTGAAAGGAGTCTCACTCAATATGTTTCACAGCGAAGGGGTGAGCTGCTTACCCAGTGGACAAACTCCTGCAGTAGCCCCCTTGTCTGAGTAGGGCAGGCCTTATTTATTCTCACCACTACACGTTTTCAGCACTCTGTGCTTTTACAGTACACTAAGATTTTTAAGTCATTGACTTACCTCCATATTGCCTAATCTCACTTGCTCATATTCAGAATTTTAGGGGCATACTCACAAATTTCTTAGGAAATGCTGAAAGGTGTCACACCTTGTATAGCCTCTGTAGGTAAAATAGAAATAAATGTGAATGAAATCTTAAAAATAAAAGCCTTTCTCCAGCTGTACGTAATACAGTCCAGCAATGCTGACTCTCACTCTTGCTTTTAACTGTGGCATAAACTGCACATTACAGTACAATTTTCTGATATATTTCTTGGAATGTAACCATGTATGTGGAAAAAAATTATCTGTCTTCTGGCGGCAAAACCCATTTCTCCTTTTGCTATATAGTAATATTTATCTGCAATACAGACATTTATCTCATTTACCATCTTGCTGCCCCTGCTTCATAACTGCTTTCACCAGAGTGCAGGACCCAGGAATGTAACAACATTCATTTTGCTCCTCCATCGCTCACACTGCCCTGAAGTGCATTTAATTTTGTGCTCACAGCCGGTGATGATGACGGACTCTCAGCTTGCAGATTGTCTCAAGTGATGCCCCCAAATGGTACAAACACTCTGGGAGCTATTTGGGTTCCTAACTGTCAGTCTCAAGGAGAGAGACTGTTGTTGGGAGATCTGCAGGTATCTGAGACATCTGCACAGGCTTTACATATACGACAAAGCATCTATTCTGAGACCTGCATCCTTCTGGAGCAGCAGCTGAAGGTCAGGTGGGCAACTTCAGGGCACCATAAACAGCACTGGACAACTCTGTTTAGCAGCCTGAATTGCTTCCCAGTAGTATGAACGGGTGGCATGAAAGTACAAACTTGTAGTGGGGATTTCACTAATCGCACTGAAAGGGTCTACAATAGTTATCTAAAACAGTCCTCTTGCAAGGCATATGTATAATTGTACCTAGTTCTTCATGATTATAAACCTGGTCATAAGGCTGTCTGATATATTAAGAGTCCAGATGCATATACACACATATATGAAGACTTCAAGAGCAAACCAGCAGTACAGATGAATTCAGTGTTGAAGTGAATGGAGCTAGAGAAATAAAGAAATGGGAGACTGATATGAAAATAAATTCTAGAGAGGTACTTATTACTACAGGCTCAAACAGCCCCTGCTTACAATGGTGCTTTTTAAACAGGAGCTGTTTGAGTCTAAGGTGCTGGGAAGAACATTTAAGAAAACAAAAATAACCAGAACCTTTGAGAGCTTCCTTTCATCTGATACCCTCATCAAATGCTGTCTTTGTTGTGTCCCAAGAGTAATTTCTCAAGCAGACTATATATTTTTTGTTACCATTAAAACAGCTTTCCACAGCACTTAGCAGAGGCCAGTCGCCTTTGATCAAAAAGGGGTGGGTCATGGTCACTCCATCCTAATTTATTTGCCACAGGGTGGCCTTCTCTTTTAACTAGACACACCTCCAGGGATGAGGCATGTCTGCAAGGCTTGTTGTTGGGAAAATTGAGAAATGTGAAGTAGTTTTGGTCTGATAAACTAGAAGAGGGGCCTGGACTACCCTTGGAAGGAGCAGACCTAACAGAGGGTCTTAGTGACTCTGTAAAAGAGAGGTCAGTGTTTCTTCCTTACTCAAATCTGTCCATGCTCCTCCATGCGCCCATCCCTGTCCTAGTTCACTGTATTCACACACTTGCATGAAATAGTACAGCTGAATAAGCAGTCAGCTCCTCCCAAGGTTCACGCACCCTCAGAAGATGTAAGGACACACATACGAGGCTAACGGTGCAACTGCAACTTCTCATCCTTCCCCACAGCAGCTCATCAGATTATCCTAACAGTTTGGACTGGTCCTCAGTGCCGCTGGAGTAGAAATGAAATCCAACGAATTCACTACCACTATTTGCATACTTAAGTCTTAATTCACTCCAAGTATGGAAATTTGACACTGGGGTCACTTGAATTAGTGCTGGTGACTACTCAAGTCTCGAGTCTCTTGTCTTAATTCAATCTGAGATAAAGCCCACCAAAGTCAACTGGAATCAAAAGATTTGGTATTGGGCCCCAACATAATGAAATAGTAAGTTCTATCAGCATGCTTTTCCTCCATGTACATTTTGTTGAAAAAACATAATTATGGGCACAGCGGATCTTTACTAAGGCTTGAAACCGGCCCGACAGAAGCATTTTTAGTCATTTTTATGGCTATGTAGATAAGATGGAACCTTTAGTGTTTCAAAAACGCAAACAATGTTTATTTGTTGCTCATAAGTAATTCATGGACCCAACAATATTCAACAAAACTTCTTCATTTTAACAGATTTCTTAATGAGCATCATTTTACAGAAAACCACCAACAAATAAATATATGAAAGCAATTGCTTTTGACATCACAATGGTTAAACACATTAAATAATTCATTAAATTGTGCTTTACATCAATGAAAATCCCTAGGTCTACAAACTATCTTGTAAATAGGAATAAAAGTAGATATGGTTACTCACAATACAATCTCTTAGTAGCAGAATTCACACACATTATTGCACATAAACAGAAGGAAAATTCCTAAAGAATAAAGTAATTTACAGCCTATTAATTTACCCTTTCATCTTAAATATGGCAGCTGATGGGAACTCTTGATTTTTATTTTTTTTTTCACTTCCAACATTTATTTGAAATCACAGAGCTAGTGATATGGCCAAGAAGAAAGCCAAGGACATTGTAGGCTATGGAACCCATTTTCCTCCACAAAATATCAACAAATAAACTATTACAAGAACCAAACTGGAAGCAGTGTTTCAGTGCAAACTGGGTACCTTTTCCGAGTATGCTTTTGCCACATGGAGGGAGGATACAGCAATCTGCTCCAGCAGAATGCTTTTATTGTGATTGGTCATCTCGTACAGGGTAGTCTCCACCAGCCTGGAAACAAGATATTCCTTATCCCAGACCAAAAAAGAATAATTCCACATATATCAGAGGAACAGCAATGGAGGGAAAAAAAAGCGTCAGTGAGATAAGTTCTATAACATCAGTGCTCATAACTGATACAAGATTGCAGGTGGGAAACAAGAACCCACTAGTGCAGAAGGAAGCATGTGTTAACGAGAAGGCCAGCTTGAGAAACCTCCTGGTTTAGTAGTGGACGTCAAATCTGAAACATCTCCAGATGCAAAGGTGATGTGACCTGCCATTTGGTTTGCTTGAATGGATATGCTGCAGTTAGAAAGTTTGGCTCTGGATCTGACTTCCATCACTTTTTGTTCTGTACTTCTGTTTTTAGTGAACTGCAGATAACTACCGCATATTGGGCAGAAGCCCTAGAAAGGCTATCGCAGCCTCACTGTTAACACAGCTGCAGTGAAGAATACCCAACATCAGAAACAGTGTTTTTTTCTGTCCCCATGGTGAAAAAGCTTTTTATTGTTAGCACTGATGAGTGGGGAAGAGAGGACAAATTTTCATTCCTTAATAAAGTATGGCCCATAGGCAATAGGCTGAGTTCTTGGACTAGACATTGAATTACCAGGAACAAGTTTTAATGACACAGCGTGTTTCTCTGTCTGCTCTAAGCCAAGAGTGAATTATAACTGGAAAAGGCAGCCAGTGCTGAGGATGTGATGAGAGACATTAGCAAGTACATCTCCATTACAAAAGAATGAGATTTGTTTCAGCACCACAGTAGCAGAAGCCAAATTGCCTTGTTTAAGCAACAAAATAATGCCAGGAAGATGGACAGAAATCCTATAGCGTTGTTGCTCATGCAGGTTTTGAAAGAAACACACTGCACTCCGATCTTATACGAGCCAGTGTAATTACAGTGAAGTCTACGCTGTCAGAGCAATGAAAACCTGGAGTAACAGAGATACGAACCAGGGCCTTTATTTTGCTTTTGCGGTACATTATTTCGGGCGCAGCGCCCAAGAGGAAAAAAGCTCCAAGCCTGTGTCTTAGAAGTCAGCCTGAAAGTATTTCCAAACTGCTCTATTTGTCATGTGCCAAGAAATTCTGCAAAGAAGAACAGTATGGTGGGCGCAGTGAGTTTGCTGGATCTGCTGCTGGAGCTGGGGAAGGAGGTGCCGGGTCCTTCAGTCCCGGGGGCTCTGGGCAAGATCTCAGCCACTGGCTCCCCGCACCCCGCAACCACTCCTGTACAACCAGGGCTATCTGCTACACAGGCTTCAGGGAAAAAAACCCAACAAGCCAACTTCAATTTTAACTAAATCCCAAGCGTTAAGGCAAATCCCGTTAACATAGATGCTACAGCACATTAGCAGCTCTTCAGGACCCTAATCTTGTCTCCTGGGAAATGACTGACGGAAAAGGTTAGGCATCGCATTAAGGTGTTGCCAAACTATTAAAGCTAATGTAAACCGCCCAAAGACTGCTTCGATTTTCCTCATTAGGCTTTGTTTTGTGTCAGGCAGAAGGAACTGATACTTACGGTCACTGGTGAGGCTGCAGGGAACAATTTCTGAGCTCTCTCTCCTCTCCCCTGAAAAGACAACACTGCATTTTCTAAATGAAAGACAAGGCCCCCATTGCCGTGAGCAGTGCAGAGAGGCAAGGGAAAGGGAAAGAGGCAGGGACGCCAAGAAGGGGACCCTTTTTTCGTGCTTAGGAGGAAAAAGAAGGGATGCTTTACAGCAAAAAATGGGCTGGGACTGATTCTACTTCCTCACTTATCTTCCTCCTTACTGTGAATTTGGCCTCACATCTTTCCTCCCACGTGGCTGGCTTCTCTCCTGCGCAGCCCTGCCTCCTGCCAAGCCCCGTGCCCTGCACCACTGCCCACCCTGCCTCTGCCTCTGCCTCTGCCTCTGCCTCTGCCTCTGCCTCTGCCTCTGCCTCTGCCGGGGCCCCTTCGGGGTCCTCCCAGCACCCCTAGTGCTCATGGAAACCCAGCACCCCTAGCCCCCTGTGCTCATGGAAACAAGGAGCGCACCTGCAAACGCTGGACATAGAGTACCAGGCGCCAAAGGCATCCTTCCCCTCTCTTGCTGCGGGGTCTGCAGCAAGATGCAGCAAGGGGCCCGGGAACGGGGAGAGGCAACAGCTCCCCGTCGTCCCTGCGTCACCAGCCAGAAAGCTCCTTCCCTCCACAGGGCCAGGGCTAGCCCAGCCTGAAGCCCCGGTGCCAGCAGGTAAGACATCAGATCACTGCGCTAAAGGTGCGATAATACCGGTCAGGCTTAGCTCTTCATGGCCTCGCCGTCCTGCAGCCAGGACACCAGAGTGAGCTTCAATCCTAGACTGTAAACATTTCAATTTAAATCTCTGAAGGTAGGTGTACATACGTGAGCGAGGTGTCTGAGCGCGTCTTCCAGGCGATGGGGATCCAAGCAGTACCGTCCGGGGAGTCCAGAGAGCTCTTCGCTCTTCTCTGAGGCAGACATCCCACGCTCTGGCAGGAGAATAATGATCTGCAGTCCCGTGTTTTTCCTTCTGAACGCGGAGGTGGGAGGAGGTGCGCATGATCCACCAGTGGAATAGGTATTAGGGACCAAAAACCACCGCTACTCACCCCAAAAGTAGCACATTGACAATCAGGCGTAAAGCAGCATATTGCTAATAAACTACATTGGTAATGAGGCATCATCCCAGTAGCCCTCTTCACTTCTTAATAGCCGTTATGATATTCCACGTTTAATGTAATATTGTATGCATTAACTCTCAACAGGATTGTTAGATCATATTTTTGATATTGTGCATAGATAAGTAGCAATAGCATTGTCGGAAGAAAAGAAGATACTGCATGCATTACAAAAAAAAGACTTGGAAATGAAGGGACAAATTTTCAAATTCAGCCTCTTTTTTCTGTAACACATTATTTTTTTTTACCGACTGGATAAAAACCTTGAATTTTGAAAATAAATGAGAAATGTGCATCCACATCAGGTACTCCAGTATTTCTAATTGGCAAATCTGTAAGGTAAAAGCCATTCATGCATGCAATAATATACTTTCAGCATCTTGATTTAGCAGCCACGTTGAGGCACTTAGAGAAATTTCCTCGTAATGCTTTACATTTAGGCTAGAAGAAGAAGGAAAAAAACTATCTCAAAAGATCTATGGTGCACAGGACCCTCTTTTTAAAATTTCACTATTGCGAATGGAACAACATAAAATCTTGGAATAAATAGATGCAGTTTAGCCACAAGAATGTAACACGTGGAGGAAGAACCCATTGAATCTTTTTCTAGACAAGGAAGAAAAACAGATACAGATCTCTCATCATGAAAACAATAAATTTACAAAGAATCTTCATACAGAGTAATAAATATCAAGACTTTCCACATATCCATTATGTATCCCATAAAAATGAAAGCTGATTTTTTTTCTAGCCACTACCGTAGTTAGAGAGAAAACCAATTTAAATTGTATTCACTTGGCATCAATGTATTTTAACAGACAATATCATAAACCTGCCTGCCTTCACAGACAATATATCTCCAGGCTTTTACAGCAAATCTGGAAAATGTCACACTAATATTTAAGCTTTTCCTGCTCTCTCTTTCCTCTTCCCTGTAGTTTGCTTGATCTCTCTTCACCTTTTGTGAATGCGAAGGCTGATTTCATTGCCTCCAGCCAGATAATTTCCGCAACGTGTGCCCAGCTGCCACGTGGACCTCATTTCTCAAGGCTTGCTCTTTGCCACACACGCTCAGAAAGACGGCTGCTACCTGGCTGGGCTCGGTACTCTCAACATCTGCAGAGAAATAAGCTACCCCCCCCATCACTTCGCTTATAAATCATCTCTGATTGCTGGCTAACAGAACAGAACAAGTGATGTCCCAGTCCCACATTTCCTAGGTCTTTTTTAATCACCTCAGCAAATACTTTCCCTAATCAAAACACAGCATGTAGAAGTTTGAAGGGCAATACACTTTCCTCCATTTCATTCACTGGAAAGCTACACGCTACAGGTGCAAAGGACAATATGAAATAAACCAGCTCTCATGTCACAAAGGAACCAAAATAGATATTTTTTCAATTTTTCATTCATGTCTGCACAAGTTTTGGTAGCTCAGATTGTTTAGAGTACATCTGTTAATGCTCTCTTCAACCCATCCTCATAGCTTAGGGCTTTGATTGAAGTCTTTTTGGACAGGAATCTATTCTACTACCATTTAATAACTCTAATTAATGCCTACTGAGAAAAAAATACATTTTCCTCACTGGCAGAAACCAAGAAAAACGGAGACAAGAAGGGGTAGTTGTCAGACACGGTCTCATTTACCAAAGCGGTAGGCCTTCCGTGGCTAATTCCCAGGTAGCCAAGTTGCACGAACTCTCTGATCCTCTCATCGGTTAGTCAAGATGGAGGAGCATCACCACCTTGCGACCTGACTATTATAATCTTCAGTAATGGTTACTTCTGCTGCCTCTTCCCTTGGCCACTGGTGAGCTCTCTGCTCTCGCAGAAGCCGCCGCTCCTCTCGCCTCTTTAGCCGGTTCTTCTGATGCTCCTCTTGCTTGGAGTACTGGAAGCGCTGCAGGAACAGGTCCTTCGCGTACTCGTAAAGCTGCACGTCCAAGAAATTCAGCTCCTCTATCCGTTGCCGCACATCCTCACCAATGTCCACGTTGGAGGCCCGCGTAACGTTGAATTGGGTGAACGGGGAAATGAATTTCAGGTTGAATGTCCTCTCAAAGAGATATTGCGTTTTCCTCTGAAATTCTGTGAGCCCGAAGAAGGCCATATTTTTCAGATTGTTCTTGGCGCTTTGGAGAAGAATCATATTTCTTTCACTCTCATTCATAAATGTCAAGTTGTAGCATCCCACCAGGCTGAGGTCTGCCAGCATGCGCACCTGGCGGTTGTTGGCCAAGTTGTAGCTACAATCCATGAATTCCTGTAAACTGACTCCAGACCAGTCATCTCCTTCATAACAGGTAGGCAGCTCGTCTGGTGTTGGGCTTCTTCCATCGCACATATGAAGGGAAGTTTTCCACGTCGCACCTCTCTGGACATGCTTCCATTCACTCAAGTACCGTGACACCGGGTCCCTCAGCATCGTGATGTAATAGAAGTTCCTGAAACATATCATTAAACACAGTTTTAAGATTCAGTGGATTTCACTTTTTTATTCTCCAGTAAAATGCCTACCAGCCACCGCCACCACCCCCTTCACTTTTTCTGGTGTAATGTAGGCACTTAAAGTGACTGCTTCTGAGACAGTAAAAAGCTTAAAGCTTCATAAATACTGTGAATAAAATAAAAGGTAAATTGGGAGAAAGAGAGAGAGATGAAAGGAAATAAGCAGTTATCAGAGAAAAAGAATTACTTTGACCTATCAACTGTTCAGTGGTAGTTACTTTATGTAGAATCCAATTAACTGAAGTTTACTCCTCTCTACTTTGAAATGCTAACCCTCAGTAATAGCAGAACCAGTGGGAAAACAGATTTATATAATCTTGCCACTTCTCTTCTGGACTGAGACATGCACGTCTCACAAGATGCACAAGGTGATAATCCATGCAGCACTTGGTCAGAATATAAGAGAAGCACGAGCAATTTCATGTGGATGCTGCAAGTGCTAAAAATAACACCATGTGGAAGACTGACATGAGCCACCTACTTAAGAAAAACTCTATTATTAAATGGGTTGGAGTGAAGATAATGAGAGACCCAAAATCCATTCATATGACTTAATTTTAGACAAGTGTTTGATTGAAATTAGTTATAATCATGTAGTACAAAAGCATTTGTTGATATAAAGATTATCCTTATTCAACCTCATCTATCAAGAATACAAAAGAGAGACCAAGAAATATTGACTTGAAATAAAGCAAATAACTGCAGAACTCACATTGTCAGTTCATCTTTTAGCTACTGAATTCAGTTTGTACATCTATTTATGGCAATTGGAAATGGACTGCAATGAGTATGCTTCAAGCAGGCTTTCACAGAGTGAGTTTTTTTACTGAGAAATGTTTTATTCAATAACAACTCACCTGAATTACAGGATGATATCATAACGACAAAGTAAAACCAAAATACTTATGATTTCTGTCAGCTACAATAACCAGCAGAAGATTCATGACTAAAATTAACACACGGTCCGGTACAAAAATAGGCTCGTGAGTTTGCATGACTCATCTGACTGCAAACAATACATTAATAAATCATGAGCCCTAAGGTTTCTTAAGAAAAGACTGATCTCAGTACTCCTTTTTGAGCCTAGAGAAGGATGAAGCAAGTAAGCAGGAGGCAAACTTGCTGCAGACAAGTTACCCTGTAAACAAACCCAACACTTTGTGAGGGCCACCTCATACAGGAGCTAACTCCAGTTAAATGAAAAATCTCAAAACTCCTAACAATCTCCAAGACAATTACCCTTCTTTTTCAGGTATCACCCATTTTCTGCCACTAAAGATTCCCCATATTTTCTCCAAAAACCTCATGTTTGTCACAAAAATAGATATTTCCCTGGATATTCCTAAAAATGCAGATATTTTCCCCAGTGCAGACAAAGCAAAAGGAAACAGGGCTGAATGCTTTCTCCTTAGTCATTCTGAGTTCTCCATCTACAGGATCTAGAATATATTTTCTGGAATAAGGTTATGAGGCCAAACTACGGACTATGTTCTGCTGCAGGGTCATTTCTTGAACTATTATCTAATGGAAACAGCTGTTTCAAGAATTATTTCACAGCAGAAGGGTTGCAGGTGGAAGGATATAAACTAGGGAGTGCCATGGATGTATTTTCATTATCACTTGCATCGGAAGCCATGATTTGTGTTAGCATCAGATGATACCCTGAAGGATGATATTTCCAACATAATTTGGGGCTTGGGTTTTCTGGTTGCTGATCACACATGATCAAACTGCACTTGAGCTGTTTTGATCCATCTCAGTTACTCACACAGCCCACATCAACAGTGAACCCAAGGATCACTCAACCATTCAGAGACAGATATTCTAAAATCCCTCTTCACTACTCCTGCAGAGTAGGAAGGACCAGAAATCCTCCTGTGTGCTCTGCACTGTAGCTCCACTGCAAAAAGCACTGTCTTTAAGCACTCCAAGCACAGTGTTCCCTTCTCAAATTGGATGCTCACCTCATCTTGGCTCTACCTTGCATATATGAGAGCACATTAAGAATTGCTTTCCAACTAACAGCACAAAAAGTAGACACATTTCACTAGTGCTGTGCAGATAAAGCAGCCAAACTCTCAAACACCCATCAGCTCCGAGCATTAAGCCACTGTTGTTGCAACATCCAGCAGGCACTGATAGAGTTGTGACAGAAAATGACTGAAGCTCCAAGGGAGCAGAAATGAAAAAAAAACGGACAAAGATTCAGAGGCAGTTGCCAACATCTACATCGACAGACACTTGGTGTTGGCTTAGTCCTTGTATTGCTGCCCCTCCCCTCTTCAGATAATTTTGGATGTTGATAGGTGGTAACAGATGGGTTTAAAAGTTGCTCTTGGCAATTATTTATACCTCTAATAATAGTTCTGTCTTTCCTCACCCATCTCCAGCAGTCCCAGTCAGGCATGACTCAGAGCAACAACAATTAACACAAATACCTCCTTTGCATCAATCATTTCCATTTCATCCCTGGATATGTAAATGTGTTTGATGTGCAATAAACAGGGGTACGAAGCAAATGCAGGGAAATGAGAACAGCGTGTCTTTGTATAACATCCGCAGCTTCCCTTATGCAGACTGGGTGAGAAACTTTTGCCAGTCTGTTGCTGCTCCTCCTTATGACTACCTGACTTCTGCATCTGTTTTTGCTATCCTGATTAATTTGCTTCTGGTTTGTACATCTTTCAGAGTGTTGCCTTCTTGTGTTATCAACTGAACGGCTTCTTCATCTGGCAGACAACCTTTAACAGCAGCCCGATACACATTTAGTTTCCAAGGCACTAATAACTAAGAGTGCAACCATCCCCGCCACATTCACAGTTTACAACCTTCTGTTTAACCTTCTGTTCGTGCCTCTCCATCACCCTTTTAACCAATCTGAGGTTGGAAGACCTTAAGATGTCTTCCACCTGATCATGTTCAGATGACACTGTTACAAAGCTACGCAGAGGACTGGGGGATGCTGCGCAGCAGTCGCGGCACAAATTTTTCTTTCAGGGAAAAGGATGTCATGTCTCTAGAATAATGGTATAAGCAAAAATGGTCATGCACATTTGTTTCAGCTGGAAAATTATAACAATTATCTTAGGAAATTGTTTTCAAATGTTGACATTGATGGATTAAATATAGCAGCATTTCAGAGCTCTCAGTGCCTAATACACAGTGTGCAATCACACTAGGGATGGCTGAGGAGCCAGCTCATAATAAAGACAAAAAGTAGTTCATAAAAGTATGAAACCGGGGATGGCCTTCAGTCTCCCCTTTCTTCACTGTTCAGTAAAAGAGCGTCAAGTCAGTTCATACTGAACATGCCTGAGCCGCTCTGAATACAGACGTGCACTTGCTCTCACTGGTGTAAATGACCCCCTTGCATTGCCCACGCTTGTGCTTACATGGCTCTCTTAAACTCCACAGCTACCCACTGTGGAAAATACTCAGCAAAGAATTAAGTAATAACTTCTGTTACCCTGTTTGACAAAGCAAACTCATCACAGACTTATTGGCTTCATTTCAACGGACTCCCATCACCGATTACTCAAACTGCTGTCACAGACAGCCTCAGTGCTTAAAGGCTAGCCAAGCAGAATACGCTGGCATGTCAGTGAGAAGATGTTTTACACAAAACATTCCAAATTAATTAAAAGCCACACAAATTATATCTATACCTATACCTATATCAGCGTGTGTGTGTATGTGTGTGTGTAAAAACTTACATGGGAATGTGGCCATAAGCTGCAGTTGTCAATGAAAGAAAAATCATAGTAAATGCATAGTGTGTATTTGCCAACCTATCTTGTCACTGTCTATATAAACACGTAGACATGTACCAACACTTTAGATGACATTTCAAACAATCCTTATAACAACACCAGCCCACTAGTCATGATGTTAGCTCCTCCTGAAAGGGAACTTCATACAACTTCCCCAGATTAAACAATCTCCTTTTGAGCATAATGTACTGAAATTAACAGGTTATCGAAGTCGCCACTATGGGATGGTTCATTTTTTGGACAGATGCTAAGCACCGTGATGGTCAGGCTCAGTAATCCATGCAAGGTCCCAAACAAGCACCGGTGTGAAGCGTGGGCTGCACGCTACTGTCTACACTAGAGTTAAAAAGCACTTGGGAATTCAGAAGGCTCTCGTCCCACTAGCATGAAATCCAGTCACTTCATTAGCATTAGCAAAGAAAACCTTTAATTAATAGAACAGCTAAAATGAGCTTCTAGTTATAACCTAAGAACATGTATTTCTTCCACATTATAAGGTATTTTAATATAAAGACTCTAATCTTACATTAATCCTTCAATAGTATTGCTCTGGTTTAGAAATTAATTTCAGAGGAGCAGACTCTGATGTTAGTGGAGGTGATCCCAAACCAGGGCATTTTGCCTCTTCTATCGCCATGGAACAGACGTCCCAGCTGAGGGAGATTTGCTAAATATGGGAAGGATCACCACACATCAAGAACAAAAACACCCTGTAGGCCTCCTGGGAAAGAAGGATGAATGGCATCTTCTCTGTTGCTCCCGCTCTCGTGTGGAGCAGCCGGCACAAGGAGAGCTCACGCAACTCTCTCGGAGGCTCAGAGAGGAGAAAAAACAAGCTGCTCCCTCTTCTTTCAAAGCATGAGGCAGGACCTTACATGCAGAGAGTGATGAGCTTCATAAAAGGAGAACAGTGCACTCAGCAGCTGATGCAGAGACGGAGGCATACTTGAGGTGGAGAAAAAGAGTCACTGGAGAATACTTTGGAAGACACCAACAGACAGAAGAAAGAAGAACCAAAATGACTGAAAAACCCAGGTGCATCATAAAACCATCCACTTGGTTCTTCCTGGTAGCAGGGAAAATAAAAGCCCTGGTCAAGTTTATGACCCAAGTTGAGAAAAGAAGTTAGCAGCTTTAATCCTGGAAGTGGGTGTGCTCCCGAGGAAAGGTCTGAAATACTCAGCAAAAGCCAGCCTGGCCGCATGTGTCTGCTAACGAGAGAGGTTGTGGCAAGACAAAGGGTTAAGAAGGACCTGCATTATGTGAACAAAAGCCTTACACTTCCAAGTTTTATCCTGAAGCCCAAGTTCTCAGAGGCAGTAACAGAGTAAACCACCGATCAGCAACCTCTCTTCAGGCAAAGTATTGTCAGTATGGGTAATGGTGAAGAGAAGAGGGTAAACAAATGAAACAAAAATAAGGATAATGCAATACTTGAACAATTAGGAAATAAGAGCATACAACAAGGATGGTGAGGGGAGGCAGAAAGCAAGAAACATTGTCGGGCTGATCCGAACTGGTCAAAGTCATCTTAGTGTAATGCAGATGTATCAGCTCACGGCTGGCAGCATTATTGTGCAGAGTGTCACTGCATTTTTGCTGTGCTTAGTTTACAGATAACCTGCCCAACATAACAAGAACTGACTGTATACTTCTTATTCAGAACAACAGTACTGTAGAGAGAAAGCTATGAAACGGTGCACAAACGACATGCATGGCCATCCGGCTGCAGGAAGCATCATACAGCTTATCCACTAAGCCAGACAGATCAACACTGGCTAGCCCATGAACTTTTGCAAGATGATGTAGCAACAGCACAGAGGTTTCTTAAGCTTAGCATCTGTCACAGGATACACATTCCTGTATTTGTTGTGCTTTGCCTTTTATAAGACTGGGGTTTTTTGTGTATGATTTTAACTAGGGCTGTAACACTCTGAATCAGCACACCCTGAATTATTGAGCAACTTCATGAATATTTATTTCAATGACACAATATAGTTCAATTGTTCAATATAGAGTCTCTAAAATTGGAGAGGACAGTGCAGCAGCTACATGTCCCTAAAGAAATTAATTCCCTTCACAGGTATCAAGTCTGGATCTTGAACAGCTCCTAGACTAATAAAATGATGTAGCTACCCATGGTTTTAATCCCAGTATTTTAGAAAATGCACATGAATAGCATATGAATATGTGTGAGCTTTCTGAGCTAATACATGTTATTCCTGTGTGTTGCCTTTAGGATTTAGGCATAAGTTTTCAAACACAGAGCATAAAGTTAGGCATCTAACTCTTTATTTAAACATGTAGATAAACTCAGCCTCATTGCCAGTGAAGAAAATAGACAATAGTCAGAGCTAAGGATGCTCAGGTACCCAGAAAACATGGTCTGCTGATTTATTTAGCAAAAGGAGGCTCCCAGAGCCATCAGAGTGCCCTTCCCTGCCAGCATAGATAACAGCACTCTATTAACCCCTTCATAAAAGATCCTAGCCCCTTCTGAAATACCCTTTTCATGCCATTGCTCCCATTGAAAACAGCTTGTGAAGGTTGCTTCTCATGGTTAGGAACATGACCCTCATTCCCATAAACCTGGTCTTGGTCTACTTACATCCAGTTGTTCTTGGGTTAACACTGCAAATACATGAAGAGGATTTATAAATGTAGCACCAGAGAAGGAGAAATGGCATTTAAGTTGGAGATCAGAGAGCAATCACACCTCTTGGCTTTCATTTTAGGAAGCTGAACTAGTTATTGTCTCTTCTGATAAGACAAGCCAGAAGTGACCACGCTGCAGTCCCCCCAAACCCTTGGGTCACGCTTAGACACGCTTCCAACATCTCAGCTTTCCATGCTAGCTTTTGACAGGAGGCTCACAAAAGTAAGACGTGCTGGAAGCTCCTGAGATTAGTTCTGGTTTTTGACCATCCAAGCAGTCCTTTCCTGGCATTTGAACTTGCACAACTTCACATTTCACTATACATGGCTAGAATAGGGCAAATTTCACATGTGGCCTCACAGGTGCCTTGTACAATAAATACTTCTTTTCTCCACTGGCAACATATTCTCTGATACACCCTCACGTTGCATTCATTTCCTTATGGGGCCGCATAACTCTGGAAACTCATACTCACTAATATGCTGGCTAATATACAGAGGTCTTTCCGCTCCCCCCATTTCAGCTGATAAGCACTCAGTTGATAGAGGAAATCTGTTTCTGCCGGCCTCAAACACATGATCTTGCACTTTGCGCTATCAAACTTCATTCCACCTCTTCTGAAATCCTCAAGGTCATTAAGCAAATTCCATTAACATACTTCAGCTTTTTGTGCCAACATCGTTAATGAAAACATGAAATAGGATCAGAGCTAAGACCAGCCCTGAGGAAATTCATTAATAACTTTCCTTTCTCCAGAAATTTCCTCCTTCAGCACTTCCCGTTTTGTTACCAGCTTCTTGTCCACCAGAAAATTCTTACGCTCAGCCTCATGTTTTCTGCCTTGTATAATAACTTCACCGATGCTGCTCTATCAAATAATTTATTGAAGGTAAATTTCCCTTCTCCTATCAGAGACAGATGCTGAGTATTTACATGTCTCAGGCCAAAGGCTGAGAATGGCGGCCCCAGCTTTGCTGCGTGTGAGAACACAGAGAATGGTTAAGATGGGGAAATGACAATTTATTTGAGAGCGAAGCAGTCTGGAATAGAAATGTACAGATTAGGCGATTTGATGGAAAAATAAATCTGCCACTTTCCATCAAACAACCTTGATACAAATTGTAAATCATTCCTTGATGAGACACCAATCTAACAAGGTTCCCTCCAGAGATTTTTGTTCTTTGCCTAAATTATATCAAGCTCAGTTGTTCTAAGTGTTCTTTAAATTGCTGAAAGGAGTGAAGTAGCAAGAGCCTTGCTGAAAGAAATATAAATATAAAATGCAATAATAAATCAAATAATAAGAATTTGGTCATTCTATCAAGCACACGCATAATAAAAACCTTGTATCTTGTTAAGAAACGGTGTGTGAGCACACAGGAGGAAATACTATTCAAAAGCAATAGATACACAGTGTCTTATAAGATTCTTTAAAGATACTGTATGCAAGACCTTTGTGCCAGAAAGGATAATAAATCCTTTGTGGCCAGCACTGGCAAAGGGGGAATCCATTGCTCACATCGCCCCCATTCCATCTCATCCCCATTGTGCACAGATCATTGCTGTGTCTCAAAAGAACCGCGCAAATCTGGGGCACACGTGACATCTTTACCGAAAAATGTTTCTCCTGCCTCTGCCTTTGCTATGCCACTGCACGGAGGGAAAATGCAATAAGGATGTCTTTGCACGCTGCGCTACCTGCCTCCTCCCAGAGCTGCCTCGAGCCCCAGCCTGGGGAGGAAGTACTGAACCTGGCTTTCTCAGAGAGATGTTACGAGTACAGGGGAGACAAGCTAAGGGGATGACCCGCAGCATCAAGCAGCAGCAGAAAACAAGGGCTGGCCAGAGAAAAGAAAGGTGATGACAGGCAAGGGACAAGAGAAGAGCAAACCTGGAGACAGTGCAGCAAGAGGGACCTGCAGTTTGAGCTTGTTTTGCCAACTTAGCTTCCAATGGCTACAGAAACCAGGTTGGGAAGGGACCCTCCTGATGAAGTCTGATGCCTATAATCATGGGTAATAGTACAGCAGGATTCATAAAATATCCCTTATGAACACAGGACAAGCCACAAAACCTTCCTCACTATCAGCTCGCAGTCTCTGAGCCGCTGCCAGCAAGGTTAGAGCAAATCCCTGTGCCAGGAGCCTCCTCCCTGGCGCAGGTTACTGCCGGGCGACTGAGCGTGCAGCTCCAGCTGCCCTCAGCACGCACTCCTCCAGCTCCCATGCAAAGAGATGGGGACGCAGAACTCCCACCTATGCGGTAACTTAAACAACATAAGGCCTTTTGTAATGGTTATAAAGAAAAAAAGCCTACATACTTTCATGAAGAATTATGAGAGATCTGTTATCGCAAAAGTCCTGGCTGCCTACAAGAATACACCTGATTGGGAAAATTCAATTTCAAAGAACCCCTGAAAAGACAAATAAAATGTAGCCAGACCCTTAAATCTTCTGACATTTATATTTCTTCAGTCAGATTTTGTTAGGTCTGAAATGGAGCAAAAATATTTATGTTAAATTCAACTACAATGTTTACTTTCATCCTCCTCCTCGTTTTTGACGGAACTGTTGCTATCCCATTTTATTCTCTGGCTAGGTAAGACAAGCAGTACAGGCATCACCAGTGTTCCTCCATAGCTGGCTTCACTGGAAACCAGTTTGTGCCGCAAGTGGCATGTACCAAGGCTCCCTCCCTAACTGAGCTGTCCCTGATTTCTGCCTAATAGCTCAGTTGCAGACGCTCTCTTCCAAATCTAGGATGCTCAGAGGAAAGTTCTGTGGGATTTTTCACTGCAATGCATTTTGAATCAGTACAGTAATTCTGCTCAATTAATAAAGTAATTAACAATAAAAAGGCCCGGTAATTGAAATTCCTTTGAAAGTACATCAATTTATTCTCTCTAAGCTTTGCCTCAAGCCTTTATTAATTCTGACATCAAGCATAATGACCATAAATTATAAACGATCGTCACAAAATCCAGGCATCACAACCATTTTCTTGTCCTGCATGCTGAGTTTCTAAAACACGTAGGCTTGGTCGTAACTCTTGAGATTTGCCTCCCACAAGGTAACCAATATGACAATATGGATAGTAAAGAATTTCAGGTGATTCTACTAATGAAAACATTGTAAGAGTAGTATTTCCTGTTCATTCATTGAAAGAATTCACAAAAGCTAAGGAAATTGCTCAGCTGTTTCTCCTAACATTTGTTTCTCCTAACATTCCTCTTCTTGTGAAGTAACTGTAAAGTTTTTCCTGTAAGACATTAAGTAAGCAGATGATGGGGTATTTCAGTTGAATACTTGTAAGACAGACAACTGACTTCCCATTTTACACTGCACGTTGTGCTTCCACTAAAATTCTTGATAGGATCTAATCAAACCCAGAAATGTTTGCTATGTGAATAATACAACTCAAAGCTACAAGCAAAATTGCCATCTTCCTGCCTCCACTGACCTAACAGATTTCTTTCCACATCAGCTTAGACTATGCGTGTGCGTGTGTATATATCTATATATATCTATATATACAAACCTCCACAAGGGGGCCCTCCTATCTTCCCCAAATCTTGGCAAAAGCTTAACTTGCTTTCCAAAAATTTATGTTATAAAGCTTTTGTCTACAGATACTATGTTATCTTAGAAAAAAGTTTTTACCAACTAGAATTTAGTTTATGATAGAATTTTAGACAACAAAAAGTGTAATTTGGAAGGGAATCGTTTTTTATATACAATTTCCAGTATATACCTGGCACGCAGAGAACTTTGATAAAGCTTTTCCAAGTTTACTACTTGCAATAACCAGCCAAAATGAGACCTTTTACACACACACACACACACAGAGTCAGCTCACACTGCCATGGCAAGGCAGCCTCCAAGATGCAGGCTGGCTCTATGGTTATATTGTAATTTGCAGGGTAAGCCCAAAGTAAGTCACTGTTAGTGATTTCAGCTCTGTGTGAATGCATCCCCTAGGCTCAAAAGTTAAGGTACAAATAATATTAAAGTTATTTGCACTGTCCTCTCAACTCCCAGCAGATATCAAAAACAAATCTTGTTTGGGATACCTTGTTATTTGCTTTAATATTCTGAATGTTTTACGGGGACAATGTTATATGTCCTCATCTTCTTAACTCAATTGTAGCTCTGTGAGGTTTCTATTATTTACCATCCCTTTGACCTTGGAATACCTGAAGCAAATCGGACCACCTTCTTCTTCTGACCTCAAACCTTAACGAATCAAGCCTATGTAGTACATGCCAGGCTGTGCGCTGCACTGTACCACTACTGTCTGTGGATGCTCTGCTCAGAGAAAGAAGGCAATAAGATGAAATAAAGAAGCCTAGGCTTCTAACCTCCAGCTTTTATGAAGGATTCCTTACCTTTCAGGAAAACTAGCAAGCGATTATGTGAATTCAGCCTTGCTGATACAGCACAAACCTGCCAATCTGCAAACTCATTCGAGTAAATCTCTGCACCTTGATCTGCAGCGCAAACTTTAAGCAAAGTTTTCACGATCGCTCAGCAATACTGCCATATGATATGGTCATGTTTAACCGATGTCGATGACAGAGTTCAGGCTGCTGCAATACTTGTGCACTCAGGTAAAATAAAATACCCAAGGTGCTGATGGGACTCCATATGAATTACTGCCTGCAGCAAGTCATCGGGGATGCCTTTGGCTCTGCAACCCTCCTCCGGAATGGACCAATCCTAATCAATGAAGCACATCTGTACAGTGGAGGAAAAGCACTTCCCAGTCCCTTCAGGCCATGAACTGACTACTTGAAGCATGACATTTGATTAGCCTTATTATCTCAACTCATTTATATATAAATGTTGTTAGGGACCATGAAGCCATCCAGCCCTTATTAAAATCCAGCCACAGTCTCTGAGCTGATGTTCCCACTCTTCTTCCTTTTTGTCTGTAAAAACAAGGAGGAATTCCTTTTTTTGAACTGCGGGTTATCATCTTTGCAATTTTATTACTGCAAAATAACCTTCTCCTCTTAAATTAGTGCAGCAGACTGTTGCCGTACCCCCTCACATATGCAAATAGGTCAGGCTTTCTAGTCTTTCCCCACAGAGATATTTGACATTGAGACTCAACATGATCTAGCATCTTTCTGAACTAAAGGCCAGGGAAATAGTGCACAGGACTTTATTTTCAAATGTATCTCTCACGGAAATTAATGAACATCTGTGCAGACACTGAACATGAATTCAGGCAGCAGAAACAAAACCCATCTGAAACTGAGCTTAAAGTATAGGAATACCTAATGGTAAGGATCTTTGTCTTTGCAAGTTGAGGATTTCTCCCCTTCCCTTTGAAGAGCCAGAGTACTTTTCAGGTCACAAACTTACCTTGCTCTACAGGAAATGGAATGATAACAGGGTGATGAAAGATATTTCTGCATTAACAAGGAGCAAAGTTGCTGATGTGTATCCTAGGTAACACAAAGATTTGAATATGAAACATTCATTAAGATTCCTTTCTAGACCCTATAAATTGCTTTCTGTTTTGTACAGAATATTACTGTCAATACAATCCAGCAGTAGATGCAAACAGGAAAGCAAACTTCAGGTTAAAATGTCATAATATCACGAACATTTTTCTACAGTTGTAATTATTTCAATGTTCGTATCTTTTATCTAATGGAGTAGATTACTTAGTCTGGGTCAATCTTACTTTTGATACACATACTGAACATTACATAATTTTACATAAATTAATACCTGTGAATTTAAAAAAGAAATCTCATCATAGTTTCCTGAGCAACTGAAGTTATGCTACCTGCCCAGTAAAAATAGCCAAAAAAAGAAAAGGATGCAAACTAATCTGGTTTTGCTTTTTTGCTTTGAAGATGTTCCTTTTCAACAGGCTTTTTCTAAGGTGAAATTTTTGTTTATAATTGTCTCATTTTTCATATATGACAAAACTATACATCCCAATGGTCTCACCAAGTGCTGTTTAGCACTTGTATCTCCACCCTCCATCTTGAGATAACAGCTGCTGTATGTTCAGGCTAAACTACGGCTCTGCCTAGATGGAAAGGAAGGTTGCATGCACATAGACCTGTATTTGTGACACTTTAATTTGCTCCATGGCCTTAATAAATACACCAGCATTAAGCGTACTCATGCCAACCACAGCTCTAAAAATAACTCACTTCAGACATTCAGACGTTTTTCCACGTTGTTTCCAGTAACACCACTCTTACTGCTAGGAACAATCGTTAGCACAGGCAGGGATTTATCATCAAAAAATAACACTCAGAAAAGCAGCAGGGATCCTCAGAGGTGTAGCAGGGGACTAGCTGAGGGGTCACGTTAGCATTAATGGAACACAGCCCAGCAGTGTAGCTGGGCCACTGCAGTGAGCGGGTAAGCAGGCACGGGCAACCCTCCTCATTCATCACAGCACCATCCGACCGCACGGCACACAGGAGAGGGCTGCGGGCAGTGGCCACCAAGCTGCACAGTCTCCCCAAAGTCCCCAGGGAGATGTTTTGCTCAGAGGCCAAAAATCCACCTCCCCCAGTCCAGCACCCCTCCCCAGACCAAAGCCTCCCCTGGCAGCTGGTAGCCTGCCTTGCTGGCAGAAGAGGGGCTGGTAGGAGGGGACGGTACAGGCTCCTCCTTCACTTCATAAAGACGATCACCACTTTGCCCTAACCTAATTGCTTTTTCTTTTTGTCCCAGTATTCTTGACAGAAGAGGAAGAGGTATTTATGACAAATGCTGTGCAAATGGCAACAGACCAGGCAATGAGAGAAGAATACACAGTTTTCTTGAAAGAGTTTTTTACTCTTAAATGCACTTCCCTTTATGTCATCCTAAAATATGCCTGCCTTTATTGTAAAAAGGCAAGAAAACTGCATACATAGAACAAACCCATGGCCTACAAACACACATAGCCCAGGGACTGAACCTTGAATTTAAAAAAAGAGTATCTGATTTTAATGAAAAATCCATGCTAAATGCCTTGGAACAAAGGATCTGGGGATAAAATTCTTAAATTGCTGAGCCCTGAGCACAATCTCAATACTCAAACTGGGAAGACAACGTTGTGATTCATCAGAGCTACGAAAACTGCAGTGTTTCTTTACTACGCACTTACTACATGTGCATTTTTCTTCTTCTTTTCCTCCCAGCTTCTCTCTCATTCTTTGGTACCACCTTTTTTTTTTCTTTTCCTCTATTTCTTTTCTTCTTTTCCCCCTCATTATTTGTGTTCTTACACAGCAGCAGCATAACTTTATGCCTAGAGGAGCTGCAGAGGCAACAGAGCCTTTTCACGTGCAATGGACTGCTGGGCTGACACAGAAGAAAACCAAGTTTTTCCTAGCGAGGGTTAAGCCCATTTGCTCCTGCACCAAGTTTCTCTGCCCATCGAGCTGGCTGCAGAGAACAACTGAGTGGGAGTGGGATGGTGTCACTCAAAACCCTTGCCAGCCGCAGAGCTGTGCCTGCCGCGGGCCAGGGTGGGAGCAGGGGCTGTGCCGCCCACTCACGAAGCCAGGCTGAGGGCAGGTCCCACCCAGAGATGTGTTGGTTTAGGTATGTGGCTGCTTCCCCACAGGCCATTTTCACAGCACTGCCCTCATTTGTGCCTCTCCCTCTACTATCTACTGGGATAGGGATTTTTGTTCAGCTTGGGATTTTTTAATTTTAGCTTATTGAAACTGGATCCACCCAACTTTTGCATCCCAGATACACAAACTCTCCAAGGGCTCAATTTAGATCCCTGTGCATTAGGTACTTCACTGTCAGTTCAGGTTTTCTTAACAAATCTGAGAGCCAGAAATAATTTTGAAAAACCTCAGTGCAATTTCCAATACTGGACATCCTACAACAGTAATAATATCACGGTATTGCATTTGGACTTTGTTCTGTTAAACCTAGCCTGAACTTGCCTTTGGCTTTCTAAAAAGGCTTTAGAAGAATCATGTCTGTAAAAACAGATGAATGAAAAATGGCATATTAAAGAGGAGTTCAAGAAGCTACTCAACTAGTTCATGGAAGATAAAGCCATCAAGAGCTATTAAATAGAGAGACATCTCCACTAAGCAAGAAATTCTCAAGCCTTGAATTTTTAGACTACAAGAGTATATTCAGGGGTATCATCATCACATGCTTGCCCTGTTCTTGTCCTCCTTGGACATCAGTTGTTGGCCACTGTTGGAGACAAGGTATTAGGATAGATGGACCTTTGGTCTGACTCAGCTTAGCCATCCCTCTCCTACTTCAAGCCACCCACATAGTCGTACTTTTTTTTAATTAACATTGATGAGAGAAGTATCTCACGTGCTGATGAGTTAATTCAAAGCAAAAAAAAAAGACAAAAGATCGGTACAGTTTTAGTCATAAGTGTAAAGCAGAATTTGGATGTCACGCTTGCCATAGAAAATGTTCTCTCACCTTCAATAAGAAATCTGTGTTCTGTTTTCTTAAAAATGGATTTCACAATGTGGGTGTTACAAACGGCAGTTCTTTCTCTACTGCTTGTAAAAATGAACACTTTCCATTCATTTACAAAAAGACTATCAGAAAATATATTATTACCAGGGGTTGGTAGGAGGCAACATCAAACAGCATGTCAGCTCTGAAAGAGAAATGAACCATGGAAATAGACTGAATGCAGGAACCGACTGCCGAGGTTCAGCACGCAGGAGAGGAGCATCCCATTGAGGCCACAGCACAGAAAAGGCAGCCGAGGAGATCTTCAGGTAGGCTGAAAGACGGCTCACTCCCCTCCTGACAACTCCACCACTGTTCAGTGCCAGCTCTGTGTGTGGCTAGGTGGCCTGGCAATGTGAATTGGACCCACGGCAAACATGGGCAACACGAATTAGCTAGAGTACGTGACATGGTGCCTATGCCGGTTTTATGTGTTCACGTGTGCCAGATGATTACAGATGGGGCACAGGGCGATGCAGAGGCAAACCACCTATTCTGACACAAAGTCTTCTGGCACAAAAATAATTTATCAGCTTCTCCTGAACAGCTTGAATTGGCACAGTGAGTCTATGCTGGAGTAGTACTTTGCACCATTTGTTCACCCCGCTTTTGAGCAAGTACTAGGAGATCTAAAGCCAGTTCGACTGTATTGTCAAACTATGGCCTCGGTACCTAACCTGTTACAACTGTGCAGGAGTTACTCTGGATTTATGAGCGTGCAACCGCACCAGGATGACCTGCTTAGTTTTGCTGCCCTGTGCGCTTCTTCTCTATGTCTGTCCTGACTTACCTTACCTCTGCAATTCTTTCCACGTAATATACATTTCCTCGCTCCAGTGTACTAAAACTATAGGAATGAGAAGAAAGTAAATGACACAACTGAAATATTAAATTCCTTAAATGTTGAATATCACACATAAAATTTAAAGGAGTACAACATATTTAATAACAATACCGTGTCAATTCCATGAGAAAATAAATGTATGAAAGCCTGTATTACAAGCTGAAATATTGTCCTCAGAATTAGAAAATGCCAGAAATAGTATTATTTGTGCAGCTTTATTTTGCCATTATGATACCATATTTATTTTCAATAAAAATTATTATTTTTCCACAGGACCCCTGCTTTGTTCAGTGCACAGAACAGGCAGTGCTGAGCAAGTGAGATGCCTGTTCAATATTTCTTTTTATTATCATCTGAAAGCATGCAGTTCAGTGTTTTATTTACAGCACATCGCACAGACTCTGCTCAGGGTACAGAATGTCACATTTCCTTATCACCTTTACTATCACCATCATCCTTGCGATACATTGTACTTAATTTTTTTGGCTTAGTATTTCCTCCAACTGCTATTATAGTCATATCCTCACACTTTTGCCCACTGAATCTTGATTTCTTTTGGGTTAAAAGGAAACAACACCAAACCAAAGACGGGGGACAATTCTTTCCTCAAAGAGGTGGGAGCCACAGAGCTGCAATGGTCTCGTGGGCAATGGGAGAGGCAAGTTGAGTCCCTCGGGCAGAGGAAGAAATGAAGGAACATCTCTCCCTTTCTACACCCCACCACCAGCTTTTGACAAAAGCAGCTGTGACTACTATTTGGTGTGGCACTTGCTTACATCTGCAGGTGCTACGTGTGTCGCACGGCTCCTGAAGCAAGGCATTCCCCACTTGTGCTCCCTGAAAGGGACTTGTGGGGCCTCTCAGACCCCCCCAAAGCAGGCAGCTGTACTGCACATCCACAATAACACAAGTGGAGACTCCTAAGAAACCTTATTAATCACAACTAAGGCTTCCCATGATGGTGGAATTGGGCAAGGTTTTGAGTATGAGATTCCCAGCCTTGGTACTTGCTCCTTATGGCTCGGGGTCTCAGACTACTTCATTAAATACCGACATCTTTGGAAATCAGGCTACCCCTTTTTCAATTCCAGCTGGAATCCTGAACTTGAGAAACTATATTTTAAAATATCAGCATCTTGAAGATTTAGTAATTTGTCTACCTTATAGTCTTGCTGTGTATACTGATTGCAAGTGTGCATGGCCCAGGATGATGAAATGGTTATCGGTATGAAAATACCATTACTACTAAATAATCCCTTCTGTCTCTCATTTTTTGTTTGGAAATGGCTGTCTCTTATTTTTCATTGCATCTTTCAGGCAGTACAAATCTTAATAAGGAAATGACTGACATTAATAAGGCAGTAATGTGTTTTCAGAGCCATCACTTAGTGGCAGATGCTAGGAATAACTAAGACACAGGTAATGGACAATTAAAACAAAGATGTTCACATGGCATGGCTTATTTTCATCCACATATTTCTCATCAAGAAATATATTCTTGAGTGCAAGAACTGTCTCCAAATAGTTGATAGGGAAAAAAATGCCTAATACAAAAGGAATATTTGATACCTCCCCAAATAATACAAACCTTTCTTTTTTTTTAATCCAGAAGACGTATGGACACAATACATTGTCAGTCAATCAACAAGTAACATAACATCCTTTAAAAAGAAGTAGATCTAGGCTACATAGAAAACTTGATTTTAAAATCAGCCTACCACTTTATACTCACTAATAAGCACAACTTTATAAGCAAAGTTACTTGAAGACAAAAATAGCAGTTTGATGAGATGGTATGAGGGGTGAGCTGGCTATCTTGTCGCCATTACTACCTTGTACAAAGTTAAAGACGGGCCTGTGCACTTTGCTGAATAAAGACAGGCTTTAACTGCCTTGCTGAACCAGGACTTAAATTATTTGTGGACATTTAAAAAGTTATTATCGAATTCATTATGCAGAGAGACAGTTGTGAGCACAGTAAATTAGCTGGATGATAGGTGGACTGTACATGCTCTGAATTAAAGTAATCACAGTTTTATTTTCTCCAACAGGGATTTATTCAGTCAAAGTGCAAATAAATGATGTAAACATGGGTAAGTAAATAATTATTGCAATATTGCTTCAGTTCTGGAGATGCTTTGCATTCGTTTGTCTTTGAAACCTGACTGCTTCAGACCTCAAGAGTCTGTGAGGAGGAGACACCACAGCTGACAGCAAGAGAGAAGCAAAGGCTACGGGAGCCCTGCTTCTGTCCAAATGCCTGCAAGAGCCCAGGCTGAAATGCAGCGGTGAAAGGCTGGGTAAACCCCGTGAGACACTGTGTCCCTGATTCATCAAGCAGCACCACCATGCAAGGGTAAACCAGGAGGGGGCAAACCAGTGTGCTTCAAAAAAGATAGACTCCTTCAGTTTAGTTTTTCAGATAAAATGGATGTTTTCTATCTTTAAAATATGGAAATATGCCCAAAATACAATCATATGACTCTCTGTGGGATACAATCAATGATTATGAACAAGATTATATGTGATGTTTGATTTCTTCTTTTTCAGTGACTAGATATCTCTTTTTTCAGAGAAACAAAGCTTTGGAGACTCTTTGGAGCCAATAATTCCATAAAATCTTTGCTTTCTTGTACTTCCTCTGGTCTTCGAAGTCTGTTCGACACTACCTAGCTCTTGAATCTCTCTGTTTTTCTCGAACCTTCA
Organism: Ciconia boyciana; assembly: GCF_034638445.1. Taxonomy (NCBI): domain Eukaryota; kingdom Metazoa; phylum Chordata; class Aves; order Ciconiiformes; family Ciconiidae; genus Ciconia; species Ciconia boyciana. The sequence goes on from NC_132934.1 coordinate 161,950,287, forward strand.
GTAAATTGAAATACTGATTTTTGTGAGATCTCTTCTAAATAACCATTGCCCTGATCTGTAGACTCTGTGGGCCAAATTTCCTCTCGCTCTTCCCAGTTATGATCTCAGAATTGCCATATGTGTGTTTTGCCATGAAGCACTGAAATAACTGGTCTCTGTAAACCATTTTTAGCTTAAATATCGTCGCTCTGGAAGCCTTGGGAGTACACTCTGCCAGTGCCCTATGGTGTAGCACAGATCTCGATGGTTTGAGAACAGCTGTGTCTGGTTTTCCTTACCCTTTTGACATTTTATTTTAATTATGTGGATAAAAACCTTCCTCTTGGGAATCTGGCACTGGGAATGGGAACATTTATCTAAGAGAGAAAACATGTCACTGTTACAGGCATTCAAACACAGATTTTATTCTGAGCTATCTCTTAAATGTTAGCCACTCCTATTTCTAACCTACCTTTTAGGATGAAAATGGCAGTGTAAGCACATTCAAAGTATCTTCAGTTTAACATACTGCCTTTCGACTTATGCTGATACTTACCTCCTCTCACAGGACTTTTAGGGTAAGACCTATTTCACCTGCTGTCAGCCAGTGTTAAATATCTAGTCTCAGTTAGGCATTTCAGTTACCTCTGAAGCCAACAGAGAAAGGTGGGTATCTCCAGAGCTGATTTATCCCTCCTAAGACAGCTCTCTGCGAGACATGGAATGAGTTAGTCTATGAAGGTGTGCTCCAGTTGAGCTCTATACAGTTGTATTCACTTTTGCTTGCAACCCGCTGCCACAGCCACCATCACCCCATTCTTGATGTCAATGAGGTTAGATCAAATGCAACTCAATGACTGACAGTCATCACTGACAGTCATCACACAAGTAACTGCCTGCACTTGGTAGATGTTCCTTTCTTTTCCGCAGTTGGTGAGCAACATGGCAATCAGTCATAGTCTTTGATGACCAGCTGGCAAAGACATTTTCCCCAGGTGACGTGCAGTACATTAGTGGAAAAATTACTTGGTTGCATCACTTCTTTTACAAAATGCTGACTTTTAAAAGATGGTTATCTCTTTGGCATTTAAAAAGTTGAGTGCTACTTGTCCTGTTTCACTGTTGTGCTGAGTTCTACAGCTTTGCAAGTGTGGCTGCTCAGTGATCCATTCAGTCATTAGTTTATTGCCATATCATTCAACGTAAATGATGGTCCAATTCATTTTTCAAACTTCTTTTGTGTCAGAGCTTTTGCCAAGACCTTGTTCATGGCTGTCACCTGGCGGAGGATATTACGATGCCGTTTGGCGTGTCCATGGTAAGCGTGGGGTTATTTGGTCCCTTCTGCTTCTGGTAAGAACCAATAACATTGAGGGATTTCATTCAGAAATGCAGTGGTGGGTTGCCTGAGCTGAGAGCTTGATAAGTGATAGCAATTTTGCCCATAAATTGCAAGCTAGACACCAAGAGTTTTAGAAACAGGGGATGGAAATTAGGCTTTTAAACGTGTATCTAGATTCCAGTAGAAGGTGGCTGATGTCTTGCGCAGCATGAACTTGCAGGGATTTCAATCACCACAGTGCAGGTATTAGAGGAGTGCAATCAATGTACACGAACTGCTGTAAAATCTAATATTGTCCCATAAATCCATGAAAAAAATGCTAACATTTCTCAGCTGTTGACATCGTCATATAAGCTGGTAATTAAACGATGGGGAAAAAAATAGAAATTAACGTCAGGGCTGGAAATACTGCAAGGAGCAATGTATAATGGGTGCTACTTTGATCAATGTTATTGGATGCAATGTTATCTAGTGTAATATACTATGATTAAATACTTTAAGAGAAAAGATAGCAAGTGCACTAATTAATTGTGATGATGACACTAAGTTGCAAGATGCCAAGTAACTGTATGAAAACAATATAAAGATACTTAGAGAATTTAGTAAAAAAAAATCATAGAAAATTGTATGGAAACACATGAGAAAAATATAATCTGAAACAAGCATTTTACAGGATGGAACTATTTTAGGACTCAGAAATATGGAATAATATGGGAAGTGCTTTTTATACATACACTTTGGGGAAAAAAGGAAAATTTGCCACTTCACACTCAGAAGTATCCCATTGTATGGTATGACTTTGCTGACTTAAGCGTATTAATGTCTGAATTAATGACAACGTTTTGGGATAAGAAAAAAACCTAACAAGCTGGAGGGAATGGCAGCAAAGTGTTGACAGGACAGGAGCAAATCTATGAAGCTGGGCTATACTAACTCTTGCCTTTTGAGCCCTGAAGACAGTAGCAGTCAACTACAGCAGTTTGCTCAGGACCATGTCCAGTTGGGTTTTGAATATCTCCAAGGATGGAGACTCCACAACCTCCCTGGGCAACCTGTGCCAGTGCTCGGTCAGCCTCACAGTGACAAAGTGTTCCCTGATGTTCAGAGGGAACCTCCTGTGTTTCAGGTTGTGCCCATTGCCTCTGGTCCTGTCACTGGGCACCACTGAAAAGAGCATGGCTGTGTCCTCTTTGCACCCTCCCTTCAGGTATTTGTACACATTGGTAAGATCCCCCTGAGTCTTCTCTGTTCCCGGCCAAACAGTCCCAGCTCTCTCAGCTTCTCCTCATATGTTCAGTGCTCCAGGCCTTTTAATCATCTTAGTGACCCTTCACTGGACTCGCTCCAGTATGCCCATGTCTTATACTGGGGAGCCCAGAACTGGATACAGCACTCCAGGTGTGGTCTCACCAGATGTCCTGCCAGCGCTCAGCAGAGGGGAGGAATCACCTCCCTTAATGTCAATGGTTGTAGGATGGGGTCCCTTAAGAATGATGCAATTTAAAGCATACAAACAAAGAAGGGAACGATATGAATTAGGGAAAAGTAAATGGCTAAACAGTAAGGAAAGATATGACAATAATAAAAAAACCCCTGTAAATTAAGCAGAAGAACAAATATGTGGATGGTGGAAGCATATTTTCTCTGAGAAATGATGGCAACTGCACTAACGTAAGTCACTCGGAATTGTACTAAGCATAGCCAGACCCAAGCACTGGGAACAAACACTGGCACTGGCTGAGGGAAAAACAATGTTAGAAAATGCAATATGTCTCTTCCATTTTTAACTTCTAGGAACATGTGTTGCTTCTTTTCTGAATGCTAGCAGATATCAGCACCCTGCAGACTGGTTTCTCAGTGGAGGAGAAATCAGAGTGGATATACTCTAGAGGCAAATTGAGTAATTTACATTCAGACACTCATCCTGGAGCTGAGATTGTCATAAATAACACACAGGCGATCCCTTCTTTCAAGACACTCAGCCAAACCCCAATGCCCTGTTCCCAGGGAGCAACTTCAATCAAAGATATCGGCCGAAAGCAAACTCTCCGGCCTCTCACACAGCGATGCCCTCATCAGAAAGGTGTATTAAAATGTCAGCAGGAAAGAGATGCCAATCTCTGCATTTCCTAGCGCACAATGACATTTTGAAAGCAGTGCCACCTGGTGACACCTGCCAAACAACACTCCGCTGCTCAGCAGAGCTTACGCTGCCTCAGAAATACCTCAAAGGAAGATACGGAATTGAATGAAACCAAAAGAAAAAAAAAAAAAGTGGATTTTTTTTCTGTATTTCCTTTTATAATTCCTTGTCAAGTTTCCACATGCAAAAATCTTTTCTTTTTTTTCTGAATAGTGGTGAGAGCAGGCGGTGGGTTTAATCACTGGCATCAGTTCCTGCCTGCTGGCACTGTAATTTATCTCAGCAGAGTGCAGCCCTCCCCTGTGATAAGATGCCGTGCTACCACGAGTTACGAATCCTCTCGCTAACAGTGAGGCTGACCCATAACCAACAGTATCCATGCTTGGTACAACGCGGGTTTTGAAGCACAGTTGAGCTGACGCAGGAGTGATCACACAGCCTCTAAATGCTGCAAACACCCAAACACAGTCTGGAGCAGCATCTCCTCCTCACACGGCCAACGCAACGGTTTTGCGATGCTGGCCACTGGGAGAGCGAGCCTTCTGCGTCAGGAACGGAGCCTAGACAGACCTGTACATTGGGGTTTATTTAGAGGAGGCAGGTCAGCTCTCTTTTGGTTCAGACGCTACTCTGTCAGAGGAAATCCCACCCTCATTCACAGGTATTCATCCCTCTCTCTAAAACAGCTTTTTTTTTCCAGATTCAGTTCCACATCGAACTATAAACTGTAAGTATAAGGGAGCCAAGAACCTGCAGGCTGAGAGGCAAGCCAAAGCAATACCTTCTCCATAAACATCTCAAATATGGCAGGGCTGTTACACAAAGCAAAAAGCTATTGCTTTAAACTGTCATATCCTTCAGCTACTGTAAAAGTAGTCTTTTATCTGTCCTCTAGATCTATTTTTACCTGCCTATTCCCAAGCATCAACACGCAGCCAGCAGAGAGAAATCTGTTGCTGCTGAAGGTCTGTGCAACTGAAATTCCCCTTAGGTCCTATGTATGCCATCCTCTCTGTCCACTGAATGATTGACATTAATTACTTCAATCACAGCATGGACACTAGCTCTAGTGAAAGGGATTCGAGCAGGAGCAAATGGAGGAAATATTCTGTGGGAGGATGCAACACCTCCAGACTCCACAGCAGCTTCTGCTGCTGCACTGTATGCTTCTAAAATCGATCCCCATGCTAGACGTACCTGGATATTTGTATGCATCCAGCCATCACAGTGTTTCAAGCCCAAGGAATGGATGTGTCATCCCATCCAAGTAGGAATATATTATCATCTTTGCCTTCAGAGAGATTAAGTAATCTCAGAGTCATACAAGGAGCCCATGGGAGAGAGAAAAACTGCATCCAGCTTCCCTATGTCTCTGGTCATTCCTGATCCACCAACGCATCCTTCCAAAACCAAGCCATCAACTACTTACGGACAAAAAAGCCGCTGTTCCTTCAGAATTTCCTGACTAAAGAAGAGATGGTAGGTGAGTGAATGCTGAATATTCATTCCCAGCATATTTTCCCTCATGGACTGGCATGAAGTCAAAGAGGCAGGCACCTCTTTGTGTTCATACCTATCACATCTGATACATTTACATGTCAAGTTTGAAATGCAGAAGAAAATGTAACTCGCCTAACCTATTTCTCCCTGCCCTTTAAAGACAAAACTGTAAAAAAGAAGCTTGCTAAATGCTTTAGGTCAATTGGTTATTTTTCTCCATCTTCCAATTTGCAAATCAAAAGACTTGGTCACAAAAAGATTAAGAGCAGTCTCTGAAAAATGGAACACCTAATACACATGCAAATAATAAAAACATCAGAAAAGAAAGATCACTTGTCAAATTTCCCTTAGACTTCTGGGTGGGTTTTTTGAGAAACAAATGTTCACTGAATTGGATATGGGAGGTATTTTTGATATACATAACCATCTAGCTCCTGAAGATGAGGGTAAGCCAAGAGAAGCCTGAGTATACCACCATGAGAGGTTCAAAGCTCTTTAGCCATTTTCTTGTTTCTCTTTAAAATGAGGATTTTTCTTCCTATTTAAAGAGCTATTAAAACAAAGAGAGAGCTAGTATCAGTCCATGCTCTGGATCTAAATATTTTAAAAGGCAAGCAATAACACTGAAAATATCTGGATGCATATATTCCACTGTGAGTCATTATATTTTAATATTTCGGTGTCTGGCAAATCACTGAGTGCATCACTATCTACCCTGTGAGATAATTAAGTTTTAAAGTCATAACAAATGTAAAATAACACATAATGAAACAATCCAAAAGCTATGCATTCACATTTTCCTTGGAATATTTTCTGATTACCCTCTTGCAAATTGTCAGCTACCCAGTGATAGTAAAATTGTTTGAATAATTTTAAGAGAAAAATCAAACACATTAACTTTTAATAATATTTTATGAGACTCATAATTCTTTGGGATGTAATAACCTCTTATCCTACTGCGATTAGTCACTTGGATCCATCATGTTGGTCCCCTGGTATTCAAGACAATCTAAATTTTGAGTAATACTGGAAAAGGTAATAGAGATCCAAAATTAATACAGTCCTTTGTGCTTGTAATGTTATCCCTAATGGAAGCTTTTTTTTAAAAAAAGAATTAAAACTGAAAAAGGGAGCAAACTGTGAAGAGCCAGAAGATGACATAATTTGCAGGAGACAACACTGTGATGGGACCCTGGTACAAGGATTTAATTATTATTTTGAATAATCACCGTTCTAATGATAGTTGTCTGAAACGACACTAGACACTGAAACTCCCTACTGTCAAGGCCAGCAGCAAGAGGCAGAAGACAGTAAATCCTTTTTCAACTTGATGGAGCGCAGGGAAATCTCACGTTAACGTTAGCAGCCCACAGCTCACCCAGCCCACCATCCCGGGCTGTGGGAGGTACTCCGTATCTCACAGAAGACCACCGTACTTCTGCGTTCTTGTCACCGGCACTGTTCACAGTCACGTTTATCAATTTAATACCTTGGCTAATTTCACCCCAGAATAATGTTTGTTTACATAAATCTATTCTCCATGGTAAAATAGCTAATGCTTGAGCGTTTCAAATGTTACCCTATTAATGGCAGACAGGATGGTGAGAGCAGACGTCCTATAGAAAATTACCACACTCTCCAATTGCCTGTGTTAGTCCTGCCTGTCAGTAAGTGGTGATTAACACCCCGCTGGCTGCAGCTGTACTTCTCAGTACAGCTTCTCTGAGTAGGAGGATGCACAGAGAGTACCTCATTACTATGTCTTTAAAGCTGTAAAGCGGGGAATAATGCAAAATAAATCCTTTAAACTAAAGGTCATAGACCAGAATATGTCAGCATGAACACCTGCTCGCACTTTTTTTTCTGATAAAATCACAAAGATAAGTGATTTATCTGCTTTTATTCCATTCCCTTTCATTGCAGGTATGCAGAGGCCACACAACTGGATGTTAATAATTCTCAGCCATAGTAGTATGTTTTTATATAATGCCAGAAGAAAAGCTTAGGAGCTTAGGCAACAGGCTGCTTTGCTGGCTGAGAGAGCAGAGCTTGCATTAGCTATTTCCTCTCCTTGCCCCAAGCTTTTTGTTCAGTGCAGACTGGGGGAGAACAGACCAGCCATCCCGTTCTCTCCACGCTTCCAACACTGAAAAGTTTGTTCCCATTCAAGCCCCTTTTGTGTGCACATTTAATCCGTAAACCGACAGGTAGAATCTGGCTGTACTGCTAAGCGATAAAACCCAATAACCACAGACTTATATGAGAGAAAATTATTGCCTGACAACGCAAAGAAGTCCACATGGTCAGCACCTCAATAGATTTTGGTCTCCTTGTGGATAATGCTTCTGACCAGGGAGGAGGTTGGTGGCTACCCTCGATCTCTACCTCTTGCTGTCTGTCACGCAAGCTCAGAGGCTGTGCAGTTACACAGCCAAGGGCAGACGACACCGCTGCACGTAAAACCTAGCAGTGCTCTGGTGTGCTCCCATAAACTCGCTTTCTAGCTGGAGAAAAACCCTTTGCCTTTTGCCAGACACAGTGCTGCAGGTGTCGGGGTGCACCTGGGCACTGCTGGGTGCTGCAGGAGTCCAGCCCCGGCGTGTGGGGGGGCATTGCCAGGCTGAGAGCGGGCACCCGGTCCTTTTCCAAAGGACTCAGCACCCCTTGGAAAATCTAGTTCCCACATATGAGCAGTGAATGTATCTAAAAATACACCCATAAATGAGCGAGGCACTGTCTTCTTGCCCTACTGCCTGCTGTGGGCACGCTGGAATAGATGCAGCTTCCACCGCTCCATCTGCCACAGAGGTGAAAGTCAGTCTTGGGCAGACATGGACAAAGAAAAATAAAAATAAAAAGAAAACCTGACTGTTCCTGGTGAAAGAAGTACAGGCTGATTCAGAAGTACTTGGACGGGAAAGATTTTTACTCCAGTGAGTCACTGCAAAGCAAAGCAAAGCGATCACATCTCCCGCTGCCGCAGGAACTGAGCGCAGCACCCCTCCGGATCACCACGCCTCGTGAGACAGACACGCAGGCTGAGTTGTCCCCAGAAGACACCACCTCCCACTGCGCAGAATTATCCTCCCAGGCGCAGGGTTCACCCACGTCCAGTCTGGCCGAGCAGCCTGCCGAGAACCCTGCCAGGAGGAGAATCGGGAAAACATCCACCTCGCGTTTCGGGGACTGAAAGTAACAGTACGATGGAGACTGAGCAACTGCTCTGAGAGCTCTGCAGAGCTGCAAGATGATTTCTTAATCATCAACTCCTGGTTGGAGTACCGCAACATTTAGGAGTTGAGGGTAGATTGCCTGCGGTTCCCTGCTTGTCTTGTTGCTCAGCCAAAAAGATGTCGATGATACTAGTCCTGACAGGCTCTGTGATCAACCGTATCTTCCTTCTACCCTAAAACACTTTGCAGTATTATTGTAACTTCAGAAATTACCATGTTTCTATAAAATTCACAAACCACTGCTGAACATATAACCTGTGCCTTCTGTTTGTTTCTGAACTGGCTTGTTCAGAAAGCAGGCACAGGAGGTCCTGCTGGGACTTGGGATTATTCTTTGTCAGCTCTCAGGCTGAAGGCTGAGATGCAAGACCTTCTTTCCACAGCGAAGGAAAATACATCCTGCTGGACCTGTGAAAGACTGGCTTCTGCCATCTCCAAGAGTGCTGTTGGTGCTGCATGAAGAACAGCCAACAAAAGCCGAATTCAAGTAAGACCAAGATACAGGCTGAAAGAAAATAGGCAGTGCTCTCAAGAATTCAAAACTCTGTAAGAGCAGCCTGCATGCAGGACACCACTCCTTAATTCAGTAGGTTTACTGGCAGATTCAGGACTTCTGGGCCCCTTGAGGAGCTGCAGAAGCCAAGGGCTCCAAGTATCACTGGAGACTGGCAGACAACTCCCTACTGCCCACCCAGCCCCTCGGCCCTCCCTGCATGTGCTGCCTCTAGGCCACGTCACTGCAGGCCTTCTGTGGGTAAGAAGCTCTGCTTTCCCCTCCTGTGAAACCGGGCAGCCTGGAGAAGACACAAGATGAAAAAGTTCAAGGATATGATGGAACCACCACCTAGGCATGTATTCTGCCCTGGCAAGCCATTCGGTGTGTAACGTGATTCAGCTTTCTGAACTGACATTTAATATTTGCATTTCCCTCTGATGCACACGGGATTATGCCTGGATACCTGACAAGTCACCTTGCACTCCATAATCACAACTGCCCGTTAGGATAATTAAACTGTCACCTAACGGAGGGAAGCTTATGAGTGCAGGGGACAAACCTGATGTAAGAGCCAAACCTGGACTACTGAACATTTTATTTATCTGCTTACTTAGTCACAGATAAGAATAGTCATGAAACATGTGCAAAACTGCAAAAATTTAGCACAGCTTTTCCTCAACGTGTCATTTACAGACAGAAGCACAGAAAAATTCATAATTACAAGAACTCATCACATCTAAAGAATTATAAGAAATAGAATACTTTTGTTTTTAAATCCTTGGGAGACACTCAGCTGGTCTCGTTATGTCAGAAGGCTTTACATTAGACTGATAATGCAAATATGTCAAACTTGCCCACCCGGAGAGATGCAGTACAACTAAGATTAATAAGCATGTCACCAGGAAAAGCTTATGTACCAGACTCTGCAGATTTGCAGCTCGAATTGTTGAGGCGTTGTGCTGGTTTTGGCTGGGATAGAGATAATTTTCTTCATAGTAGCCAGTAGGGGGCTAGGTTTTGGATTTGTGCTGGAAACAGTGTTGATAACACGGGGATGTTTTTATTACTGCTGAGCAGTGCTTGCACAGAGTCAAGGCCTTTTCTGTTTCTCACCCCACCCCACCAGCGAGTAGGCTGGGAAGTCACCCCGCACGACCACCACTGGCCAAGGCCATTAGAGGGTCCCAAAGAGAACTTATCGCCATCCAAGACAACTGTAGAAATCATCAGAGAAATCGGTCACTGGTCAAGGCAACCGCCTTCAAAGCCTCCCTGGCCGTATCACTCTATTATGGGCCTGTCTTGCCATTGCCATGTCAGAAAGGGGCTCGCCCCTAAGCCAGGGTCTGTGCCAGGGAGGGATGGCAGTCCCTCCCGCACCCAGCTAGAGTTGTGATGGCCAAGAGCAGCGAAGACAGCCATGCTCCTCCACCCCACACGCCCTTGCGGAAGCAGTGTCAGACCAGGCTGGCAAGCATCAGGACAGACAGCCAAGAAGAGAAGGATGCCACCATCCTCATGTCTCAGATGTATTTTTTTAAGGCTAGTTGGAAGTACATGCCAAGGCCCTCCATCAGGCAAACTCAGGACCCTTCTTCCATGGCTATTCTCACTAGGTTCGACAGCCAGAAAAAAACTTTTAAAAAAAAGAAAAAGTGGAGACTGTGATGCCGTCACCAAATTCGAGCCTCAACCACTCACTGTTAGGGTAATCCTGTAGGGTAACCGCAGCCAGTAAGGAACCAGCACTGAGGAGGTGCCGCTCCAACCTGAGCCACGCTGGCGCAGACTGCATGGAGATCCTGTTACACATGCTTAATGTATATTAAGTGTAAGTGTAACGTCTTTGATCCCATGAAAATGATTATGCCTTATCGCATTAAAGGCATGGTTTGCCATGAGCCACCAAAAGTCATTATGGAGATTACTCCTCACCTGAAGATGAGCCGAAACACCTAAATCACACCTGAACCATGGCATAATCGCTGCTTTTCTCAACAATGAGAAAAATGTTTAATTAACCATATTTTTTTAAATTTTTAAATCAATTAACCAAGTTAATTTAATGTTTTAAAAAGTTAAAGATTACGGGTTTTTTCTTAAGATCTGTGATTACATTTTTAAATTAAAATAGGGAAAGGTGTACAATTTTTTGAGCGCTTCCATAATTTCACTTAGACCTCAAAATAATTAATGACAATGCAGTAAGTTACCTTGGAGTATTTAAGTCTTCTTGATACTTTCATAGTCATTAACTATAACTCAATAGTATGCTCCTGGGAGCTCCACACCTAATTACCTTTCATAGGTATTCTATTCAAAACTATTTCATAGTTTTATTTAAGTATTCATACTAAATGCATTCTCTCGTGAAGGAGTATGTCTCAAAGCTACATTAATGCAAAATATGTACAAAAAAATGCATCTGTGTAACTCGTGGTGGCTTGGCTTGTTGATGTATTAGAATGAAGACTACAAAAATCATGAAAAAAATCTGACATTTTTCTATAAGAAGAGGTACCTCCAGAATACATGCATAGTTAATATTCTCCATATGCACAGCACTCAACTAAAAGATTTTCAGAAACAGCCTCATTCTATGTCACGGCAAGAAACAATACAAAACATATTGGTTATCGAACTGCTGGTATGAATTTTTACTGCGTATAAAGAAGCATTAAATTGCAGCGTGCGAGTTACCCAGCTGCCTTAACGAGAAAAAGTGTGTATGATCACATTATTTTAATTCTGCAATATGGATTCTTCATGAAGCCATTCTGCACAATGTTTATTTATTCGTGCCATATGAAACACAAAACTTCCCCTGATAAAAGGAAAGCACCGTTCAGAAATAATTATGGTTCACAAAGTTTAAAATATCCTTTAATCAGATTTTATTTAAACATACTAAATTTTAAAATAGATGCCTATAATCTGTTGAGACATTTTGTGTAGTGTCTAGTACTGGATGCCGTTCTTGCTTGGGATTGCTTTCAGTAACAGACCTGCTACCTTCTCACCATGCGAGGAGCGGTCAGCGTGATACAGGGGCTCAGGCCTGATCAATCCAGGCGATCGATACAGCTGTAATCCTAATGTTTGTTTTGCAGCATGTCCTGCCTATGTGAGGACAAACACAAACAGAAAACATAACTTCCAAGCAATTAATTGTATAGAAGGGGCAAGCCGCTTTCCTACTACTTTCCAACTAAATTTCAGAAGCTTTACTCTGTCACCACAGCAGACTAATCAGTCCTGCCAGAGATGTAAGAAAACAAAGAGAAGCTGTGTGCAAGTGAAGTTCAGCAGGAGCCCGCTGCCGGGCCAGCACGGCAAGCAGGCTTTTGGTGAAGAGCCTGAAGGCAGAGGGAAGCACTCGGTAGCAGCTCGGTGCCGTGTGATTTATCACCGCACAGCCACCAGCGATGACGTACGGCGCTCTCAGTGAAGCACCTGAAGGCAGCTTGGTAGGGCTCTATGAAGATCAATGATACACCAAAGAATACCATTAAAAGACACATTCATCTTCCCCTAATCAATAACGGCCTTAAAATGATCTCCGTGACACACTATTCTTACAAGCATTGCTGCTGGGCTTCTTCAGCTCACTTGTCATCCGCTGGCTCAAGTCTTATTACTGCAACTACTTCACGCAGTCCCCTTAGTGGAGGAATTTGGCTTCCCCTGAAACTGCACAGACAGAACCAGGACATATAAAAGTGGCACCAGGTTCAATGAGGATACTGAAACACCTTCAGTCTCTTCAATAATCTCTGATACAAATGGTGCATGCGGCAAGTGATTTTTTTTGTTTCTTTTATCAGACCAAAACAGCCTACTCTTACACACTGTTCATGGATTTTAGCAAGCCACTGCCAAGGGGATTCAGAATTAATGAAAAGCATCCTCAGATCTGAATAAACAGCAATTGCAGAGAAAGAAGCAACAGACTAAAAATGCAAAGCTTGATTTATCTTTTTGCGCAGGCAAAGAGTTACGTGAATTTGCGTTCCCTCCATCGACAAGGATTCTTGCCCTCCTGGGATGAGCTTTATCCTCTGCGTGGAAAGCCGAGGGACAGCCCCTGATGCAGGGATGTACTGAAGCAGCATCTTGAGGGTGCCAGAGTCCATACGTTTCTTGATCGGCTTGGCCAGTGTCCAACCTCCTGCGCGAACGGGAACTGCTAGTGGCCTGTGTCCTTGCAGCTCAGCTGCCATCAGTTCTTGCTAGTGGGCTCCCTACAACCTCCTGGACCACAACATGAAAGGTCTCTCTGTGGTCAGGGGAGCACAGAGAACGGCAATACTTGCTGTCGGACCTTTCTCACTTTTTGGAAAGGTAGATAGGCAATTCCTTCTCCCACAGACAGGCATCGCTGAGGCAGAGAGGATGCCTGTGGGTCCTCAACCCTCTCACCAGGAAATGATCTTTCTGGGCATTGCAGTATTCACTCCCTGAAAGAGCAAATACTGTGGTTTTGCTTTGTCTGAGACAAAACAGATGCTGCTGTTGGCAGGGGCAAGGGGGCTAGTACATGAGTTAACATGTCCTACATAAATCCCTTTTATTTGTGTTGATCCTTCTACATGGGCTTGACCAAGCTGCTAAATCAAGGTGTCTTGAGCACTAATGTCAGAGTGACATTGCTCATCTGCCTTATGATGTGCTTGGTCAGCATTGTTGAGCAGAGTTCACCATCGCAGTCTTGAGGGCAGTAACTCAGAAGCCATTTAGGAAAGGCCTCCCACAGTTAATGTCCACCAGTAACTCCAAGAGACCTCCTGCACCTATGACAGACAATTATCCCCAAGTTCACCAGGACCGATTTACTGCTCTTTAGTGCTGTGTTGAGCATGGATAGAAAGTCCTCTGCTTTACTATTTGACTAGAGCTTAGTTCTGCTTCATTAAAAACATCACTCTAGCTAAATGAATGAGATTTCATTAGGATCTTGATAGATACTCATTTGGTAGGGGTCACAATCATGATAATTGTTTTTCCTGCACCTAAACCACAGTTCGACCCAAGCTACAAAGTTCAGATCTGAACCCATTGTGCTGGGAAATCCAAAACCCATGCATGTATTTGAATTCAAAATTGTGCTTGAGAAAAGTACTGTTATGGACCAAGCTGAGAGGCTACACCCCTACAGCATCCAGAATTAGTAGCTTTGCAACTGAGCCTTTGCCCAAGATGATTCTCCCATCTGATGCTGAAACTTGCAACTGTGAAAAGGTTTATATATACTTAAGAAACAATTACAGCTAGTGATGCAGAAATAATTCCCATGCCAAAAATACTTCAGAAATTAAGAGAAAATATAACTCAATTTTGACTATAATTAGGTTTCCTGTGGTTAGTTAAATGTTTTCTCATTTACCCTTTCGTTCTACCAGTGTAATCAGTCACCTGGTTCTTTATGGACTATACACCATGGTGTACAGGCAAAATTGGCTGGAGATAGTCTCAGGACCAGCTTCTGCAAATGTGATGCCCCAGGCAGGAAATAGGCATGGGGCACATACATATTAAGAAAAATAATAATAATAGTAATTAAAGAACAAAGCTTAGCTCCACTTTATTGCTTAAAACTAATGTAGTTATTATACTGAGCAACAGGACTTTTAATTTCTAATTACAGTATTTATTTTCCTAAACAGATTTCAAAGTTGTTGCAAAAACCTGGATAATTGTTTCACACGAGCAATTAAATATTAAGACTAAATAAAAATATTCATCGGATAATTATGTTGAACTACGTAATTATTTAAGAAAACAAAAATGAATCAATAGTTTACATTTTCTAGCCTTTGGGGAAGAAACCGTTTTTGGAGTTTCTTATTAAAAGTGGAAGGATTTTTCATTTCTTGTAAAATTCAGACTTGAGCTAGTTCAGAGAGCTGTTTGCAAACGGGATCTGTATTTGCAACAAAGGTAAAAAATCCAAAGAACGTTTTTCACTGCTTAAAACAAACTATGTTTGAGTATAAGACTCCTCAGTGAAATTTTAGTTTCCTTTAAAGGGAAAGGAAAGGTTGGCGGGGAAGCTGAAACAGGGTACAACAAAAAAACCAAACTTCTCCAAGTCTTTCTGCATTTGGTTCCATTCCATTCCAGCTTCCCTGCTTTGCAGGATGAATCAATAAAACATATTCACACCTTTAAAGGAACACAGAAACGGAGCAATTCCAGCAAGTACCCCATTTACTACCAGTAGGTACATCAAGATGGGTCTTTGTGATTAGGTGCTTGGCATAGGCTCTCACTGAAGCTCACCAGCAGTTCATTAGCGCCGCTCTAATTCCAAGACCACTATCTGCATTCCCACTTAAAACATGGGATTTCACCTGTACTGAAAAGAAAGTGCAATATATGGTTTGGGTTTTGCTGTGGATTTTTTTTTTTTCTGGAAGTTGCACAGAGTGGGTAGGATAGCATCGACCCCCTGTTGCTGCTATAGTTAACATTTTGCAGTGCAGGTTTAAGTACTTTCTACTATGCTGTTATTCACTTTAAGCATTCAAATAGCATTTTAACCTGAAGTGTTTCCTAGATCAAGACATTGATCTTCCGTTGCGTTTTATCACTTTGAGACTGGAAACAAATTAAACCTTTTTTTTTTAACCTTTAATTGTTCACTGGCATGAGAGTAGCATCATAAAATCATGCCAACTATTCTCTAGATAATTGTATGTATTTGTGCATCCATATGTGTTCATTTCAATGTATTATCGGTATTAACCAGCTGTTCTCTTTACTAAGTACAGGGAATACAAGCAATACTCTAAATGTTGATGTTGTCACATCTAATTGCCCAAAATAAACCTGACAATCTTCTAGGGAAATGTACTGCACCGCAGGTATCACTACATATGCTCACTGAGGGATGTCTAGTGAACAGTCAAAACAGAGCTTGGAATGGCAGAAAACACTGGTGTTCCCGCCTAGGTTTTAAATACCACAGACTTTATCAAAACAAGTGATCGCAAAATTTTGAGCTTATAGAGGTATTCCTCCCTCTTGACTGCATGTGGACTTGCGGCTCCATACGGGCACAGCCGAGCAATTGGCCTGGTATTGGCAATTATTTTTTTGATGAGGAAAGAAATTTCAAGCAATGCAAAATCTTACAGAAAAGAAAAAAATTATTTGGGAGGTATACATGACAAAGCCACTCATCCTCTAGAAATCCAGGCATGTTTTATAACTAACAGCTTTGTAAAAAGGAGGCAAATTTCAGAGCCAGAAACCCGTGAGCACAAACAGTCCCAGACAATTTATAATTCTGTACCATAAATAGCTGGTCCATAATTCATTGACGGAGAGTTAATGAGAATATTTGTAACTAATACCTATAAGAAAGATAAGGGGTGGTATAATGTGGTTTATACTTTCCTACAATACTTTTCAAGGACAGCAGGGAAAGCTTCCTGACAGCAAAAAGCAACAAGAAATATTGCACTGACCTACCGATTTCCTACATTCCCATCAAAGTAATCCATGTGTAGAGACAGTAAAGAACAATTTGTCCCAAATGACAGTTTCCAAATAACTAGATGCCTTTTAATTGCTGGCATCATTAACCTTAATAGTATAATTGTGTAGCTCCAAATAATAATAATAGTAATATAATTTCCCCTCACTTCCAAATCGTTCAGCAAAACTAGAAAAAAATGATGCGCAGAATAAATTCTAAGAAGGAAGAGAAAGGGGAAAAAGTTCCCAACAGATAAGAACAGGAACTTTATCAGTTTTATCTCCCACAGCTCACAACCTTTAAGGAATAAGTATCTGCACGTAAACTTCTTTAGACAAGTAATAAATATTAATAATTGCTAACTGCCTATAGGTTTTAAGTGACCTTTTCAAACAACATGTCAGCTCTCTCCATTCCGAGGACACACTGTGGAACATCGTATAAAACCAGCGTTGTCTTGAATGATTCATTCCTGTGCACACCCAGGCTTCGGCAGCGCTACCTGCTAGAGTAACCTCTAGTGAAGACATGTTGACATACTCTTTTATTGATAAGTTTAACCATGCATACAAAAAAAGGAGGTATGTTCCCTTGGCTAAAGAGCCCAAAAGGCCTCTCCTACCTAGTCTGGAGTTCCTGAGACATGCAGAGTTGGATACTGGTCTCCACAAGTTGCCTCTGCACTCGAGAGGGAGGGAAAGACATCTTGAAAAGGGAATTCAGATTCAAGTATGTAAATGACCCTCTGGGGGTAGTACGTGGCTTAGTCTGCACCTAGTTGGAGATGAGATGCATTTGGATTAGAAACATCTATCGTGTTTTAAACAGAATAGCACATGTCAAGAGAAGGGAAAATTCATTTTGTCAGAAAAATCTGACTCAATAATTGTCATTGGTATAAATAACCAAACGATTCTATTCTTTTGCCATAGTCATCTTCATGGAAAGGGAAGAACCCAAAAGATCATTTTGTTCTTCTGCATTAGGGAGCATAATGTAGCAAATATCTGATTCAGCACATCCAGCACATGTCGTGGTTTAGAGTCAGTCAGCAACTAAGCACCACCCAGCCGCTCGCTCACCCTCCCCCCGGTGGGATGGGGGAGAGAATCGGAAGAGCAAAAGTAAGAAAACTCGTGGGTTGAGATAAGAACAGTTTTATAATTGGGAAAAAGAAAAAAAAATTGTAATTTAAAGGAAAACAACAAAAGAGAGAGAGAGGAACAAAACCCAGAGAGAAAAACCAACTGATGCAACCACTCACCACCTGCTGACCAATGCCCAGCCAGTCCCCGAGCAGTGATCACTGCCCCCGGCCATCTCCCCCCAGTTTCTATACTGAACATGATGCCATATGGTATGGAATAGCCCTTTGGCCAGTTTGGATCAACTATCTTGGCTGTACTCCCTCCCAGCTTCTTGTGCGTCTGGCAGAGCATGGGAAGCTGAAAAGCCCTTGACCAGTGTAAGCACTGCTTAGCAACAACTAAAACATCAGTGTGGTATCAACATTATTCTCATACTAAATCCAAAACACAGCACTGTATTAGCTACTAGGAAGAAAATTAACCCTATCCCAGCTGAAACCAGGACAACATCTGGGTAAAGAGCACCGGACTTCAAGGGGAGACAGTTGCTCAGTGTTTAAATACATGCATAAGTGCTGTATTAAATATAAACCCCATGCTTTTCAGTTCTCTATGTCAGTGAAAAACACAGAACTAAATGATATAACCTGAATATTAATCTTTGGGAGAAAACCTCATTAGAAAGCAAAGACTCAGGAAGAATAGCCTCCTGGATAATGTATGAGGCTGGTCCGTGGCTCTGTTCCTATTTTGGCCATTGTTCCACTCTTGTCCTTGTCTTCCAGTTTTCCTTTGCCGGTCTCTTCATCATCTCTTGACTCTTTCCTCACACACAGACAGGGGCAATGGTTCTTAGCTCCTTTAGCTAGTGCTTTGAGAGCCACTGATAAAAAGCTAATCACTACAATGAGGTTTTCTACAGTAATTATAATTGTCCTGAAAGACAAAAAGGCATACAAAGAGGATAGTCCTTAAGATTTGAACTGTAAAGTATGCTTCGCAGAAAAAATTACTTAATGAAAGTGTTGTTTCTTAAACGTTAAAAATTCAACAAAGCAGTAAGATTACAAAATTTGTGATTCTCATACCTTCAATTCAGCATTAGGTACACTGATTTTCAGTGAGGAGCTGCATCCAACAGCAGTGAATACTTCCCTTTGAATCTATATTCTCTGATGAGCAGTACTATACTGTTGCTTGCAAATGTATTTCCAGAGAAGAGTCCAAGTTTATTTTGCTTGAAGCCCTGATTGATTCCTATAATATCCTTATACTGACCCATGCTGGGGCTTCTGTGTCTACCCCATTCTGCTGCCCTACAGCAGGGAATAGCTACTCTCTCCACAAACATTTCTTCCCTGAAGTAGAGTATAATGCGATCAGTAAAAACTAGATAGGCACTGGTGTACCTTCAGATATGCTATTTTAATTCTTGGGGCAAAGGTGCTAAGCTTCCAACTTAGCCACAGACATACTTAATGTCCTAACTAGAAGAGTTACAGAGTGGTCTGAGGACAGGTATATGCACTATCTCAGGTATTTTGAAATTTAGCACTTTTGCTGAATATCGCATTTTCCTCCCCACTCTATGCTCAGAGTTGATGTTTACATGGGAATATCATATTGTGGGACAGACCTACCAAAAATCAAGAGGATTTGATTCTTTGCCATGGTATATATACACATATACTTTGATACAAAAAAACCCAACAAAACAAAACTAACCAAAATTTGAGTAACAGATGTTTCCATAAAAGCTCAGCTCTAGCAAAGTTATCTCTAGTGCACTATGAATATTCTTGTTAAAAGGGACATTTAAACACTGTGGCTCTCTAGAGCTGCTTTGTTGAGAGCTGTGTAGCAGGAGTATTACGCATGGAACTCCCAGCAGAAAAGTTGAAAGCTTGAGACATCCCATAGACAACCAGTAGCAATCATGTCATCAATCATCTCCAAATTTTATCCAATCCAGCTCTCATAAGCTGTTATTTAATATGGCTTCATCTGGATGGAGCTCCTAGGAGAGCTCCTGCTTCCAAACAGGGAAAGAAAAAAAAGATCTGTTGTTAATCTTTCATGCTAAGAAAACAAGATTGAACTAATAAAATACAATTAGCAAATCTGTTCAGTGTAGTGAAATCCAGCCAAGCCTGCTGCTTTAAAATTTTCTGCATTTTTGTTAATGCCAATTTTTGTCTTTCTCTTGCATTTTTGTAAATTCCTAATTGTTCTCTTTTTAGTTGCATGGTTTAGGTATTCTATTAGAATAATTGGACATGGGCATTGGGGCATAAATGTTCCTCTGTGAAGAGCTCTGGCAAGGTGGGGCAGATTGCATTTTTGCTTTGGTACTAAAAACTTCTTTTGTCTTACTCTTCTCTGTAGACACCCTTAAGGCTATGAGAAGAAAATCATCAAAAAGAAACAGGCAGATTGTCTCTTATAAAATGCTGATATCAGCAGAGCACAGACTTTTTGTACATGGAGGTGATATTTTCATCCATTAATACCTCAACCAAATATTATTGCTTTTTGTCACTTATAAAAGTTATGTCTTATTTTTAGGCTGCAGACTAGCAGTTGCATATTGGGAGATAGCTGTATAAACTGTATTAGCTACACGCTGCATAGCAAGAGAGTTGACATTTCTTGGGAACAAGTCACCACACTCGCAGAACTCTGCGTTACATTCGATACTCAGAGATGTTGTTCATTAGGTTGTGACAGCTGTTGCCAAGTTTTGCTTCAGAATGCACTGTAGGAGCGAAAGCATACCAAGATCAAAGGTAAGCTTTATAAAAAATGACTGCTGTAGAAGAGTTAGAAGAGAAAAAGTCTGGCTACTAAAAATCACATAAGACTCCAGGACCAGATAACTGAATCTCACCTTAAACAAGCTCATCTCCCTCAAGATGAAGATGAACTAGACCACTGACTTTTTGGGACCTCTGAACTGAAAAAGATTCTTAATTCTGCGAGTGATCACACAAAAGGAACTCTGCAGGGATAATCATGATCAAAAATACCTGCTCTGTGTAAATGATGGTGATACCATACGTTAAAAACATATTTCTGACAGTTACAATGAGCAATGAGCAATTCTGCTACTGATGTGCTTTAAGAAGCTACTAAGACTAAGACTTTAAAAGGGAGGTTACAAACAGGATTAAACATTGAGGAAAAAACATGTACACTTCCAGGAGCTCTTGCTTAATCTGGTAAAAGCTCAAGAACAGTTTCTCTCTGGACCACAGCAACAGATGATTTGATTGGGGCAAGAGTAATCCTGAGAGTCATGCCTCCTGCCTTTGGGTCTTCTCTTTGCTCATTAAAGCTAGGAAGGGTTATTCCACATAACTCTTCAGACAGGCCTAAATAATCGTGCCTTTCTGTAAAGCTCTTATCAGGAAAACAACTGCAATTCATGAGACTGAGTCACATGTAGCAGGTTAATCGGTGTGTTACTGATACTTTTCTTGACTTTTGCCATTATAACTGGATTTTTCCAACTTCTTTTCTCCTTTGGCATGTGACTGTTACCAGTTTATATACACATACATATTTAAATACTTGTGAAGAAGTACAGTTTACATTTTGATGCTTAATGGACCAAAGCATTCTGCAAGCACAAGGTAGATGTGTGGTAGGCTTCCTTACTTAAGCTGACCAGATGGCCATGTTATCCAACTGGCTGAATTGTTCCTACGTGACACAGAAAGAGAAGACTGATAAAAATGTAATATAGAAAATGATGATGAAAGAGGAGTTAAAGAGTAGAAAAAAAAGGGTTACTGCTTCAAGTTGTGTCCAAGAGAAGGCATTACGCCCATTTGCCTGCAATCACGTACAGTATTAAACTGCACAGCTGTGATGTGGCTTGCTAGTCTCATTCTCTGTTGGCATCCCTGTGTGGACTGGAATTTCATCAGGGAAGGTACGTCACTCCCCATGCAAGCTAGTGGGCCAGTAAATAGCAAACAGCTCATAGTCCCAAAAGGAAGGTCCTCATTTTGAAGCATCTCTATTCCTATGGAAACACTGGAATATGATTTCCCAAAAGACATATTAAACAATTATGTTCAGTTTACTGTATTCAGCTAAAAGCTTATTAAATTCAGCTCACAGGTTCCTTCTCCCTCTTTCAACAAAATATGCTTACTTCCCCTAAGGTGTTTCAAAAACAACAAGCTGTTTGCAATGAAAACCAATGTCCCTTCAAACTAAGTCCCATCAAAAGACCAGTCAACTCTCAAAATCACTCAAGGTCAATCAAATGCAGTTAGCACTGAGGAATCTCAGCGATCTTCAACGACGCTATGAGAGGTTTCTTCCTTCTAAGAAGCAGTAGGTCACTAACATGATAAATTCTAGAGCTGAACAAGAATGAACTGCACTGGAAATTGTGGCTCAAGTAGCAGTCAGGCTCCTTAAGAAAAACTTAGTAGGTCTAACAGCATGCATGAAATGCTGTCTGTCCAACATACAAAGGATTCCTATAAAAACATCTGCCAACCCTCGGAGCTTGGATCATAAAAAGAAATAATGTAAGGAGAATTAAGTGGACCTCCTCTTTTAAAATTCAGTTTACACATTCACTCCAATCTTCTGCTCCTGCTTCCATTTTTTTCTGCTAGGAAATATATCTAAGCCAAAAGGGAAGAATTCACTTTTACGGGCCAGCGTGATCTGGTTTGGTTTAAAAGCTTCTGATCTGTAAAAAGCACAGTCACAAAACACACACTGTGGTTCCTGTTTACTTAATGCGCTATTTCCCCAGGAATTCTGGTACTGTCATAAATAGAATTTCTTGCTTTTATTGCTTTGGAGATATTTCCCTTTTTCAATAATTCTAACAGAACTAAATTGTTTACATAAATTTTGCCTTCTTTCCACTAACGTTACCAATCAAGCCGATATGATAGTAAGCAGTGTCAACATTTTTATGAACATTTTTCCTCTAATAACTCAGTGCAGGCAGCACTTTGGCCTTTTGAAGTAGGCCAAAAATTAGACTGTTCAGGGAAGAAATATCTGGCACTTCTGTGTCTCAGGCAGAAACACTCCTTCTCTTTTTTATGGCCACTGTCAGCCCGGCGGATGGAGCAGAGGGCCAGCCACCTCCTGTGCAACTCTCCCCACTGTGGGGGTCCACAGGTTCTCCTTGTCACCAAGCTGCAGCGGCGGGGATGGGGCTTGCTTGGGATGCACAGATGAGACACTGGTTTTTGGAGCATTTGGGCCAAATCCCCTTTCGAGAGCTACTGTTCTTTGTGAAGCTGGCTCAGGAAAGGACACATCTCCATCTGGCCTCCTGTTAAACATGAATTTTAATCAGGAAGCCTCTACAGCTCCTGGATTACCTTGTCCACTGCCCTTCTGGAGGTAACCTTGTCTCAGGTGGTCCAAGGCCTGGCCACAAGTGCCAACCTACACCTGAATTCTCCAACAGCGCCTTGAACTTTGATCCTTCTGACTGCTCAGTGAGAAAGGAATAAGCCCTACCTTTTCCCCTGGGGTCGAGCACATCAAATGGGTTAAGTCCAGCTATGCAAGGACATGCCTCTTTCAAGAGTGCACTACCAGGACGGTGGTACCATCTGAGTTACGGCTTGGCAGCAGCACCTAGGTGGATGCCGTACCCCCCCCACCACAAAGGATCAAAGGAAGGCTGAATGGCAGCAGCATGTCAATGACAGAGCTTAGCACCACTGAGGAGCTGCATCAAAACTACTGGGAGGAAATCTAGGTATGCCCAAGAGAAACTTAGTAAGTAGCATCGTCACAATGCCACTTTCGTTTTTCATTTGGAGAGCAAAGAAGACAGGAAGAAATAAGAACAACCACAGTGTAACTTTTTCAGTCCGTCCAGAAGTCGCACTGCTTCTACATTTGCTTTTCCTAAGTTTTAGACAAAGTATTGTGTCACGTCCGAGACCTGCATGAGAGTTCCTGTTTACCTGGATGAAAACCTGAAAAAATACATTCTTACTGTATGGCACTGGCAATTTTTATTGACCTTTTTCTAGGGAGGAAAGTAATTTTTAATGTTTCTCCAAGATATTTATATAGCTTTCCACCTTCCTATCATAGGCAAAAATCCTTAACTCTTGTGTCAGTGTGCTCACACCTAGGCACATTTAAGGTTTCTGCTACAGCTGTACAGTGTCTTATCTAAGCAGTTTACTTCTTAGTAGTAGAAACACTCCTTACAATAGGTCTAATTTCCTAAGACTTCACTTACGCCTTACAACTAAACAATATTTTTAGTAGCAGTTCAGACACTTGTTCTCATTGCTTGGGTAACCACAGATTCGTGCTTCTTTCTGTGACTTCCTCAGTTCCAAAACACCTGCAGGAATTAAGAACCTACTGTGGACAGGGCAGAGGGGGACTGGAGACAAAGGATGTTCCTCCAAAAGAGTTTAATGGCCCCAAAGAGGGCACAAGGAGAAATGGCTTCTCCTCTAGCTCACAGGTTGAAATACTACCACCAAAGTGGTGTGAATGCAGAGCTTGAAATTCTCATTTAGTTCCCTACATGAAGTCTCCTTATCCTTGACTTGAGAAGAGCAAGATGAATTTCACTGATGGAGAATTTCAGGACAGCGCTTGATGCATACTGGCTTTATAATTAAAAATATACAACTGAAGAAAAGATGGTCATAAAATGTTGCCTAGGGCTATATCTAATACATGATGTTGTTTTAGTTTCCTCCTTACATTATATTTTTATCATCAACCCAGGGAGTTCATTAAATCTGTAAAGCTGTTGGAAGTTATCTGACAGCGGATTGTACTACTAGAGAGAACTATCGATCCAGGCTACTCGATCCCATTACAACACACGTCCATAAAGCTTGCGAGAGGCAGCAATCTGTTGCTTCTGCACTGACTACAGTTATTTCTCATGGATGGAATAATGAGATGTTTTCTGATGTATAATCATGACAGATTTTATCTGGAATGAGTAAACCAAGTAAAAGTCAGTCATAAAATATAGCATGGCTGGAATCAAAGGAAGCAAACTCCTCAGCTCTTCCATCAGACTGACAAATAACTAACACATTGTGCAGCTCCTTGTATATGACATTAAATCTCAATCAGTTGTTTTCCTACTGTGAGATTAAAATGGAATTATTTATCTGGAATATCAAAAAGGGCACTGCATCATGAAGTCTAAACCTCTTGTTTTGATGCAGTATCTTTCCCAATAAATACTAAACAATGTCAAATGGACTCCCTCATCACTGAAGATGCAATATATGAAACCTTCATCAGGGCAGGGAACCACCACTTGAATCTTAAAAACAATTATTAAACAGGGCTTATGTCATACATAATTCTTATAGCTGGAATTCATTAGCCCGAAATTCACAAGGAGGAACTCAACTTAAGCAAATTTGTAACACGAAGGACTCCGAGGAACTCTTTCAGCTGGTTTTACATAATGAAATACCAAATTATATGTACCAGTTTATGTTACTATATTGACAGCTGGCAGAATTATATCCCACTAAAGCAGTGCCATACTTTCATAAGATAATTTCAGTACTCACAATTTAATCAAATTTGAATATTTGGGGCTGAGGTTTTCAAAGACTAGTACATGCACAACGTTATTTTTTTTTCTCCTGGAGAGTCAGTGTTAGAGAAAAAAAATCTCTATTCTCCCTATGATCCAGTTCACGTGTAAGAATTTAGAATTCACTTTATGGAAAAGCCTGAACATGATCATGCTTTGAAGCAACAAAACACAGCTTAGCTGCTACCCTAGTGTCAGGAGCACATGCATGTTGAGGTGTTATCCAAATTTGGCCATGTTATACCACTTCTGTAAAACAGTTCATGCGTGCCGATATGTGCTGATACAGGACTGACTACCTTTGGGAGGGAAGGGCAGTGGCAGAAAAAGAAGGTCAAGGAAAGACCGGGACCATGCTTCCACCCAGAATTTAAAATTTAGGGACCTCTCAGCAATGCTCTGCTGGCAGGAGACAGAGCTGGGTGAGTGAGAACCTCACAGTCCTTCAGCGTGGCTGCTGGTATACTCACTAGCAAAGAGCTACCTGCTGCCTCATGAACTGAAAAGGTCTGGTCCCTGCTGTGGATGCAAAGGAGTCTTCTGCACATGATTTGTGTGAGACAGTTTGCATCAAGTGCTGTATTTTGGCACCTTGTGCCACCTTCTCCCTGCTCCCTACCCAGCGCACTTCTTAATATTTAAATGAAAAATGCTAAGATGGCACAGTACAACTTGTGAATGAAGAACTCTGTATGCAACAGCTCATCCACCTCATAACAGATTTGGTCCTTGTGCACCATCTCACTATAATCACAAAATAAGCTGGTGTCAGGGTGAATATACATAATAGGCACCTGTCAGTCTAACATCTGGATTATAAGTCATACACATGAAAGAACTAAATTAAAACAGTATGAAAAGGCCTTACCTCTGGCATTTCTTGACTTCCACATGCTTAATTTGACACTGTAACACTCTTCTGAAAGCCTTTTTTTTCCTGCGTGCATGCATGTCTACCTCTTATACTATTACAAAGTACACTGTACTTTCATTGCATCCTATCAATGTCTGTTCAGTATTGGAGTACTGCTTAGAAAGAAGCATGCCAAAATGTAATTTAATTTGGAAAAGGATGCCATGTAGATGCATTGTATGAAAGGAATCAAAATGCAGCAGAAGATGCCCTACGTGAGCTTGGGGCATCAACAAGCAAGAAGGAACAGAAGTTGTGCATCTGGGCTAAGGCTCGAGCGCTACGCATCCATTTCTCATGGTTAGAACATGCCAAACCTTTCCCCTGTACTTCGCTGGGAAGAGCCCACACTGCAGAACTTCCAAGCAGAGCTCCGCCACCCAGCTACTTTACTTTATGAAATGCATAGGGATAATAATCTGAGACCTTTCCGCCTCTATCAAATTTTTCCAGCAGATTCACTGAGGAAAAACAGGCAGACAAACATGGTACAATCACATAACCTGGAAATGACTTTGATAAAGCGCTGTTGAGAGCTGAACAGGACAGAACCAGGAATCAATAACCCAAATGCTACAATTTGACAAGCAAAAGACAAACAAATTTGACATGAAAGACAGTTGGCTGCAGAGAGTTCACACATACGTTGTACAGCATGGTCAGTTCTATAATTAGAGACGTGTAGAAACCTCCTTTATAAAGGTGTCCTTAGATGCTACCAAATCATTTCATGAATTGCTTCTTGATACTTTTGCACAGGGTGGTTTCAGAGTTCAGATCACTATATCAGAGCTTTATTTCTGAAAACTTGACCTCAAACTCAGTGGCTGCTCCCCACTGGGCTTAAGAATTAGCTGAAGATGAAGCGCAAATAATTCTAGCAGGTCTCCTATTGGCAATAAAGCAAAAGCACATAACACAGTAGATCTTTTCTTGCCATTAAAAAGTGCCCATTACTTCCATAATCTCTGGACTGTCACATTAAATTTTTATTTTCTTCTTTGGAATGTAGTTTCTTTGTTTATTAGAGACCATATAAAAGATAGGAAAATAAAGGGGAACTCTCCCCTTCCCTTCTCCAACAATGAATGATATGGTGTCCCTTTTCTCTCAAAAATG
The DNA here is from genome assembly GCF_034638445.1 of Ciconia boyciana. Classification (NCBI taxonomy): domain Eukaryota; kingdom Metazoa; phylum Chordata; class Aves; order Ciconiiformes; family Ciconiidae; genus Ciconia; species Ciconia boyciana. The sequence continues at coordinate 161,977,162 of NC_132934.1, forward strand.
GCAAATAAGTTGGACTGAGCGAAGATGCGATACAGACAATGCAGCAAAGATATCAAATGTAACCCTGGGTTGGACAAATGGAGCAACAACTAGGAGAAAGATAAGTTTGCTTCTAAATATCGCATCGATGGGAGCAATACCAGAACATCACATAGCATTCTGGCATCTTCCTTTTACAAGAATAAAATAAAACTGGAGAACCTATGTAACGTTCAACTGAGAGCTGGGAAAAGGTGTTATAATGAGGGACTTAAGAAGTTAAAACTGTTTAGCTTTTCAAAATAAGACCAAGAAGAGATTTGATTACAACAAAGCTGTACCTTCTCAGGGAGAAAATGCCAATATTAAAGGCCTATTTAATCTAATGGGGAATGGCATAACAAGAACCAATGACTAGAAGCTGAAACTAGATAAATTTAAATGAGAATTAATGCCCTTACTTCTAGCAGAGAGGGTGATTAACCTTTGAAACTAACTACCAAAGGAAGTATTAGATACTCCATTTATTGAAATTTCAGATGAAAACTGTATGACTTGCTGGAAAATATCCTTTAGTCAAACAGGTCAGTGGGCTCCACACGCAAAGTTTTCCTGTGACTTCTTTAAGAGCGGAATCTACTTCACTTCTTGAATGACAGCACTACAGCCTTACACACTAACACCTTCACTTTCAAAAAGCTCAGCTCCCTTCAAGGTAAGAAAAGCTCCAGTCTATTTTATAAAGACATTAAAGAACCCATGACTTTGCTCCTCTTCCCTTCTCTCTCCACATTAAAGGCGAGGCAGGATCTATCTCCCATTTAGCATTTTCAGTTGGTGTGCACATTACTGGACTACCAGGTTCTTGGTGGATCCCATACTGCTCTTCATTTCTGCTTCTGCCCAGCCTCATTCAGCCACACACCTTACTAAGGGATAATTCAGCTCTCATTACAGTAGTTGGAAAGCTACTCAGTGGTGTCAGTCACGCAAACTGCTCTGTTGCCTAAACGCCTATTCATGCCTCTAAACGTGCACTCTCCTCCACGTGGAAGGGGTTGCGGGTGGTTTGGGAATAATGCCAATGCTCACGAGAGTGAGGGCAACTATTGCACCAATGCATCACCTCACTCCTCCAACCTGCAGCAAGACCCAGAAGGACAGAGCGACAGTTAAGTCATACGTTTTTAAAAGTGTTTCATTTAATAAGGTACAGAGGGTTTCACTCTTGAATTACCACTGAAACATATGGCATGAAATTGTAATAAATTTATGTGTGTTTCTTAACAGGATGATTAACTTATTTTCTCTATTAGAAAAAGGTGGCATCTTAATTTAGGTGCAAATTATATTACACTGCCACCGTGACATCAATGAGAATAAAGTCTCTACATTTTGTCAGGTAATGTATATGCAAACGAGGTACAAAAAAATGACAGTCACCACACTCAAGTCATAGCTACCTTTCCATCTGACCCATCCTGATCCTTTCACTTTTGTCTTCTCATGCTCCAGAGCCCAGAAAAAACTTTCCCCACTTCTTTCTTCTGCTCTTTTCCCCTCCAAAGCCATCCTGTCCTCACCTACAGAGGTTTGTTCCATGAAAAGTTCATGTGAGGGAAAGAAAACTGTTAGATGACACAGTGCTGTCTATCCTTGCTATCTGCTGGTTACTTGGGTGACTTTTACAGTAAATAGGTACAGGACTGGCAATGCAGACTTCACCACCAGCCATGTCTCTCCTCTCCTAGAAGACACAACACAAGGCTCACAAAACTGTGCTGAGCCAGCCCAAGTGTATTTTTTCCAAAGGTGTCCATTCACTGCTTGACTTTCTACTGCTGGCTATGTTGCATTTAAAAAGTCCACCCCACTCATGAGCTATGTCTGACTGCAGTGATATTCCTTATATTTAAAAGGGGGGGAATTGTCATTCCATGAATCATACAAAATATTTTTGTATTCCTCACTGCAAAATGTCACGTCCACAGTTTTCTATGATCCCTGGAAAATATGTTTAAGTTTCTCTTTGTTTTATGCCCGTTTTAGTGCAGTATGCTTCCCTCTACTTCGGCTCAGGCTTTTCAAGTTAACTGTGGCTGTCTATTTTGCCAGAGTTAAAAAAAGACTTACCTGATCTATCACAGGCAGTCTTAAAGATAGATCAGCTAAGTTTGTGTAAGTAGTACCTCCCCCCCAAATATTTAAATAGCAAGTAATTAATATGCTATAATAAAAAACTGCCTGATCCTGACAGCTCCAAAGTTTGCAATGCAAAGAGTGCAACTGATGGAAAGAAAATTCTAATAATTAGGCCAAAATGTTCTGCAGTTCCAGCATCAAATGACTGCATTACAGTTTATACATGACCCCCATAACCCAGAAACAGAAATGTGAACTCTAACTTCCCTTGTGACACAGGTGACTCATTGTCTCTCCAAAAAGCAAATAACAATGTATCTGCTACCAGGTTTGACTAAGTTTTCGAGGTGGTGCATTTAGAAAGTCTTTACATATTCTTTGAGGTATTTTTGACCACAGCGGTATTTCCTGCATGTATAAAAGGGGATATTGCTGGGAGGAAAACTAAAATGGAATATTTAAGTGTATTCATTTACAAAGTCTCCTTCAGCTTGGATGAAAAATCAAAATGCTGCTTGCCTTGTTGTCACAACTAATTTCTTTCAAACTCCTTGAGTACAACCAAAAAGTCAGTGCCAAGTACACCTCTCTTAAACCACCAGAAATTCTGACCGGTGAGTAAGGGACAGTTCACCAAACCAGCTCCTTTCTCAGCCACACACACAACTTGAAGCATGCACAGAAATACATTTCTCTGTGGTCTCACCACCTCCTTCAAAGCCATGGCTTGAGTAGGAAGTTCACTGAACATTCTCTAATGGGAGAATTCCACTCAAAAATTCCAGCGTAAAAATTTCAAATGATTTTGTGAAGCTGTCAGTTTTAATGAGGCTTCTGAAGGAAACGTGAGACTCACCAGTCTGCTGAATTCTTGTATCCAGCTGGCTCATGGTCCTACATGACCACCCCAGCAAATGAATGGTCCTTTGCATGCATTATCTTAAATTACCTACAAAAAATCTCCTAAATATCTCACCTACATTCAAAAAATGTCCTGAATGACCATTTCTGCATCTGCAGGAAAAATTCCTACTGATTATGGACAAGTGTCTTGTCTAGGTGGGATCTGGTCAATTCTGCAAAAGGAACTACCTGGGGAAGTCTCAAACGACCAGCTTCTCCACCCAGGATGTTAATCAACAGATGGAGACACAAAAGTAGCCCCTACCAATTAGTGCAGACATGGCAGGGGCTGTTTGGGTGAATCTATAGTTCTGTCTGAAATTCCTACCTGGAGAGCTCCTGCCCCAATTAGTCAAATACTGTGCTGTGAAGGTGGCTCAGAGTTGAGTCCATTGCCTTGTCTCAAGTCGGTTCATTGTCTCAAGCCAAACCATTGTCTCATTTACATACATGACTAATTGGGGAGCTCCAGACCATGCAGGAAATTACAAGTTTAAGAGCACTGGGTGTGCACACAGATACGGTCCTGATAGCCAGGTATATCACAGTTATAACTACAGGACACGCTTGAATTTCATCCTTGTGTCTCTCTCGTAATTTACACTTCATAGCTCTTGCCACAGTGGGTATCTCCCCAAAACACAATACTCTTCATCTAATGGAATTTGAATAGGAAATGATATTTAGCTTTTACAGAGTATGTTTCACCAACATAAAGCAAAGGATTAACATTATTATTCCCATTTTACAAACAGACTTCACAGGTAACCGTAAAAGGGCAAAGAGACTTCCTCAAAAAATTCCTCAGCCCAGCACTGATACAGAAGGGAGAACATACATAGCAGAGTAAGGGTAGCAGGCTTAATTTCTGTCCTCTCAAACCTTTCATCAAAATGATGAAAAAAATACCCACCTGAAGGGTTGGTATCATCACCTCAATTCAACAACAAGGGGACAAACCCAGGAGATGTCAAGGGATCTTGTGGCTGAGTCACTAAGACTCACATTTTTACTGACTCTGTGTGACATGCTTTTACTCATTAAGCATTTTTCCTATATATCCTATCAGAAAATACATTAAGGATATAAAAATATACATACTGTTTGCTTGAGTATAAGATTGACCAGAAGCCAGCTTCTCAGATTTATAACCTTGCCCTCACTGAAATAAAGGAACCTGAAGACAGAATACACACAAAAAAATCATAGTTTTCCTTACAGCAAAAAAATCTCCTCACCTTCAAAACGCATCCTTTAGGATGCTCCTCTCCCTTTTAAGTACAAAAGCACGAGGAACAATACCCATCATGATTTAGAGGAACCACTGATAAATAAATTATAATTCAGCACTACAATTGCTAGGATACATGGTTCTTTTATTAAAATCAGCCTTCAAGCACTAAAATGAGAAATCACAGGAAATTAGACCCATGTTTCTGCTGCACTGCAACAGCTCTGCAAATACAGGGCACTCGCTGATTTACAGCACTGACATTGCCGATTCCCCCAACTGATGACTACCTACAGGCTTTGCTGTTGGTTTGAAATAGCGCTGAACTTTAGCCAGTGCAGGAGTTTGATTATGGAGGTAATCTCCTCTCGCCCTATTCATTATGCTGATAAAACAGCAGCTAGCACTTCACATTAGGTGGAACTTCTACTTTAATTACAGGATTTTTACTAAAGCTTGTCTTTCGGTGACATTTCAGGAAATGTAGAGTCTGCATGTGTAATGTAAAAGCAACTAATTGATTCTGTATCACTGTGCCTGCATTACTACTTGCCATAGATTATGGTTCCTGGTATTTAAAGTGTGGAGAGGTAATATAGTGTTATCCACTTGCTACCTAAGTAAATATTCTGTATGAAGAAAGGCCCTTTCCTGGTAATGCAAGCATAGAATTAAGTCCTTTCATTGCATCAGATAAAAGTTTCTATTAAACATACGAAAGTTTGATTTGAACAATATTTAGAAAAATGGTTATCTATAGATGGTGATAGATTACTCAAGTTTAAAAACTGAGTCGTGTTGAATTTAATCAATACGTGATCGCGATGGCAAAGTCAGATTCATGAACATTATTAAGAGCAAACCTGCTAGGAATAAAAAACAATTCCTAACTAGGAACAAGTGGCACCTCACATGAATGCTGATCTTCCCAGCTTTATCAGTGATCAGAAAGAAATACAGTTAGTAACACAGCATTGCAGTAAGTCCTCTCATGGGCTGCTGCATTCCTAAAAGCCTTAATGAAGGTCATAGGCTATGGGACATTTCAAAGACTTCCAAAATTACATGATTTTTGTTTTCTTTTCAGGCATTAGCCAGTTTCAGGAATTTTAGTCTCCCTCATCAGGCCCTCAAGGGGCACCTTGCCTATTTAGGACATTTGCAGATGCATCCTCCAATAGCCAAACAACTCGCTAGAAACTGGCACTTCAGGGTCACAAGTCAGCTGACCCTCGCGGATGCCTAAAGACATACTTTTAGGATGCAATGAATGTTGCCCCAGAAGCGTGTATTTCTCTCCATAGACTATAAGAGCCCAGACAAGTAACTCTGATGCAGACATCTACAGTTACTCAGATGAATCCCACCCTTGGTATCGCTGCAGAATGTCAAGCCCAGCAACTTGGATGCACACTTCTCATACAAAGAGGATCAATATTTTCAAGTGTAAGCGCAGAACTTCTTTCCCAATCTCACGATTTCCAGTGTAACACAGGTCATAAGTGACCTGCCACAGCCAAATACACTTCACAGCCAGGAGGAACCTCCACGTAACAGAGATACTGTCTTTCTCCTCTGGTGAGAGGGTGTAAATGCCTTACAGCAAACAGGAACTTGAGGTTCTCTTCAGCCCTTGGGCTGTACAGTATCATCTACTTACTGCCTTACAGGCACTACCACTTATCCAACCTAGGATAGCTCTGTTTGCGCTATCGTAATTCTAATCTTGTTGATGGATTTAATGCAGCCACCATTCCCCACTCCAAGAGGGATCATGATCACCTCACCCAACATTTCTAGTAGGAAAAAACAATCTATTCCAGAAAATTACTGATCTAAGCATACTTTCCATAAATTAACAGTTCTGTTTTCAAAAGTGACGTGCCAGCCATAACTTAAATACAGATACCCAATGCCCTGACATCAACAGCAACACTTGGCACCAGACTAGAAATAAGTGAGGTCTGATTCAGTGCTCCCTCTCATAAGTGTAACCGAGGTCTGCCCAGCTGCCACCATGAGTAAAGCTGCAATCATCCAAGATGCCTTATGCACAACAGCTTGTTTGCAGAGAAGGACTATTAAGGGGCCATTTTAAAAAAAAAACAAAACCCCCAAAAAAAAGCATATTGCATATTTTTGCAAAATTTTATGCAAAAAAAGGAATTAAAGGCAATATATAGATTTAAGAGCAGCACTTACCTTCCCCACCCCCCTTCCTCCCCAACTTGTCCCGTGCTTCAGTGGGCTCAGTGGTGGCTGCTGCATCACCAGCATGCAGCATGCTGGATCATCACTTGAATGGGAGCCAGCCAGCCATGGCAAGGATAGACTCATGGGCACTAAAAAGAAAAAAGTCAATTTTGAGGTAATTACGTGTTGAATGCCCTTCTTAACCTGCAGCTGTTGGGGGCATTCAGCACATATGGTTAAGGTTGATGAAATTTTTAAAGTCACTGAAATTTATAAGGTTACCTTGGCAGGTCACCCAGCTTGAATATTTTTTTTTTCTTGCTAGTGTACAGAAACAGCTGAGAGCCAGACTACACTGTTTACTGACTGTAAAAGGGGAATGCAGTCATGCTGCATCAGGAGCCGCTCAAGGACCAAAACTGAACCAAAAATCCTCAGTGCTCCAGGGAAAATGATTGAGGGGAAGGGAGAAGAAAGACAGGAACAATTATCCATTGCGTCCTTTAAAGTGCAGTATCACTGTCCTGGCTCTATCCATCCTTTTCCCCCAGCCTCAAAAGAGAGGGAAGTATTCGTAAAGATGCTGCTTCCCTTCCTGGCTTCTGCATGCCTTTTGATGTGGGTAGCCCCTGCAGTGAAGTGAGTAGGGGAGCTCCTTATGGCCCTCAGACTATTTTTCAGCTCAGTGAGGAATTTTGACAATGTTTTTTTGGATGGAAAATTCCTTGAGAAAGATGACTTTTCTTTCTTTTTTCAAAGAAACACATGGACAGGAAGGGATTGACTCACAGAGTCTTGACCACTTGCTGTTCCCCTTAGATTTCTGTCACACATCTCATGACACTGGGTGTGTGGCTTCAACTCCAGCTGAAGTGAGTAGACTTGGAAAGTCATCATTAGCTGAAACAGACTGAAATCACTTGGGGTTCCTATTTCTAGTCAGCTCTCTGTGCCATTCCCCACCCTCACAGAGCTGAACCCTTGGCTTTAAGAGAAGCCAAGCACCGAAGAGCTGTCAAGATCCAATAAGCCTTTGTGGCCTTGACGGTGCCAGGAGAATGCCTTTCCCTTACTTACCAATTCCTCTTCTGCTCTCCTCTGACAACTGAGGGGCCTCAACCACACCCTGCAATTAAAGTAGCCATGACCCTGCTCTAAAAAGTTCAGTTGCAAAAGAGAAAATATGTTCTACAAATTTTCTTGCTTTTTATTCTCTGAGTCAGTCTTTAAAACTGTGTCTGTTGTGTGCCTACACACAGGTGTTACAAACAGACCCGTACTACATAATATGAGGCAATAAGATGTTAGCTGAACTGTGAGTAAAGCACAAAGCAAGAAGTCATCTGACTTGGAGGATCTGAAATTATCTTCCCCAACAAAAGGATTTGGCTCCTTTGCATTCATCACTCCATAGGAATGCTCCAGTGTTCAGCCCCTTACAACATAAGTTCAGTGTTATTACAGAGTATTTCCATGCAAGTCACTGTGCAATTGTGTTGGCATTTTCAGAGAACTAATCATGATAAATGTGTTACAAGCTTCTTTACAGCTTTTTAACGAATAAAAATTTAGAGCTAGGTGATTCATAGATGATGCAAGCTTCAAATGTTCAAAGTCTGTGTTACAAGAAAGCATAATAGTAGGACAACCTTACTAAGTCCTTGCCACTTACATTCCTCCATGATGTGATACAACAAGATGTAAATAGACCTGCTCTTTGGAAATCTTATCCTTTTTGTATTGAAATTAGTTGCAAATCCTTGATTAAGTACAGTCATGAAGTACAATGGTGTAAACAGTGGATAACAGCAGTCTGCACTTAGAAGATCTGGTTAAAGTACATAAAATCTTCACTAGAAGCCAGGATTATTGAAGGAGTTCAAGGCAAAAAGAGGCTATGCATATGCATGGCACTAATACTGAGGAGTACTTACGGAAGACCCAAACACATTCATCTTTACATGCAGCTGGTCCCATTGAATAGTTTCATGGCATTGCAGACACTTAAACAGCCACATACTGGTCAGATGACTGGTAAAATTAAGTGAGTAAAGTACAATTAAACTCATATGTATGCATACTGTAATCTCAACAATCTGTGTATCTTGACATAACATAGAACTTGAAAGAATTAAGTGAAGCTTTAAACATAGCAAGTGAAAAATTACCTATGTAATTGTCCCTTTTGGAAAACCAGACTAATTTGTGATGCTGCTCAGTCTTGCAACAGAGGAAGAACAAAAGCCAGCCATAATGGGCAAAGGCTGTCAAGCATCTCAGCCATCTGAAGAAGGTAAAAAGATCTTCAGCCTTAGGAACAGAGATTGAGTTACAAATTCTGCACATGGAAAACTTTAACCTATGATAAGTGTAGGTCATCTGCATGGGATAACAAGCTGAGTCACCAAGTATTAACCAGAAAGTGAATGGGAATCACCTTATCTTAATTCTTTCTATGTAAACATTATTAGAAGCCCCTCATCCCATACCTTGACTGTCAAGAAAGCAGGCTAATATAAGTGATTTTAAAAAAGGAAGCCAGACTCCAGATGTGTAAACTGACTGATGGAGGTTAACCGTTCTAGTCATTCTACTGTAGATAGCTTTATTGCAGGTCTGTACTCTTAAGAAAGAAGGGAACAGCAAGCCACTGCTGAGACAAAGTCACATAGTGGTTTCAAGAGACTTTCCTAGGTAAAGTCCATTTAAAGCACTTTCTTCCACAACAGCTTGAAGAGCTGTGTACTACAGTACTTTACATTACTACCAAAGAGGAATGATGGTCTTCACCAGCCACGTGCCTTAACACCACATCCCGATACACTCTGTGAGGTATAAATCAGACTGCACAATACAAATAGTCTAGCTGGGGCTACTGGAAATAATTAGAGAGTAGAGTACTACCTACTGATGTGTTGTTATTACTGCATACGACTAAGAGTACCTAAAAATTCAACCAACTATATAATCAAGCTTAATTCAGGCAAATCAAAAGGATTTCCTGACTCAAATGCTACAAATAGTTATGAGGGACCTGCTCCAGCCTCTAAAGCCAGTACAGGTCTCCTGACTGGAAGAGCTAGTAGACAGGCTTGTTGCTCCAACCCCTGCAAATGGATTTGGGATTTACGTTGCCATGACTTGCTGACCCAAAAGATGGGAAGAAAATAAACCTTTCCTATTCTGCAACCTCCAGGCCAGTACTTTCTCCTTTTGTGCAATGCCTTACAGTATCTCTGACTTTGGAGGTGGAAGGGAGAAAGGAGCTGAAGTGACGAGCCCTCTCTGCTCTCCTGACTGACTGGGGCAGAGAGCAATGACATGTTCATACAGGGAAAAAATTAACCTAAGTAGGTTAGCGATGGGTGGTCTTTCCCTGGAAAATGAACCATCTTAGAACAGAACAGAACAGAACAGAATAGACTAGAACAGAATAGACTATTTCAGTTGGAAGGCACCTACAACGATCATCTAGTCCAACTGCCTGACCACTTCAGGGCTGACCAAAAGTTAAAGCATGCTGTTAAGGGCATTGTCCAAATGCCTCTACAACACTGACAGGCTTGGGGCATCGACCACCTCTCTAGGAAGCCTGTTCCAGTGTTTGACCACCCTCTCAGTAAAGAAATGCTTCCTAATGTCCAGTCTAAACCTCCCCTGGCCCAGCTTTGAACCATTCTGCCACGTCCTATCGCTGGATCCCAGGGAGAAGAGCTCAGCACCTCCCTCTCCACTTCCCCTCCTCAGGAAGCTGTAGAGAGCCATGAGGTCGCCCCTCAGCCTCCTTTTCTCCAAACCAGACAAGCCCAGAGTCCCTAGCTGCTCCTCATAGGACAGTCCTTCCAGCCCTTTCACCAGCCTTGTTGCCCTCCTCTGGACACATTCAAGGACCTCACATCCTTCTTAAATTGTGGGGCCCAGAACTGCACACAGTACTCCAGGTGAGGCTGCACCAATGCTGAATACAGCGGGATAATCACCTCTCTTGATGGGCTGGTTATGCTGTGTTTGATGCACCCCAGGATGTGGTTTGCCCTCTTGGCTGCCAGGGCACAGGGCTGACTCATATTGAGCCTGCTGTCCACCAGCCCCCCCAGACCCCTTTCTGCAGGGCTGCTCTCCGGCCACGCCTCTCCCAATTTATACTTGTGCCTGGCATTACTCCGTCCTAGGTGCAGAATCTGGCATTCGGACTTGTTAAATTTCATCCCATTAATCATAGCCCAGTGCTCCAATCTATCGAGATCCTTCTGCAAGGCCTCCTGTCCCTCAAGAGAGTCAACAGCACCTCCCAGTTTGGTATCATCAGCAAACTTGCTAATGGTGCATTCAACTCCTGCATCAAGACGATTGATAAATATATTGAACAGGACTGGCCCCAGAATCAAACCCTGGGGAACACCGCTGGTGAGCGGTCACCAGCCAGATGTAGCCCCATTCACTACCACCCTTTCAGCTCTGCCCTTCAGTCAGTTCTTCACCCAACGCACCATGAATCCACTCATCCCACAGTTGGAAAACTTGTCCAAAAGGATGCTGTGAGGGACAGTACCTTGTGAAGTGAGAGAAGATTAGAGAATTTTTTGCAAGTCAGTCTTGAAACTGGAGGGAGCCAAGTGTCCACCAGAGAAATAGTCTCTGCTGAAAAAGGAGGAAGACTGCAGAATCAGCGAGTGGGGCAGCAGGCTTGGAAGAAGTCAGCCAAGGATTTTGTCTGAGAGGGATCAGCTCAGGACGATCAGAGACAGAATTGATAGAAACCAAAAAGTGAGAGTTTGAACCAGACAAACTTCAATCTAGAGAGGAATGGAGCAAGTAAGCTTCATGGTTCAAATCTGTGTGACTTCTGTAGTGCCATCACTCAGTGTCAAGCTGTTGTGTCCACTTGGCCTAAATGCTGTGTCCAACATTCAGCATCTTTCTTACCCACAGAAAAGTCAGACTGCTGTGAGTACTGCTTTCTGCAAAGGAAACAGTTAACACTAAAGCAAACCTAGTTTTAGTTAAAGTTCTCCTGCTGTCTACAGGAGCTAATTGCAATCACAGACTTCTTCCTTTCCCAAAGCACTAGAAACAGGTAATGGAAACATTTGTCATAATTATCCTTTCTGAAGAAGCACAAATCATATAAAATCACCACAACACTAGCTGTCTTGAAAAGGTATCAAGATGATCTATTTATAAATGTTGATATATAGCTAGAGACTAAGATGAAGCATTGCCTGCGCCCACAATATAGTCCTATTCACTAATCACACTTGGACACCGTCAGCACCTTCTCCTTTGAAGAACCGGGCAGAAGGAAACCAGAGAAAAAGGAAGGCTGAAAACCCCTCCCTGCAGTGATCTTATGTAGGGGCATTATCTTTGTGTCCTGTATGAGGCACTTGAGAAGACCCATATGTTGTTACTATTCCTTTAACCATTCTTTAAGTGTTTGAACTTCACTGCTAGTGTGGGAAGTGCGTGACAGATACACAGTTAGTATTTCCAATAATGATACAAATGAATGACATTCTATTCAAACAGTTTAGACAACGGTGATAAAAATAAAAAAGTGCACTAGAAAAGAAAGGGGAATGTGTGTGTCAAAAAACTACCTGTAGCTTGAATGATGTAGGAATAATTTAAAGGGTGCTATTAGAGCAGCAGAATTCAAATGAATGTCAGGCAAGTTTGAGGCTAACACGCTCATAATTCCTTTGATCACAATGTTTCACAGTATTTAGCATGTGATGGAGAGCTTTCACTTATTTACGGTAAGAAAAGTAGGGTACAAATTATTAATAGCTCATCTCATTCACCAAGTGCTAAAAAGTAGCAGGAGGTAGGGAACAGCAAGTAGTGCAATGGCTGTTTAGAAAGCTATTCTTCTTAGAAAGTTTTAAAGAAAGATCACATATAGCCCAAGCTGCTAAAATCCTTTTAAAAGATAATACAGGTTAGTGAAGCCACTTCAGGGCAATCTCCTAGAAATCCTCCAGTGATGCAGAAAGAACAAATCCCAGCCAGTGCTTTGCCATTTCAGTGGTTGTCAGTAGCATCCCAGATTTCCAACCCAACACATACAAGTTCTCAAATTCGATTCCTGTTGGTAAACCAACAGGAGGAATGATCTGCTTTTTCTGGACCAGAGTAGGAATCTTCAAATAGGCTGAAAACCAGCACAGATGTGAGGATGGTGGGAAGAAGGAATGAACTGGGGAAGAAACAACCCAAACAAAACCACCCTCAACCAACCAAACAAAAAAACTCCAAAAAAACAAAGCAAGGCAAAACTTGCTGCCTCTGTAACATCCGTATCCTACCAGTTCCCTGGGAAGCCTAAACCAGGAGTGGAAAAACCACATGTATTTCCTCTGCGGCTGCCCAGAGTCTGGGTCTCAAATTCCGTGATTGTTAGTCTCAAGAATCAGGCCAACACCATGCATCCATCTGCCATCTGAGGGGCTAATTAGAAAACCTGTTAGGTAAGGAATTGGATGTGAGTGCTGATGGAGATACCTCGGGCACCCTCCCGTACTTACACTATTCCTGACAGATGTTTGTCCAACCTATTCCTGAAGAGCTCTACAAGCTCCATCTATTTCTTCATTATCCCTACTGTTGCAAAGTTTGCCTAATATAACCTGCAGCTGGCACAAAATACCAATTCCTTCCCCCGAACAGAGACTAAGCTTGTTGAAAACCTCCACAGGTGCACTTGGATATCTGTGTTTACTTGTATTTTTAGAAGCACGCCTACTGCTAAGCATATATAAACTAAAATGAGCAGTACGTTAACCATGACTTACATTTTAAGACTCTCTAAATAACAACTTGGACTGCCAAAGAACCTCAAGTTGCACTTTAACTAACTACACAGAAAAATCACTTCATCCACGAGCAATAAGCAGACACCACTGGGATAAAACACACCATCTGCTTAACGGAACTCCGTGACACTACACAACAGGTTATGATAGAAGTGAGATGCCAGGAGGAAAGCAAACTGATTTTAAAAAATTCTATATCTACTACTCAACAGTTCTCCTCCCTGTGTGTAATTCTAGTAACACCTGCTTTCCTCAGTGTCTAACATCTCCTTTTTCTTCCTCTTAGTTCTGCCTAGCCAAGAGAGTTACAGCAGTGAAAGCTCCAGCTCTGGTCAGCACATCATCAATGGAATTGTTAATTAAATTGCAAGGTCAGATTGCACCCTCACTATTCCAATATAACAAAGCACATAACCTTTGGAACCTGACAAAATTGAGCTGAAACAATGGAAACATAAAATACTTAATTTCTTTTTTTTTTTTACTTCCCTTTTTTAGTGCATGAAGCTGATCTTGTGAAATCTGTGTGAGTTTTAGCATCAGTTTCAAAAGAATTTGGAGTGTGGGTCATGAAGGCTACAATTTTCAGCAGAATTTGGCAAAGGCATGCAGACTAACACGGAATTTGTATCAGGGGCCTCAGTTAACAGTTTCAGAAAGTTGAACTGAACCAGCTTTGGTTTGACCACACATAAAGTTGTAGCAATAAAATTAGGGCAATAAATTCACCTTGTATGGATGTTATTCTACATACATCTAGCAATTTCTGTAAGAAGTATGAAAAACAAACTGTGTAAGACACTTCCATAGAAATTAGCAGTCATACTAAAAAGACATACTGGTTCACACATACCCGTAACTGAAACAGCTATAGTGGTACAAAAATCTGTCTTTAGATTACAATGTGTAAGAAGATGCTTTCTCAGTTCTCCACACCACTGGCACTTCATAATTCTTACAACTCAGCACAGCTCTAGCAGGAAAGATTGAGAAAAAGCCAGGCATCGATTTCACACCACAGTGGTTAAGGCCACACTTACAAAATCAAGTCCTTTCCCTGTCTGATTCAGAGTAAGGACATAACCTAAGCCTCCTCCATCCTGTTCCACATTGCTATCATTCTAGGGTAGATCATCAAGAAGTTCTTCCTGCTGGAGTTGTCCTATTTTATAAGACCAAGTGAGAGCTTGTATATGCAGAAAGGAGAGTGACCTTTAGGCAAATGGATTATCCACTTGGAGCTTGCAAGGGTCAAACTGCTACACCAAAGAATTTAATATGTAGTGAAAGAGTTCCGGCATGCAAGAGGCACTCTGAGACAGCCGTCGGGCTGGGGGCTTGGACAGTCTCCTGCTGTGTGGACGAACAGAGGTAGGAAGACCTGCTAATGAATTCATGCACTTACCCAGTGAGGACATTCGGTACCATGTTATTACACACACCGTGGATTGCCTCTCCTGGTTTGATCTAAACTGTTTGTTTTACTAAGGTTTTACTGGAACGGGTATTTTCACTTGAAAATACTCATTTTTGATGAGCGAACATTTTCTGATCAATCACTTCCCAGCATATTCTCAGTCTCATTTTAGATGGATACATGTCACATTCTGAACAGCCATTACGCTTCCTGAACACCCTCAGATATTTTCCCATCTAAATGCTAACTAGAGGTGATACTGCCTACTTAGAAAAGTCAAATGAAGTCATAGCCCACATTACTATAACAGCAATAAAAGGGCAAGAAAATGAGGAGCCGTGCTATTAAACATGATGAAAATAATAAATGGTGTAGAGTTTGCAAATGGGCTGGGAAATATTTTGAAGTGCAAGCATTTTTCTTCCCAGTCTAGAACAGAGCTTGGTAATGAGGAGCAAGGTGCCAGTAACAGTCACGTTGCAGCGAGACATGCTGCAATTGGTGGATCTTTCCTGTCTGCTTACTGCAGATTAGGCGAAGAGTGTAATGCACTCTCTGCTGTGTACTCAGGCTGAAAACACTACTCCCTACTAGAGGACAAGGCAGATTTCAAGGAGACACCCGCACTTTACAAGGAAGATACTGGGATCTTGCTATACCGATCACTTTTATAAGAATGACTGAAAGTGGGTCTCAAGGTCTTACAATGCATAGGGGTCATAGTCAGGTAATAAAAACAGAGAACTTTGTCAGAAAATCTTCCACTGGAGCTGCGAAATGTATCTGAAGCCAGGGGGAAAAAAACCCAAACTTTTAAAAACAGAATGAAAAAGTTACTTTTTTCTTCTTGGGCAATTATATATCTTTTTATAAAAGAGAAGAAAGAAACCCCCTCAATTTTAATACTGTCCTTGCTTAGGTACATCCTTACGGTTTAGATTTACCCTCCCACGATAGACTGCTTGCTGGTATCCGGTGCCAGGTTGATCAAGTATCATTTAAATCCTAGCCTTGCTGCGAGTTACGCTGAGCTAATCCACTTAGCGCACAGCTACCCATCTGCTGGCCTCAATCTGCCCCTTCATCTCTTCCTCAAAGGAGGAGACGAAACCTCGTTACACTTACTCAGGCTAATCCCACACTAATCACAGGAGCTCTGGTAGGCTGGGTGCTTTTTCCCTTCTTACACCTTACAAACGTGCAATGATACAGATGAGAAATAACGAGTCCCTGAAGGTGAGCAGATATAACTCTTCTCTGATAATGCGCTCTCAGGCTTTCACAGCAGGGACCACACCTTGAGCAGAGGAAATATCTCCTGCAGAGGCAGCTCAGTCCCTGGCTGGAGGAAAAGAATATGCAAGATGCAAAATAAAGGCCAGTCCATATGCCACATTTTTATCCATTTACCTAACACGGAAAAAAGCCCATTTAGCTGCAACAGTGCAAGTTTCTATGCAGACAAGCCCTAACACTGATATAATCAACAAAGGAGCAGAGGAGCAGGCGCTTGCCCTGAAAATAACCATCAGCTACTTTCTCCACTGTTTTCCAGTTACTCTCAGCTAATTCACTCAGAAACTATAATACCCCATCTCATCACGGCAGACTTTAAATTAGCTTCAATGTTTACAGAGTTTAATGCAGCCACTCAAACGTTTCAGTTTAGACAAGCAATGCAGTCATCTATAGCCAGGATAAAGCCGACTGATGCAAGCCACTGGGTTTTCTTCAGAAGCAAGTCAGAGGCTGTGAAATAAACTCCAGGAAGACCCACAAATGAATACATCCCACACCAGCCTCGGCTGCAGGAGTGACGCATGCATCACTGACGCTGCCCTCGGCAGCAGGCGCATCGAGCCGCAGCAGACTCAATTATTGAAGAAAATCAAGCCACAGTGGGCTTTAATTTTTCCTCCAAGAAAAGGAACATGGAAAGAGTGAGATATGATACAGGCAGCTGCACGTACTCTGGGAAGTACTAGGGTGCTCTAATTCAGGTGCCATACCTTTGTAACACTGGAACTTCAGCAGAGGAAAAGACAATTCAGTTTGTACAGCACTTAATTTTTAATTTGCTATCATGAAATGGCTAGTTTATTCTAGAGCTGTGTTTTTACGATTATAGCTTCAAATCTGGCTTCTCGGTCTTCGCTCCCTTTTAACACACATACCTGTTTTCCTGTTATCTATCTACATCAGTTTTCAAGAAAATTACATTACTATTCCATACACTTTGTTGTTTCCTAGAAATGTGCCTGGTTTCTTTGTTTCTTCTTTCATGGATTTGATGAACGGTGACTTTACAATCCCTCTCCCCATAGCCATTCACGTTAGCAGAGTCCGTCTTTACTGCCCACTCCTCTTAACATCGTTCTTACATCTTGGATCATGTCCTCTTTTCAGTTCTCACAACTCTGGCTTCATGTTGCAAAGTTGAATATTTGGTGCAAAGCCAAAATAGTTTCTTTTGTTGTTTAAGACTGGCAGAGGAAGCCTTTTTTGGCTTTCTGTAGGGGTAGGGCTGTGCGGATAGATGATCTGAAGCAGTGTGCTTCAAGACTACAGAGCTTTGCATGTGTCACTCTGAAACTTAACAGCCATCTTGCCTCGTGGCATCTTTGGACCCCTTCACCTCAACCCCTTTACTTATTTTAACTGAAAGAAGCTTCACTTCCTATTAGCTTTGATCCACTTCATAACAAATCAGAATTAATGTTAGGCTAAGGAAGCCAGAAAAAATCAGAAATGAATTTCCAGCATCCCGACATATAGCCTCTAGGGAAATTACTTGGCTTGGTCTCCAAGACTGCTACAAGCTGCTAAGACTTCAGTGGACAAAATGTTGTGACCGTTACTAAAAGGAAACAACTGAAGGAACACAAATAACCTACTATGATTTAGGTTTAAACAAGGACATAGACATTAGGAAAGGATTTGATTTGTGGTAAACATGAAAAGAAATAAAACTCTGTGTGTTACTATTTCATGACCCACTGCGCAAACGTTGCTGTAGGCACTCTGGATTTTATTGCTTATTAGTAAATAATCAAGTTAAAAATAAGATGGTTGGGAAACTGCTGATTGATGAGGAATAAAATAACATGACATAAACATCTGTCTCCCGGTCTAATATGTGTTAGTAAAGGAAGACATTGCTAAGGCACTTGAATGCTCAATGCACTGATGTGATAGCGATTACGCTGGGAACAATGTAAAGCAACTACAGCTGCCATTCCCTTTCCCACGAGGGGAACGTTACAGAAATGAGGGTCCTGATTGTTTACTTCCAGAGTGTCTTTAATCCCCAAGGACTTCCACATGGCACAAACTTTCTTTCCATATAAAACTCTGCTCCCAAGCTCCTCAGCTCTCAGGCTCTTGCTTGCAACATGAATCCCTCCTTTACCAGAAACCCCTTCCTAGCTACAGACAGTGACAGCTGATGTGCCCTCTCACCTCAGGCATGCCCAAATCTACTTTGTCAAACACAAAGACAGGGCAACAAGGAGCTTGCAAAGCTTAAGCACTTAAGAAAGATATCCCACACGGGTATCCCTACTTCATTAAGGAATATCCCTGGCAGAGAAGGAGCAACACACAGACTCTTCTGCTAAGGCATCTCCTTCCGTGGTTTCCTCTGCCACGCTTCAGACCTACAGAATTAAAAGCACTAGAGATTTTACTGTGGAACTCAATAATTCACTCAATTTCTATCCTCTATCTACTGAACTCAATTTCTATCCTCCAAAGAGGATAGAAATGCCATTCTGCCCAGATGCCACCTGCACCCTGATCTTTTGGTCTATCTTCACACAGAGAAGAAAGACTGCATTTGCAATGGCCATCTCTGTATTGCTGAAACCATAATGATCACAGACAAATACAAAATAGCCTTACCCTTATCCCCAATTAAAGATCAAAATAGCGAGACAGTATCTAGCACTGCCAAACAGCCTGTCCTCAGAGCTCAAACAATGCTTAGTGTTTTCCATACTTCGAGAAATAAGTATGAATAAAACTACAAAGCTGAATAAATACATCCTGTAACAGATGCAAATATTTTCCAAGATTTTAGCATTTACCTCAGATTATAATACACTGATTCAGACTTTTAACAGGCTGATTTCAGCCAGAGTTATGAGTAAGAAGATACCAGTTTTATATTTAAAGGATCTACCTACTTTCCCTGGCCACACCACTAAAAATGAAACTCTTTATTTATGCAAGACTTAGAGAACAAATGTTAGTTACTACCAAAAATATTAAAACTTGGCTCAAAAAGAAGAACCTTGATTTTGATTTTATTTTTTAGTTAAAGAATCAGTAAGGGAATGAAACAGAAGCAATATTTCAGAATTTAGTCAGAGTATAATGCCATACCACACAAAACTCCACCTGAAAAATAAATGCACACACACTGAAAATTCTCTTAAAAGAATATAAATGAAGATTGGTAACAGATAATAAGTGAAAACAGTATGAAACAAGGACAAATAAAGAAGAGTCCAGAATGGTACTGATGTGTTGGATTTATGTAACATCCTCATTTACAACTTAAAAACAATTAAAAATACACTAATTTCTAATTTGACATATTAAATTGGGAGAAGGAAGCAGCTAGATCGGGGGAGTGAAAAGAATGGGCAGAAAACAGTACCTAGGCAGAATAAAAGAGATAAACATCTAAGAGACATGTGCATGACTGGTATACCAAAGGAGAGAGGGACTGCAAAAGCAGGAATGAAAGTAGAGGCAGGCAGAGAACAGCAAAGTAAGACTAATTTACCATGCAAGATAGCTGTAGTGAAGGCACAGCAAGCTTGCCAATTTGCACAGACAGAGCAAACACTCTGAAGTCTGCGGACAAACCCACATCTGATCAGACCACCTCAAATGGCTGCCACCTTACCCACTGTTCAATTTGCCTTCTATAAGCACCACCACAAGAACATGTTTCAGAGTCCACCACCTGTGAGATCAGCAGGTCTCACACAATAATTAGAATAATATATCTTTGGATATGGTCACAGCCAGCATGAGTACCTCCTGTTTCCAACCTGTGCAAGAGCTCTGTGGTGGGTTAGACTTGGCTAACAGCCAAATGCCCACCCAGCTGCTCACTCACTCCCCCTACTCAGCAGGACAGGGGGACAAAATAGGATGAGAAAGCTCATGGGTCGAGATAAAGGCAGGAAGATCACTTACCAATTACCGTCTTAGGCAAAACAGACTCAACGTGGGGAAAATTAATTTAATTTATTGACAATTAAAATAGACTCAGGTAGTGAAAAACAAGACAAACATTAAACCAACACATTTCTTCCCTCCTTTCCCATGTTCAGCTTCATTCTAGACTCCTCCACCTGCCCTCAGCGGCACAGGGGCAGTGTGTTTGTGTGGGTTATGATCAGCACATACCAGTTTCTCTCTGCCGCTCCTTCCTTCTCACATTTCCTCTGCTCCACCATTGGCTGCAGGGGATATCTGATCTGGCACCATGGAGCACCTCCTCCTCCTCCTTCTCTAACCTTGGTGTTCCCTCTGCTGTTTCTCACTTTTTTCCCCTTTCTCCTCTGCCTGTCCAGGCAGCTTGGCTGAGGGACTCCTGTGGTGTGTCCTGCAGTGTGTCCATGGGAGCCAGCTGGAACCTTCACACAGGACCAGGCATGGGGAGAGCCTGGCCCCAGTAATCTGCGTGTCGGAAGTTGGGGTAGCATCTGGAACTGGTCTGGCTGTGAAGACCCTCTGGGGCAAGGAGCATTGCATGCCCAGAGGGAGATGGGAAAGGAGAGGCTAGCCTCTGAACAGAGTATTTCAGCCCAAAGCCCAGAAATAGGACAGATGGGTGACTTCTCCTGAAAGCCACCTGAAAGAGGGTGAGGGGAATGGGAAAGAAGGTCATATCTCACTTGTGGAGGATTAGAAACTTTCTTCAAGGACCTCTTTTCATCCTTCAGGGCCTTATTAGCCAGTTCTGCCCTCTGCCTCCTCCACATCTGGCATATTTCCCCCTCCCAAATTGCGGCTGCTATTCTCACAGCCCTGTGAAGCTCCCCTTTCATCCCACCATCTCCTGTCAGCTCCTTGCAGAGCCACAGATAACTAAAATGTAATGTCCTCCTGACCTTCCCTTGCTTTCTCCTGAGCTGAATGCACCAGGACTGGTAAACCATCAAGTAGCCTCTGTGGGAAGTGGCTGTACCTCAAGATACAAGGTGGGGAGTGGTGTCATGAGGGTGCTGGAGACTGTGTCGGTGTCACACACCAAATCCAGTGCCCACAGGGTCGGGAAAGACATACCCAGAGCAGCCGTTCTGGTCAGGAGCGACTGTGAATCCAGGCCACCAGGGAGTGTGCAGATGAAGCAAGTGGCATGTAGAGGGTATGACAATGCCCCCCATCCCTCACTAGGGTCGGGGAGAAAACATGATAAGCAGACGTTTGGGGCATCTACACTTTTTAGTCTTCATGTTACACTAATTCCACTTGGTAAGGCATTGACATTTAAGTGTATTACCTTGGTCCCATTCAGTCCACTCTTGAAGGCACAGCAGTATTCACAGCCTTCACCAACTGGGGACCAGACAGTGCTACACAGCACGCCCCATGTGTGTACAGAGGGTGCAAAGGTCCATGCTGACTGCTGCTGCAGACACTGGTCTTCACTATTCCAGTTTGGATTGATCTTCTACTCTACACAGAAGTTGCACAGCTCCAGAAAACACCTATTAATTCAAAGAGATCAGGTAACACAGGCATCAAGTCATGCCTTGAACACCTCTATTTCCACAAAGCTGGGCAGCCATTGACTTGAAAGAGTTAGGAAGTTAGAAGACTCCATGAGATAGCCACCCCAATGCACTGGTAACAACTCCCAAAAGGTCGTACAAGGGAGGCAAGCACACAGCACGAACTCTCCCCAGCAGACCTTGAAAAGGGGCCTCCTCATCTACATGTTTTCTATGCACTAGTGTCACCTCATGTCCCAGCATGGGCTGATATAGTCCCAACAGTTCCAGCACACTGCCAGGCCCAGAGCTTTGGCTGTCTGTGGACAATACAGCCACATTAGCAAGGACTGGCAGAAAAGCCGTCTTGACTGTCGTCTTCTCCAGAGGAAAAGCAGCATGGCTGAGACAATATCAATTCGTTCAAAGGGTTCCTCCCAGCACACCTGCTGCAGGCACAAGATTAATTTTGCCACTAGTCCTGCAGTGCATGTTATTGGAACTGGAAGTGATGAGTTTGGTCAAGCAAGTACCATGATATCACTGAGAAACAACAGGAGCAGTAATTAAGGTTTTAGGTCCACGACCATATGTGAGCAATGGTGGTGTGAGCACTGACACAAGCATTGCATCATGTTCATGTCATCTACATTAGGCAGACAAAAGGGCATAGTGGTTCTTCCCAGAGGGGCTTAAAGGGCTCCATAGGACAGTCTCCCCTCAGAAGGCTTTGTACTACATTTGTAGTGGAGATGGCCAGCCAAGCAGACCAAGCTATATCTAATCTAAAGGAACCCTCCCCAAAGATATCTAACGAAGACAGAATGAGCAATATGTAATGTAATCACAGCTGATGAAAACACCATCAATTACATAATTTAAATTACTTAGGAATATTTGCTGGGAAGTAATGTTGCATAAAGAGGGGAATTGAAGAGATGACCTGAAAACTTTCTTTTTCAGTTTTCACCAGTCAATAGGCAAAATATTTCATAAGCTGACTGGGACCTCTGCTGCAGCCAAGAACATCTGGAGGAAAAATATATATCACTTCCAACTATGCTGTAGAAAATTAAACTAGAAGTTCCCAATAATTACAAATGATAAAATTCTCAGGCAGCTAAAATGTACAGTGTATTCAAATGAGAGAGATGCTAACTGTACCTTCTCTGTACAAGCTGCTGACTCAGGATGCAATCTATTCAACAATACCTTGGGAAGCTGAACCTCTTCTCACTTGAGAGAAAAACACAAAAGGTCTTCAAGAGCCACACAAGGGAAATTCCTCCTGCTCCTACTGAAAGCATGGAAGTTCTTCCCTCCGCTTTCCCACTGGTAGGTTTCTACACCTTTTAACTTTTCTTATACATATGAAGAAGCTTTGTCTACATTTGCCAAAAGTGTAGTATTTTGTGGAGCCAAAAGACTTAAAAGCTTCTTGGCCCCACTAGATAAGGTCTTGCAGTGGTTACACCCTGATATTTTAATGACTATTTCCTTTCCTGATTTGCTATTTCCACATTTTATATTGCTGCGGTTTTTTGTTATACTTGATGTTCTTCTACTTTTGGATGTAGTGTGAATTATGTAGTGTTTTTTCCTATTCCACACTTTACCATACAGACAAAGGAAATACATTTGTGTCTATTTTGAGATTATCTTCTCAAGGTCAGTTTCCCAACTTCTCCTATTGTCAGTCAGCCCAGAATGCACTTATGTGCAATGCTTAACTTTAAGCATGATAATCATCCCACTGTATACTAATTTCCATAATGAACTCTGAGTAAAAACTCTCTCACCAGCTGCCTCAAAATTAAGAGATGTGGAAGGTCTCAAATCAACTGCCCAAGCACATAAATTCATTACCACTTTCTTTAAAAGTCTATATTGACTAAAGCAAAACTACTGCAGTCTTAGGAAGCCTATTGTCAGCATCCTTTCCTTCTGAGATTGCCATTTCCCTCTAGTGAATAAAGTCAAACCTCCAGAAACCGAGCAGAGTTCTGCTATTAGTGGTGGTTGTGCATATGCTTTGTATTAATAGAATCAGTTGCCCCGAGGAATTAGCCATCTATATTCATGAACTAAATGAAATAGTGTTCATTGAACAGTTGATGACAGCACAGCTGCGGAACAGGTCAGTTCTTGTATTTAGGAAGAAATCTTTGCTTTCCGTTGGCAGATGAAGGATATTCTCTATGGGCTCAATAGTGTTCCACCCAGACCCTTTTCTCCTTTCACCAGTGCTTCAGTCTCCTTCTCAATGTAACTGAGATTTTAACTAGTGTCACTAGATTGAAGTATGTTTCGTGGTGACACAAGATAGTCCAAAGAGAATTTATTTAGGAAACATGCATTAGTCACTAGAAAGGCAAAATGCAAATAGCAGGTAGCTTTTGAAGATGTATTAGATGCCTTTCCTATCTTAAATGCTATCTTCAAGCCAGCCTACTGTATGATGATTATATTATCAACAAGGGGTTCAGCAGTTGTCCTCCTCTCAGCTAAACAGTTCAATGTCCATTTATAGATCCATTTGAATACAGTGAAGTATTCCATGCACAAAGAAGGAGCAAAATATTAACATGTACAGAACTGATATCAGACAAAAAAGGAAGGAAGCAGCACTGTGTGGTCAACTGCTAAGTTAAGTACAGTCTTTCATTAATTCTCTTTTTAAGGCCTTTACTTCAATTTTTATCTTTGCACTGCATCTTTTTCTCCTTTTCAATGACTCTACTGTGACACATGTGAAACAGCTTCTACTGGGAAGGGGGTTCAGAAGTTACCTTCCCTTTATTCTGAATGTTGACTTCAGGAGAAAACCTCGCAACAGATTGGAGAGACCAAACAAAGGCAGAATAACAACAGATCTTTCATTTCCACCATGCAGACATACAGTTGCTGGATGTCACAGTCATGTATGCGTCCTTGATAGAGGCACTTCACCTGAATGTACTCGTGTAGCGGTTCGCTGCTCCAATGGGCTCAAGAGATTTCCTTGGTCTGGATAAGCCCTAAGATTTGGTCTTCTCATGGCTCCTCTGGTGTATCTGTTGGGAGCAGGCTCCCATCCTACGATTACTTTACAAAAAAATGAACCCATGCCTTATCCAATCTGCATCTTCAGGACTTGTTCTGCCCTCCTTTGCCCTCTACCCAACAATTCTGATAAGCACACTTTTCTCCTTGAATGTGGACATCTTTGCCTCTGTTCATTGACAGTATAATGCCCACAGTGCCCTATAAAGTTCATTACACGCACAGACCTGGTGCAGGATGCTGGAACATACGTCACTCTCACACTTCCCTGCTTCAGAACATTTTACTGACAAATCTTGAATGTTTCCAGGGATGGGGCATCCTGTGTCTCCAAGTCATGGTGGAGATTACTCCCATCTTCTGGCTAGGACAGCACTCTCTGGCCTTGGCTTGTCCCTTGGTTAAACAGGATTCCTCCTTACCCCTTCTCCCCAGCCCTTCCCAGGGAAAACACGCTCCTGTTTTATTCTCTCTTGCTGAAATCTTCTGAGCATTATCTGCAAGTCTCGAGCGCTCATATTCCCAGACACCAGTTCTTTTGTTCTGCAACTAGATACTTACACTGCTTCCAACCCCCTTCTTTGCACATCCTCCTAACATGTCTGCTGCTTAGTCATTGTTAACATCATTAAGAATCATAGAATCATAGAATAGTTTGGGTTGGAAGGGACCTTTAAAGGGCACCTAGTCCAACCCCCCTGCAATGAGCAGGGACCTTTTCAACTAGATCAGGTTGCTCAGAGCTCTGTCCAGCCTGACCTTGAATGTTGCCAGGGATGGGGCATCGACCACCTCTCTGGGCAACCTGTTCCAGTGTTTCACCACCCTCATGGCAAAAAATTTCTTCCTTATATCTAGTCTAAATCTTTCCTCTTTTAGTTTAAAACCACTACCCCTTGTCCTATTGCAACAGGCCCTGCTAAATAATTGTCCCTATCTTTCTTATAAGCTCCCTTTAAGTACTGAAAGGCTGCAATGAGGTCTCCCCAGAGCCTTCTCTTCTCCAGGCTGAACAACCCCAACTCTCTCAGCCTTTCCTCACAGGAGAGGTGTTCCAGCCCTCTGATCATTTTTGTGGCCCTCCTCTGGACCTGCTCCAACAGGACCATGGCTTTCCTGTGCTGAGGGCTCCAGAGCTGGATGCAGTACCGCTGGTGGGGTCTCACCAGAGTGGAGTAGAGGGGCAGAATCACCTCCCTTGACCTGCTGGCCATGCTGCTTTTGGTGCAGCCCAGGATATGGTTGGTCTTCTGGGCTGCAAGCACACATTGTTGGCTCATGTCCAGCTTTTCATCCATCAGTACTCCCAAGTCCTTCTCTGCAGGGCTGCTCTCAATCCCTTCATCCCCCAGCCTGTATTGATACTGGGGGTTGCCCTGACCCATGTGCAGGACCTTGCACTTGACCTTGTTGAACCTCATGAGGTTCACACGGGCCCACTTCTCCAGCTTGTCCAGGTCCCTCTGGATGGCATCCCATCCCTCAGGCGTGTCAACTGCACCACTCAGGTTGGTGTCATCTTCAAACTTGCTGAGGCTGCACTCGATCCCACTGTCTATGTCATTGATGAAGATATTAAACAGTACTGGTCCCGGCATGGACCCCTGATGGACACCACTTGTCACTGATCTCCATCTGGACATTGAGCCATCGACCACTACCCTCTGGATGCGATCATCCAAACAATTCCTCATCCACCAAACAGTCCACCCATCAAATGCATATCTCTCCAATTTAGAGAGAAGGATGTTGTGGGGGACCATGTCAAAGGCTTTACAGAAGTCCAGTAGATGACATCTGTAGCTCTTCCCTTGACCACTGATGTGGTAACTCCCTCGTAGAAAGCCATTAGGGTGGTCAGGCAGGACTTGCCCTTGGTAAAGCCATGTTGGCTGTCTCAAATCACCTCCCTGTCCTCCATGTGCTTTAGCATAGCTTCTAGGAGGATCTGTTCCATGCTTTTCCCTGGCACAGAGATGAGGCTGCCAGGTAGGTAGTTCCCAGGGTCATCCTTTCTACCCTTTTTAATAATGGGTGCAATGTTTCCCTTTTTCCAGTCACCAGGGACTTCACCTGACTGCCATGACTTTTCAAATATCATGGAGAGTGGCTTGGCAGCTACATCAGCCAATTCCCTCAGGACTCTGGGATGCATCTCGTCAGGTCCCATAGACTTATGTATGTTCAGGTTCCTCAGATGGTCACAAACCTGATCTTCTCTTACAGTGGGAGGGACTTTGCTTCCCCAGTCCCCGTCTTGCTTTCCATCCACTTGAGAAGGTGTGGGAAGTGAGGTTGCCAGTGAAGACTGAGGCAAAAAAGGTTTTGAGTACCTCAGCCTTCTTCTCGTCCATTGTTACCAGTTTGCCAGTCTTGCTCATGGGGGGGGTTCCCTTTCTTTGACCTTCCCTTTCTGGCTGACGTACCTATAGAAGCCCTTATTATTCCTTGCATCCCTTGCCAAGTTCAGCTCCAGCTGTGCCTTGGCCTTCCTGACCCCATCCCTACACAACCGGGCAGCGTCCCTGTACTCTTCCCAGGATACCTGTCCCTGCTTCCACTGCCTGTGCATTTCCTTCTTGCCCTTTAGTTGACCAGCAGGTCTCGACTCATCCATGCTGGTCTCTTGCCTTCCTTTCCTGATTTCTTACACCTGGGGATCGAGAGATCTTGCGCTTTACAGAAAGTGTCCTTAAAGGCCAGCTCTGTTCTGCTCCCTTGTCCCTGAGGGCAGTTTCCCAGGGGGTCCTACTGACTAACTCCTTGAAGAGCTGGAAGTTTGCTTTCCTACAATTCAGGGTCCTGACTTTACTTTTCGCCTGACCTGTATCCCTCAGGACTGCAAACTCCACCAGTGCCTGATCACTGCAGCCCAGGCTGCCTCCAATCTTGACGTCACTGATTAGCTCACTTGTGTTGGTGACCAACAGGTCCGGTATCGCATCCCCTCTGGTAAGGCTGCCTATTACCTGGCTATTACCTCCTATTCCAGGAGTCTCTTGGATTGCCTACAGCTCGCCGTGCTACTTTTCCAGCACGTCGGGGTGGTTGAAGTCCCCCAGCAGGATGAGAGCCTGAGAGGGCGATGCCTCCTGTAGCTGGAGTAAGAAGGCTTCGTCAATAGGCTCCCCTTGGTTGGGCGGCCTGTAGTAGACACCAACCACAAGGTTCCCTTTGTTGCCTCGGTCTCTGATTCTTACCCGTAAACTTTCAACCTGCTCGTGGCTGTTCTTCGGAGACAGCTCTTCACACACTATCCATTTCTTCATGTAGAAGGCAATGCCTCCGCCCCTCCTTCCTCGCCTGTCCCTTCTGAACAGCCTGTAGCCATCAAGAGCTGCACTCCAGTCATGGGATTCATCCCACCAAGTAATGGCAACTAGGTAGCTTTCTAGCAGCATGGTGGCTTCCAGTTCCTCCTGTTTGTTGCCCATGCTGCGTGCATTGGTGTAGAGGCACTTCAGCTGGGCTGTCAGCCGTGTCACCTTCTTAGAGGAACACCCCTTACTTCCTTTGGGGTTAAGCTTAACATCTCATCAGTAGTCCTCATCTGCTAGTACATGTGGAAGAACTGGCAGGCAATTCACATAGACCAAGTCACTCTGTGAAAAAACGATTTCCAGAATTGGAGAATTTTGCACAGCTGGTATCTCAATGGTCATTGGCTGTAAATGCACAGAGGGTGCAAGATGATACAAAATAATACCTGTGGCATTACTTCAAGAAATACCAAAGCCTCCTCTGTCCCCTCAGCCCATGGGGACACTTTGTTCTACTTCCACATCATGCTTTTTTCTACTTCTCTGGAAACAACATACACTTTTTTTTTTTTCCTTACAGGGTCTCAGTTCGGCACCACACACATATTAATACAGAAATTAAGCATTTGCTGAGTAGTTTCACATAAGTTTAGAAAACAAGAAAATGAAGTAATTAGACTTACCCCAAGAAAATGACTATTAAGATCTTTTAAACCTTGGCCCTAAAGTTTTAAACAAAACAGTGTACAATGAAATCCTCTGGCAATGACTGTGCCTGCCAGGTAGTTGGGGAATATACCTTTTCGCTCTGGATCCAACTAACTTCACTCTCATTTACAGTTTCCCATTTGATATTTAGATAACTTTACAACATTATTCATTATTAAGGCTGGATTCAAATCAGTAACCTTAAGATGGGAAGTTACATATCGCATTTGTTACTCAGTTCTCCAGAGAAGCATTTCTGCCTCAAAATCATGCATCAGTTTTGAACATAGAAGTCACAGCTGATGACAGGGAGAAACAGTGTTC
Source organism: Ciconia boyciana (assembly GCF_034638445.1). Classification (NCBI taxonomy): domain Eukaryota; kingdom Metazoa; phylum Chordata; class Aves; order Ciconiiformes; family Ciconiidae; genus Ciconia; species Ciconia boyciana. The sequence goes on from NC_132934.1 coordinate 162,005,907, forward strand.
ACTGAAGTGTTGCTGATGCACTCCTGAGTCTGACTAATTACACACAATCAACTGATTCTCTAACATCAGGATGCCGAATGTTGCCTTGAATCACTCCTACTTGATGGGAAACTTTCCATTGCCTGAAGAGGTGAAAACAGTTGAGTTAGTAATGAAAATCAGATCCAACATTTTGAGAGCAATCTCTTGAAGGCAGCTACATAGAAACGAAGACCCTTAACACTGTTCTCCCCTTGTTGCACAGAAAATAACCTCAGCTTGTGTTTTTTCTTTCCTACAAAATTGAATAAATACAAGACATTAAAAACTAAACACAAAATATTTAAATGTGTGTGGTAAGGGTGTTGTTAAAACTCTTACCTGACTAAATTTGTCTGGTGAGAAACTGGCAATACACGCTTTCTCCAAGGAACACGATTCCACGCAAAATTCCACGCGCTATGGAACAGAATCAGCCTTTCGTGGATAATCCACTAAGGACCATAATCTAAAAATCAACCACTACCTTCACTCTGGATCCAACTAATTTCACTTTTATTTAGAGTTCCCCATTTGATATTTGAATTAGCTAAAATATTGCTGGTCAAGACACATTGAAACTCCAGCCATAACTAACATAGAGGAATCTGGTAGTGGGAGACTGTTTCTGTGTTTGTAAATCCCCATAGATATGCAATTGCTACAGAAATAGCAAGATGACAAGGCCAAGGAATACAGTAGCTGATAAAATAGACTAAGATGAAACTATTGATACCATGCTTCCTAAAGCAGACTGTACCATCAACTCAGCTTCATTTCCCAGGCTAAAAGTAAAAATTATTTAGGTGTCACAAACCTACGTAACTAGCAACTTGACCTATATCTGTTGATATGGTCTCCAAACATTTAATGCTGAAAAACATGGAAAGGAGAAATGTACACAGAGTGAGGCGTGCCAGGGTTTGCCTGCCCTCCCTCCAGATGCACACCCGTCCGTGCCCTGACACGCAAACCACATCAGTGCCCTCCATGGCTCTGCTGCCCAGGTTCTTGGTTGTGCTCCCTGACGCCAGCCTCATAAAAGGATTTAGGCATCTATAGCAGGTCTTCTGAGGAGGTCAGCTACCTATGCCTGAGTCAGGTCCTCAAAACACCCATATCTTCATATTTTATGCTGTTAACACAAAAGACCCTGTTTGCCAGTTGGCATTGTACCCCATAATTTTGTCTGGGCGAGTAACCTGACCACTGGTTTTCAGAGTTATGACTGTTCACTCATTTGTGCCCAACCTTAATACGGTGTTATTTTGAAACACTTCATTTCATAACCAAAGAAAGGAGGGGGAACAAAGAGCCCCTAAACCCAAAGAAGCCAATTCCCCATCAGTTTGGACATTCTTAAACTAAAACCAAGATTGCACCATTTATCTGCTTCCAAAGAACAGCACCTGTGTAAGACTCCTGGAGAGTATCCTCAAAGATCTTTCAATGGCTCCAAGCTGGCAATTAAGCCTGGAAAGGGACAGAATTCAAGATACAGCCTGAACCTCAGCCCTTAACATTTCTTAATTTAGGGTGTTGCTGTGCACTGTGGATCTGTTTTGTGTGTAGCAGATCTGCGTGCAAGATTTCTTCTTCATGCTGTAAACAGAAGTCAGGCACCAAGATCACAGGTATGGATGCTATTCCGGGGACCTGGAAATGCTGAGTACCACCAAGAACAGGTGCTTTACAGGTACAATGCAAACGCACATGGCATCATCCATGCATGTGCAGGATTTGGATGTTTTTTTCCTGACTCTCCTGAAACCAATCAAAAATACAGCACTGACGGCCATTGCTACAAGAAGCAGAGACAGCCCCTTGGAAAACAGGCATCTGTTGACGGGTTCTCATCTCAGTTGAAGTCAGGAGTAAGTGCACCTAAATCAACCCTGGAAGATAAAACTTTTTATGGTAGCCTTGCATCACTGTAACTAGAAATGGAACTGCAGCTTTGTATTTTAAAGGCCAAATCCTTCTATTTCTTTTTTCTCTTTTCTTTTTGCCTTTCCCTTTCCTTCCCTTTTCTCCCAATTAACATTTGAAACACTTGAGAATGCTAATTGGGTTTCACTTCATTCAGACAGGAAATAATGACCTCAAGCTAATAAGACAAGTTAATAGTCCCCTGCAGGTAAATTAACACAAGACCAAATGCTTGAAGACCTTGAAGATCACAACTGTTAAACTTAAGTATTCATTCAAAGCAACTCTGAGCATCTAACAAAGCTGGTCTCAGATCATAAATCAGAGCTATTGAAAAAAAAACTTCTTCAAAAAACCAAAGGAACTGCAGAACACATGAAGTTAACTTTCTTTCAACATCTACTATAACACAGCCAACTGAAAGAAGATTTTAAGTCAATTAAAAAAGCCCAACCTGAATGCTCAATGTGCATGGAAAGGAGTGCTCAATGAAGACACTAACTCATTCCAAATTCAAACTCGTATGTTTTAGTAAGCCATCTATCAGAGACAGCTGCCTTTCCATTGCAATAACATAGCATTTTCTTCTTGTAATCACTTTATAGGCTTCAAAATACAAATCTGATTATATTATATCCATGAAGACAAAATGCTTACAGAAATCATAATGCTGTTTAAAGTCACAAAACAAACATTGCACAGCCCATAAACTGAAGTGCTATAAAAGTGCCCAAAGCATAACAGTTACTCCACAAATCATCTTGATGTTAGGATGGACAAAAATGTATGACCTAAAAAAACTCACGGAAAAATATCCTCTCTGTTTAAAAAATAGTTTTTGATAAATGAATGGGTAATTTTGACAAACTACTCAGGTTTAAAGCCCTCTATTAAAATAACACACATGTGTTTTAAAAGTTAACATATGTTGCTGAATCATGTAAAAATTAATAAAACATGTAACACTGATTTAAAAAATAGATGATTATGAGAAATCCAAAATTTCGAGGTTCAATATAGTTTCATAGATATCACTGTATCTTATAATCCTTTAAGGTGCTAAATTAACTTAGCGTTTAGAATGAAGAAAAGCTGTTATTTAAAATTTTCTAGTTTTTATTTGGAGCTTTTTCCTTAATTACTTTTGGTTTCAACACAACTAACCGGTGTCAAGAGCATATTTTCTTTGATTGCTCAAGTTCATCAAAAGTTAAGACATCAACTCTGAATTGAAAAAGCTGAAAAGCTTGTTCTCCTCTCCCAGCACATGAATACAAATTAGTAAATACAAAAACTAAAGGACATGCACAGGTATTCAGGGGTGTGCAACGGTACAGGTAGGCAGCTGATAGACCTTTCAGATGCATCTCAACAGGCTCTGAGCTGTAAAGCCGTTACAGTCCTTGGTTTGCTTGGTGCTCCATGTCAGGGCATGCCCAAGAGAAGAGAGAAAAATGTAGGATGCGAAGGCTCTCGCAGGCTATAGCTCGCAGAGGCTGAGCTCTGCCTGCTAGCCAGTTTTATTAGCTCTCCTGATAACTATAACAACAACAAGGCTACCGTAGACATAAGATTTACAGAACATTGTCTCTTTTGAACGGCTGCAAGCATATGCCTGAAACTTTACCTGCTGGGACACGCTGTTGAAATCTCTGCATTGATAGCTGCTTAGATACCCAGAAAACTCAGTCCAACAGTGGCTAGAAACAGTACTGAAATTGAGTAAATCTGTTGCTTCAAAGTGAAAAACAGACATCGATGGAACTACAGTAATAAAGATAAAATAAAGGTAATCACTAAAAATCTGATTTAAAATTCTACCTTTTTTTTTTAAGCACTCATTTCCATCCAAACAGGAAGGGCACAAATCATAAGTGAAATAATAAGCAAATATGAAATGTATCAAACAATGCTTTCTGCATAACAAAAATTAAACAGAATAATTTGATTGGAGCTTGCTAATGATTAAAGTGCCTGAATTAATGTTCTGCAGAAACAGTATTCTGGGTTTGCAAAAAGAGGACTCAAAATTGAGTGTGAAAGATTGTTTCAATTAGAAAAAACTAGATATGAGTGGTTACAGTTTTTCCTGTTCTTTGGTGTTTCTTTTGGAAACAAATACAGAAGAAGATTAAAACAAACCACTTAAAACATATGTGCTTATTTTATCACTACTGTCATTACATTAAGCTATCATTAAAGACTTTAAATCTTTTCTGTTTAAGCCAGCTCACCCTTCTCATTTCTGTGCTATTTCCTGCACGGCTCAGTTCTGTTTTGCAATGATTTTGGTTTTGATCTGTTCTGAACATTATGAAAAGCACCTTCTGAAGATGTTTCTATACAGTTTTGTCTGTAGTGGTTACATGCATTGTAGCAGTACTTTCCCAAACAACGTTGATATTATCTGAACAAAGCTTTGCAACCGAAAGGCTGCATCATCCAGGTTCGGGGTGGTCCCTGAGGAACCTGAAATGGTTCCCAGAGGCTTCGTGCAAGTGCACACAGGTCACAGTTACCGTGACTGGCCCAAAGCAAAGGCAAAAAGGCGATCCAGAAAAGAGCTGATACTTACCCCAACATTTTTCTGCTAGTGCCACGATCGAACATGAAAAGCACTCAAAATGCATCCCACACCATTACAGCAGCACTGGTACTAGTCCACGCATCATTCCAACTCTAAATAGTTCAGTTGCCTTCTCCTCCATCGTTTCATTCTCATTTTCAATAAAAATGGTTCCCCAAAGTCCTGTGCAGCATCTCACTAATCTGTTGCTTTGAAACTAAAAAAGGTTCAGAGCTCTTACGAGAAGTATTGTGGTCAACACCAGTTTTTAGTACCAGCAGGGGTGAAACTCTATCCTGGCCAAAGAACAATTAGGTAATAGGACCATAGTAGGAATAATACGGACCACCCTAATTAGGTTTCTTTTCTACTAAACCAAATGGATATATGGATTACCTTTCAATTGGTTTAATAAAGTTATCTTAATACTTAGAGCAGGTCTCACTCACCTCACAAAGGAGGCCAGCATCATCCATAAAACTGGAGAAACCTAAATCCCTGTGTTTCCCAGACTTTGTGGCATCACCCTGAATGCTACTGAATTCCACCTTGCTCCCTAAAAATGAATGCCAAAAAGATCTGTGTAATATTTACAGTATGTTATACTGCCACGTACAGCACACATTCTTGAAGCACCTTCATACATACATAAGGCATACTAACAAAACCTCAGTTTCATTAGTACAACTTGTACACAATTCAATTCCAGATGTGGCATTCAAATGAGTCTTAATTTTTCACCCTGAGGTATGACAGCCAGAGTTGCTCTGATTTACCGATTTATGCCAAAGAGCTACAGGTGCTGTGGCGCCTTGTTTAGGGAGAGAGAAGAGAAAAGGGTACGGCATTTCCATATGAAGTTCTGAGGAATTATGCATGAATCAATGCAAATTTAATACAGGTTCATATTGTCCTTGTTTAGATGCACATATGTAATAGCCAAATTTAATAATATCAGAGATCTCCTTACAGAATTTCAATGCTCAATGGGCTCAGTCAACCTGAAAAAATCATAAAGCTGTGTGACAATATTAGACATTGTTAAAACTAAAATGTTACATGACAGTGACCAAAACGAGGTAGTGAAAAAGACAGTTAATTTTACTATTTCTGTATGTAGTTTGTCAGTTCATCTTTTGCTGTTATAAATATTCACAGGAGAGTAGAAAAAATTGTAAAAATGGCAAAAGGAATTTTGTTTGCTAAAAAAAAAAAAGAAATCTAATTTGGCTTCTTACTGTGAGCTCTCACCTTCTCCCTACTACCAGCAGCTTTGGCTATCCATTTTTAAAATTATTTTTTATTTTTTAAGCCTTCTCCTTACTTTTCTCCATTCTTCTTGGGCTTGGGAAGAACTCAGCATGGAAATTACCACCTCCTGTTCTCCTTCAGTTCCTTCTTTAACAGCAAGTCTTCTGTTGTGATGCACAGGCATTACTAAATATGACTAGTTTGACGTTTAATTTACAAAAACTGACTTCTGTTTTTAGTGTCTATGCCTCTCTCTACATTCTGTCCTTTTACTCATCTGTTGCCTAGTCAAAATTGTCTGAACTTGAGCCAGTCTGTACATAGCTTTATAGCACATGCCTGACTGAGGCCTTAAACTTTAACTGAGATTCAAAGGCACTATCCCTTACAGAACTGAATAAAAATATTTTTAATAGGAGCTGTTTTGGTTAAAAATTTAACCTACTGCCACACTGCCTAACTGCGCTTTTTCCTATGGGCCTGCAAAGACATTTCCCCAAGTAGCAGCGAGGGCCCCAACTACAAGTGGTCAGGAAATTTTGAGAAAGTTAGTGGTTCTCGGTAACATTTCAGGTTATAGGCCTCACTGGAGCAAGGACTTCAAATGGAAACCAGGTCGCACTGAGAGATATTTGGGAACAGAAGGTACACGACATTTCCAGATCCCTGATGCATCATTCTGCACCGCCACCCAACCACTTCCCGCGTGACTGGCTGCTGTCTCTTTGGTGTCTACCTCCAGCCTGAAAGGACATGGCCTACAGAAGGCAAATACTCTTCACCCAGCTTCTTTTCAAGTTGGCCAACTGAAGACCAAGTAGACAACATGCCTTAATTGTTTTATACATGCAGTTGGTATATAAGAGTTTGCCTTTTGTCTCTCACCAGCATGAAGCTGTCACTCCTAGTGATCATCAGCACTTGCTTGAAGACCTGACCTTTCTGCACATACTGGAAATGCATTTAATTTGTATTTTTACATCAGTTTTTACATCCACTGCCTTCCAGCTTTAGAAGAGCAAATATCAATATTCTTTCAAGAAACAGAAGGGCTGAATCCAACTCACAATAATTATGTGCCTAACTTACTTGTGTGGACCAGAGCACAGGGGCAGGAAGCATCCCACCACAACTACTTACATTTCTTCTCTGGGGCAAGTATGTTCTGCTGAAAGTCCATGGAACTGGAATATCTTCTTGCCTCTGTTAACTCACAAGGAACTTGTGCGCTTCCAGAGGGAGCCTAAGCCTGCTCAACTTGTCCATCTATTTCCTTCAGTGAGAGAACAGGGTACCAACTGGAAATATGAGGCACCTGCAGGCACTCAGCTCCAAGACTGGATTTAGCTTTTATCAGTAATGGTGTAATTTACATCCATATTCTGGGGATCCCTGAGCTGGGAAGGTCAGTTTGGCATCCTCCTCGCCCATTAAACCAGCATTCTTCTTAACTGCATTCTTCCTGAGCCCAGCTTCCACAGCACAGAAGGTGAAAGCTCTTGCTGAGGACAGCTCAAGACCTAATAGTCAGGACAACTCTCTTACCAGGAGGTTAAGTCATTCTTCTCCAGGTTGACCAGTAACCAGAACCTGTGTCCCCAGCCCCTTGGCTGACAGCTCTAACCATGAACAATAACGTAAAAGTGCCTACCATCAAAATCCATTTCAGACCCACCCATATCTTGTTTCCTGGGCATCTCTTGAAGATTTATACACCACTTTCCTAAATTCATCTGATAACACCTACAGGGCCTGAACCTTCCCAGGCCATGGGAATTAAACATGTAGAGACCTTAGAGAATAAGTAATGAGTTCAAAAATGCAATTAGGCAGCCCTAGAAAGTCATCAGAGTGGGTGTCTGGACTTAAACTCTAGCTATCAGGGTCTTAACACAGCAGGGTTTAGGAGTCTAATCTCATACTCATTCACAGTCATCTACAAATCACAGGAGCTGCATCATAAACAGCTCATGATCCAGGCCTCAGCTGAATTTCCACAAAAGCAGAAATTATCTGAAATCTATGGCTTCGAACTGCCTATGTAGCCCTGAACTACCCGTATATACAAGGTGTAGTGAATAAAATCAGCAATGAACACCTAGTCATGACTATGCACACGTGCCTTCCTGACAGATATTCTTAAAAACCTTCACATTGGCTATGGAAATTGTGGTGTCACCTAGTACATTCCAGTGTTTCATTACCCTCACCATGACAAGGTATTCCTAATATCTGACCCAAACATTTTTTCGGTAATGAAGTTTGTAATTTTGCTACCCTGTCCCTTCCTCTATGCGACAGCATTTATCTATAATGACTAAATTTTCATACAAAAATTTCCTTAATTCATTGAACATTTCTTCTTCAGTTTCCCAAGTATCACTGACACCAAAATTATAAATCTCTACTTCATGAAGTGTAATAGCTGCTTCATTAACTCAGAGTAATTACAGTCATTTGAACAAGACTGAATTACACCCATCCAACTAAGCACACCAGCATGATCCAAAGAAGTCCCAATTGCAATTAGCTGTTATTTTCTGTACCTGAAAGTATTGTGACCATACTGACATATTGGAGGGTTGCTCTTCAGTTCCCCAGACCAGTAACCACATTATAAAAAGTACCATAGAATATGGTAGCCTCTTGGAAGAGACTAAAGAACTGAAGGTGGCTGGAGTTCTCACCCAAAGGACACTTCGTCCCATTTGCTGCTTTGTCTGAAGAAAAACTGGAGGTCAGGAATGACAACCTGCCACCTTCCCTAAGCCTAAATTAATATATAAACAATTGTGCAAAAGGTGATACTTTCAGGAGAGAAACATTCTCTACTGTCCCTTGGGGGAAAGAAGCATGCAAGATGCAAAAATCCTGTTTCCTCCTACTAGCATGAATCCTTAACTAATCAGGGCTTCTGATCATTACATTGTTTTATTTATTTTAAATTAATAAAACATACCTTATGTAAAAGAAGCATAGCTCTATATCTTGCATCTTGAGTGTATCTGCCCTAAATTGAGAACAAAGACCAAAACAGAACAAAACATGCAGTACAGAAGAACTGCCTATAAATTTAATCAACTCTGACCCTTTGCTCACCCACTTTCCAATAGCTAGGGAAAAAGAAATTGAGCTGTAAAATTTGTTCTGGGCAGGAACTTGGCATCTGCTATCAAGTCAGAGTCCAGAGCAAATTAGCGTCACAAATTTCAAATAGATTGACTTAACTCACATAATGCAAAACCACAGCTTTGATTTAAAACATAAAGGACTAAATCCTGGCAGGCAGTCACACCTATGCTGGGGCAGGAGGGATTCAGGCAACGAGTGACCAGGGGACAGAAAAGTCCCAAAAGATTTTGCCTTGGTAGGGGTATGGACTGTTTGACACCTGTTTTCCAATTCTAGTAGTAGACCTAAATACCAATGAATCCGTTCCTGTGTCTCTCTCATGAAATACTATTTAATCAAAGGCTTTGAGTACTGCATTCTTTGATCCCATCCTTTTTGACTAGGAAGTGTCTCAGATTTCATGCTTTTTGACTGTTCTCTAAAATGTTATTTTCATTTTTAATTAGGACGCACCAGCAAACAGCAAGCCTGTTCTCTCTCAAGGAACTCCCAGCTTTATAAGATATGATCGAAGCTAAAACAGGGTGAACTCCCTACTCTGCAATAAAAAGCATAAGCAACGCAAATAATGAGAACCAGAACTGCAGAAGGAATGCCTCGTAGTCCAGAGAACCCCAAGGATGATCATACTCTTAGAAGAGTAGGATTAGAAAGGGTAGATTCTTCATCTTTGGTAGATCAATCTCATCATAAACAAGCAGCAAAATGGGGAGAAATACTGAGATTCCTCATCAAAAATTTATCCAAAACTACAGACAATTTTACTTTTGCTTAAAAAGAAAATATCTGCTAAGGTAACAAAGTGTGTTTCATAACATTGTAAGATGGAAGCATTCACAGATTTTACAGTAATAAGGAGAAGGTGAAATACCTTCTCATCAGTATTCTTCAGTGCTTTGTTATCTGAAATGCTCTTTTCAAAACACTTCTATCAGTCATCAGAGATTATACTCTTTAGGGGAGAACAGAATTAATGTGGCATTTGCCTTACCTCTCTTCAAACTAAGTCATGCTAGCACAGTTCTGATGTCTTCTGTGTTAACTTGTACACCTGCTGTTGGCTCGGTATCAGAAGAAAACACTACTAGCTTCTACACTGTGAAAAATATTTTGGTTTCTGTGTTTTCAAGAAGCATTCAGAAGCATTTCATCAAACCTGTAAAAGCGTTGGGATTTCCAGAATGGGCCAGGTTCCTACATGAAGCAAGCCAGATCTAAGATACTGTTCAGCACTCAACCGCTCAGAAAAGGATCCACCACTGGATGAAGTGCTTAGTCTATGGTTTTACTCATAATATTAGATATTATTTTGGTAGAAGAGTTTGTAGAATAGTGTCTTCACCTATTTTCAGAGTTGTGACCTTCCCCAGAATGTATGTACAACTGAAATTATTTTGGCAGAATAATTCATAGTTGAGATTTCCAGGCACTTTGTTTCCCCTGTACAGCACCATTTCAGGACACAAAGAAACATGAGGGCAGTTTGAAGACAGTCACGTTACCTATGGTATCTTTCTACTGCCTGTCTTGTCCTGGGGAAGTGCTCACTCTGTCTTTTGGAAGAATGGTTTGTAAGATGAGTCAAGGATGAAGGTAGGATTGGAGAAGGCAATTTCATGCAGGGGAAAGATGTAATGTTTTAATTATAATTGGATAGCCACTCCAAACACATTTGTAAGCCCTGAACAGTTCTTTCCATTCATGTATGTTTTAGGTGCAGCCATTTCAAAGATATTTCACTATGTGGTGCATATTTTGCAAAGCAAACACCAACACATAATTGTCTCCCATAATTATTTAAAATAGTTCTCGAACTATTTCTTTTCTAAATTACATTACTGGGCAACTGGAACCATTACAAATGATCATATTGTTTAATTAGCCAGTTTCTCCTAATTTCTCCTACAATTCAGATTTTTAATTAACATTTCACTGCTCTTAAACTGGGTGTAATTACTAACAGCTCACATGAAATCCAAACTAAAATGGAATCTTTTAATAAACTGCTATTCTGGAAACTGCAAGGAAATACAATGTTTAATAATTAAGCATTTATTTGGCTAAAATCCTTACCTATTCCAAATGAAGAACTAGCTGAACAGTCCAACAGCACAACCCTGCTATGCACAAAAAGCAAACATGAAGCAAAATGAAGTAAAAAGCCCAAGCACACAGCAGGCTGTTTCAGAAACTAAAGTAACTGTACAGAAAAAAGGGGATGTTGCATCCTATGTAAAAAAAAAAAAGCATGTTCTCACTTTCAGCTTCTGGAAGAGGTGGAAGGCAGAGTTTTGACTTGGTTGAAGATAAAGGCCATGAAGAACATGCTAAAGTCACAGTGGAGAGCTACCATTTTGGGAGAAGGCAAGGGATTGATTTCTACAGTCAGTGGAAATGCTTAGGGGACAATCCAAGCTTTGGGAGGTACAGCAGGAAACTGTTCCTAAAGATGAAGGAAGCTATATTTCAGATTTGATAGATAGTAATGGGAAGTAATTGGGAAAACTAAGTGGAAGTAAGCTGAGTGAAGCTGAGAATAAAGCAAAAGAACGTGCTATTTTAAGGAAGGAATCAGCGAGAACAGAAGAGAAGGGCAACTGTCTTGAAAAGTGGGACTCAACCTACCCAGGGAATAGGATGAAAGGCTCTCCTGGGAGAGAAGCATAAAGGATGGAAGCGTTCTGGAGAGCTGAAAGAGTCTTATTAAATACAACAGCAGCGAACTATGCTATTGCAGAGGAAGGGTAGAGAGAACAGTGATAAAACAATACAATTGCATTTAGAGCTCTTCAGGGACCTCAGAATAATAATAATTAAAAAAACCTATACAGAAAGCTTAAATAAGGACACCTATTTAAGGAGAAGAACAGAGGAACAGCACCAGCATGTGGGAGAAACACTAGAAAGGTTATGACACAGGACAAGTTATAGTTTGTATTGGACATAAGAGGCAACAAAAAAGGTTAATAGTTAGAAGGAATAGACAGGGAAACAGGGAAATAGAGTTTATTTCTGTACTGGGAAAAGAGAGCACATAGTGGGTGATGCAGGGAAGTCTTTCAGTATTCAATGCCTACCTTCTTTCAGTCATTTTTTCTCCCCCACCCCAAATTAATTAACCCAGCTTTAACAGCTGAACAGGATCGTGAAGGAACCAGCTAGAAATTACTGAGTAAGTCAGAGGTATCCGAGTCAGGACAGCCTTTGAACTGCCCCTTACACTCTTCTAGGAAGTAGCTGAAGATGTCTCTGAACCTTACCCATGTCAAAATATTGTCAACAATGTGAATTTGTTTAAAGGCAAAAGAAATGGACTGAAATTCCTTCTCTAACTAGTTCAGGGCAGGAATTTCTGCCAAAGTCTCCCTTCTTAGTAACTCTCCTGGAGCAGAATATTACGTGAGAGCCTAAAATAGTGTCCTTAATATTTTGTTGGAGCTGTTCCCTTTTGCACGAAAAGCTTTACCAGCAAATGAAACAGACAGCAAGAAGAAAAATACTCTCTAATTCAGGTGATTAGACTGCAAGCATCTGGGTCCTAGTCCTTGTCCCTGTGACTGTTCTCTTATCCAAAGTGAAAGCATGTCGGTAGGAGAGGAGGAGGATGAGATCTGGTGCTTAGGTGTATTTCAGATTCAGAAAGTTTGGGTTTGTGCCCCTGAGGTAGAGAGAGGAACTGAATAAAGTTCTCCCACATCAAGGGTGAATGCCCTGATCAACAAATTAGTTATGGGATTAACAAAGAGAAAACTTCCAATTAAGCCTTGGATTTTTTCCAGCCACAATTATTTGATGCATTCAAATGCTTCTGAGACTTTAAATCACACTGTTCAGCAGATTTGCTGTTTCTCAGTAAATATAAACACACTCGTACAGCCCTAATGATTATTGCCTGAAGGTGAACAGAGAAGGAAAGGAAAGTGAAAATTAGTTGAGCCAGGATACAACTTTCAGATAAAGCATTCAGCTGGCAGTTATGGCCTTCGTCCCTGCCATCCTCCTTCACTCCAGCTTCTTCTGGTGGACAAGTTCTGCTGGCACTGCCAGCTGGGAAAGCGCTGCGCTTCCCGCACGGCATGGCAGAGCTGGAGAGCAGCAGCAGCAGCGACTTCATTGTAATACCATTTACATCACATAAATATGAAGAATTAGAGCATATTTTTCATAAGACACACTTTTAAGCTCCATATGTTGCTACCACTGTTGTCACTCAGAGTTCTCACTCACTTGTCCCCCTTCTCATCTTCACATTTGCAAAAATAACACTGAGTTATTATTCAGTCTTCCTTATATAAGGCATATGTAGAGCACTAATTGGCAACAAAGGGTGAGAACAGCGTATTAGCTAATTCTTAAAAATATTTCTTCTTCATGCATCCCTTATCTCCTTTTATCAGGTTTATGTCCGAGTCAGCAATTTTGCCTTGCCCAGGCTGTTGTTCCAGGAGCAATGCAATATCCAGGTGACAACGGTACCATCCACATCATCTTCATATTCAGTGGTCATTGAGAAGGAGGGGAATGAAGCCAGATTTAACCCTGAGAAAAGGTCTGGGGAAAGCAGTGCGGCTGCTCATCAGATCTGGACTTTATAATCACCAATCCTGAATGCAAACCATCAACATACTGCAGGGGATTGAAGCCAACCGTTCAAGAACTGCCAGTTTGTCTGTCCTTTTTCTGTGGTTATAAAATACGTTACCAAAGCCATTTCCATGTACTTTCCTTTAGAAGACTGGGAATTGATAGATTTTGATGGATTTAGCTTTTCTCCACCTTTCTCATCGCTTCACATGAGGAAACCATTGTTATCAAGCTATCATTTTAAACTGCTAAGTGGATTATGTTGTGCCAGGAATTTTGTATTTGCTCTTTATATTTAAAGCCAATCATCTTAAATGTTTCTGCTGTATGCCACCTATGTTTTGCTTTGTGTTCGATTGCAAAAAAAACTTTTAAAAGACGAGTCCAAATGGTCACATTTTTACTAACCCATAGGCTGTGAATACACTGCAGCTTCCCTTTTGGCTTTATACATTATTTGAAAGGGGTTTGTGTTTTTCCTGCCCAGGCAGTATTCCTTGGCTGTAGTTTTTAGAAATTTAAATAATATCATTTGCCCACCAGTCCGATTACATGATGAATTTTTTTTTTCACAACTACTATGAAAATCTTTATAGTTGTACTATGTTTTCCAAGGAGGTTTACAGCCATCCTCTATTAGAATAACAGAAAAGAAACTCACCCCCATAACTATGAGGTTATGCAATTGTTCCATGCACAGAACACTGAAACTACCAAATCTCTTATTTTCCACTGTAAGAGACATAATGACAAATCCATGTTTGTGGTAAGAAGTTAAGGTTCCTTGAGCAGCAGTCTGAAATTTTAAATCTTTGCATGTCATCTTGGGTAAGTGTGCAAGTGAGCTTCTCTAAAGAGCAGCCCCAATATCCTTCAGGCCCTGAGTGGCCTTTTCCCAACAGGAAAATGTTGGCTTAGCAAAGTGCAAGCTATGCTATTTCCTTCCAGTTCAAGCATTACGGGATGCACCATCCTAAAAAGCTGCCTTTTACACTCAGCAAAGCCGCACGATGAGTCTTCCCAACACAAAAGCGTTGACGTTAGTGACACAGGAACTAGCAATATATGGCTGTATGAACCTATATAATCCTAGTCCTATATGACAAGGAATCAAGTAAAACCTGAGGGGCATGAGTGACGGCCCACTGAATAGCTTGAACCCATGCTGAACGCATGTGCTATGTTATGTGACTTGTACCTCAATGTCACACAGCTTGTGCTAGAAAAAGGAATTCAAACAGGAAGAGTGAACATCTGCTTCTAAGTGGAAATAATGATTAATATTCACATAGGAATAGATGTATTTAAATAATTCCTTATGGAATTTTAATATAGTTTAATTGTATTTGTTCAGGATAAGCAGCAGCACATTACAGGCATCCCGTGATTAATATCACCTACAGAAAATAAAAAATTTCCAGCCAGCTGTAATAGCAGTTAACACAATAGAGATAACAATTTGTTTTAATGAAAGTTACTCTCTGCTTCAACTAGTTCAAAAAGCCAAAAAAACTGTCAGGATCCATACTGCCGAACTTGCACCTTCATTTTAGGTGCCTAGAAAAGCACTTCTCAAAGCAATGAGAGAGAGGCAGGTGTCCCTGAAGGCTTCGAGAAGGAAAACCTCTCTGCCCAACTTTAAGCCTTTTTGTTACCAGACATGTTTGCCTAACGTATTTTAAAAGATTCGGCTCTAAGGCCAGTAGCTAATGCTGTATTATGAAATACTTCACTTTAATTATGAAATACTTCACTTTAATTATGAAATAAATATTTGTCAATCTTCCTTGCTTTCATTCTGGATGTAATCTCCCTTCCAGGCCTCTGTCACTACAAATTAAAGGCTTGATTTCAGAAGTTGGTGGATAGCTTCTGCACAGGAAAGGACCTACTACCAATACTAGAAGAAAAATATATAGAAAAATATATAGAAAAGTTGTAAAGAAAACTAAGGACAACTTGATATGCTGGAAAAAATGGTAAATTTGGTTATATATGATTTTTCTCTCATTTTATGTATCTATCTGTGGAATACTGCAGTCACAGAACACTTGTTAAAGCTGAGAGAAACAGAACAAGTAAGCCTTCCTGGCTGGCTTCAGTTATTGTAACCAAAAATAAACCAACTTACAGAAAAATGTATTTTTAATTTCATCTTGACATAGAAAGAAAATGAGGTTCATCTGTGTTGTTCCTAAAGTTCTTGCAAACCAAAAAGCTGTGTAAGAGTTATTATTAGTTAGATAAATCTTGGAAACTTGTGGCAGTCCAAAGACTGTCATCACTAATGACTATAAAGCAGAAATCACAGTAAAAATTTAGCAATGAGATGGTTTATCTACCTGAAGCCTTAATGAGCTGCCCTACACTCTTCCTAATGACTTCAACCTCCACCTGCCCAACTTGTTTTAGTTCCTTGTTCCCATCACCATGAGCTCTTCATTTGACCTGCAGCTGTGGTTTATCTTCTGTATTCACAAAATGCCATTCATCTTCACCATGTATGCTGCTTCTCTCTCAGAAGCCTCTGTAGCTACGCTCTCCCTTTCCAGGCACCACCAGCACTCCTCCTCACCCTTCCCTACTTATGTCCTGGCATCCAACTTGTATGTGATTTCCAGTGTATTAGCTCTGATGACTTTTTAGCAGAATTCAAGTCTTTTTCATGCATCTCCATTGATAAAGCTGCTGAAACTGTTCATCTTTCAAATCATCTCTCTCTTGTTCCCTTTACGTAGCCCATGCCGCCAGTCCCTGTGCCTGGATCGTTCCAATATTTGCTTCCCCTGCGCCTACTGTTACTCTGCAAGGCACCTTTAGTATACACTGCAAAGTATCCCTAGTGACATTCACCATTACTGATTCATCCACTCTTCTTTTAGCTCAGCCATCCTCTACTCAAACAATACCTTCATTTTAACTTCAGGAAATCCCACACTGATGGTCCCAGAGAACTTTTTGATGTCCAGGATTGGTTCCTCAAAATCCCAAAGCATCTCCTGCCTCTACTTCTTTCTCTACACAGAATCTTGCTGATTTCTTTGAAAAAATACCAAATGAAAAATTATTTGGGCCTTTCTCTTCCTTTCAATCCTACTTCCCATGGAGATAAATGGGTCAAACTGGCTCTGCCATGGTCCCCAACTCTCTTTCTCCTATAAAACCTGTGCTTCCCACCTGTCTCATGAGCTGGGATTCATCTCACCTCACTCTAGACACAGCTGCACTGTAGATGTCCAATGCAGCCAGACTCAGTTGGTCATTTTTTGCCTTTTCATCAACAGAGAAATATGTCCTCTTAGGGCACAACTCACCTCCCCCCAAGTCAGCTTTTAAAAGAGGACAGATGAGTTGTGGCCCCAAAGTGTCTGCTTCTCTGCATCATCTACAACAGGAATCTTAACTAACTCGCTCAGACATAGCTGTCTAAAGTTAAGCAACAAAACAACCCCCTGACTTGCGTCCCTATCTACCCTACAGCTGCCAATGCAGGTTCAACATGACTAAGTAAGCATGTCATGCCTCCTTTCCTGTTTCTTATGATCCCCACCACAATACATATCTTGGACCTGCAACTTTGTACATCAGACTTAACTCTAACTTTTTTTTTTTTCCTTAAAGCTCTGTTTATTCAGGAGATTGCTAAGCCCTGCACATGCTTTCAATTTAATGCAGAACTGCTCTTCAAATCTCCTCCCATGGTTCTCCATTGCCCCCAACTTCAAAAAGCTAGGCAGATGGTACTCTGCTCTCGTGCAAAGGTTGTTGTTTATCATATTGCCATTTGGAGTATTGACTGGCATACTGTATTGTAACTGTAGCAATACTGTATTGTTCTCTTCCTTGTTCTCCTGAAATCGTTTCTTCTCTTGTCTTAAATTTAGATCACAGATTTTTAGGGGCATAGATAATATTTCTGTTCTGCATTTATCCAGTGCTTCTTGCAGTCGGGTACTGTATCATGACTATGCCTTTGTGGTATTATAAATAAATAACAAACACACACACTAACACAATTACATTTTGGTTTGCTTACGGCTATGCAATTTTTCTTGGGCATTAAGCAAAAGAAAAATTAGACCTAGCGTATGTAAATGCTTCTGTGAGACCCCCCCCAAACTGTAGTATTTCCTTATATTAGAAATGCCATATAACAAATAAAAGAAGAATAATAGAAAAACATTAGCAGATTTACAAGAGGATCAAACAGCACGGATATAATTATATCTACTTTATTGCTAATTTGTAGGGCTCAGAACACTTCTGTACATTTACTTTCCTCTCTTTTCCTGACTCTGTTTTAGTTTCCTCCTTTTGCAGTAGCTCACACACTTGATGGACTTGACAGCACCAGAAAAATAAGGCAAGCCTACAGTCACAGTGTTTTTCACAAATTCATCCAGCTCTAGGAAAAATATTACAAGAATGCCCTACTTATTTTGGTATTCTGCAACTGTAAGCCTTTCCAAGTTTTCAAAGGTAAGGTTTTAAGAGCAATTCTTTCCATTTGTAAGAGGTTATTTAGTTATTCCCATCCATCAGTCCAAAATCAGAAACGGCCTTCTTGGATGACAGGCAAAAGACTAAGCAAAGTCACCGCTATAACCTGAAGTCTTTTAAGATCTCTTAAGCTATTTTACAGTTCTGCTTATAATCAGTCTTACGGTAACAGGAATTTTCCCCCTCCCAGAATAAAATCGTTATCTTAATGATGAAGAAGCATGAAGATATGAATGGAGCACACACCTTTTCACTACTTAGACTATACATTACCATATTTAATTATATAGCTACTAGGTTATACATACATACATGCAAGCAGGGCCAGGGCTTGTTTTCAGAACCTTAAACTTGCAGATTTTTTTCTTTTCTTTAACTGTTGTTGATTGAAAACAGCGTCTTAATGTTGCACAGCTTTGTATTTTGATTACTGCATGTGTTTAAGGCAACCCGTGGCAGTAATTTTTCACAGCACTATAAACCAACACAAAATAACACTTTCCAGTTCTTCATTTATTCATGTAACATAAAATATAGCTGGAAGTTCACTTGGATTCCAGGAATGCAGTTCATATGCAGACGACAGCCAGCCACAGTCAAGGGAGTAAAGCTTTAACACATCCTGCTCACAACACGAGAGAATCCTACGTTGGCTATAGGACATAAGGTTATTTATTTTTAAGTTGTCCATCTTTCTGCTTTTGTGTAAGGATGTTTCAAAAGCTGAATGAAACACATTTTCCGAACCACAGAATTTGAGTAAAATTACCATCCAGCTACTTGTTCAACTTATTAACAAGAAGTACCCATAGCCCACGTGAAGCAGGACTGATACAAAAAGCTATCAGGGCAAACAAGAATCTCTCTGTCTTGCTGTTGATGATATGCATAAAGATTGCTATTCCTACAGATACATCTTCTGAAGCCTGATAGGAAAATGAGTATTTATGATATAGAAATTCTATAGTAGTAAAAATAATTGCAGTTATGCACACATTACAAATGCTACTGAATTATGTGCAACTTGCAAGTAATAGGAGAGTGCAAGTAGGAATTTTGCAGAGTAATACACTTTTAAAAATTAGCTATTGTGTGGAAACAAAGTCTTCTTGGTATAAAGAAAAGCCGACAACCAACGAGACTTTTATACAGGTGCCCTGTGCAGGACTGAGCCACGCTTTTCAGAGCTGCACATTTCAGCTGAGAAAAAAACAGATCTATTCCATTGTGCCTACTGACCACCTAGCTTTACTTTGGGGTGGGCTTTTTGTTTCTGTGGCCAACAGGCACATGTGCTTGAGCAGCCACTGCTCTTTGCTCAATATTCTCCTCCACTCTGCTCTGTGCACCTACAGGGAATGAGAAACTCCCTATCTCAACCCCCTGGAGGCCAAATGCAATGTGCCTCTCAAGCATCTGAGCAGCTGGGGACACAGGTATAGTCTATGTTGGCCCAAAGTGAAATTAGAAGGCAAGGCTGCAAGCAAAAGACGCAATATAGCATAATGGCAAACAAAGCTGAGAAAACTCTAAACCAAACCAAAGCAACAATCAAAGACAAAGACAGCTTCAACTGTTTGTAATGACCATTTCTTACTCCATCTTTTATTCCTCATTCAAGCCATTTGTTCCTTGATGCATAAAGAAATACCTGACCCGGAACACTTCTGCAATGGTACTTCCATCTCAGCCTTCAACCTCCCTGAAGCTCACTGCTAAAGCATCTTCACTATGAACTGGCACTTGCTCTGTGAGCTGAGGCTAAGCTGCTGATAGCCACTGGCATAACTCTTTGTGTACTTCATCCTCTTGACCAAACTTCTTGGATTGCCAATAGAAAAAAAAAAATACCGTAAGCATTCAGAAGTCAACCTGAGTTTTAAACATGTTTTTGCGATATTCTCTATGTCACATTCAGCAAGGGGAGTTTCAGCATTCAGCAATTCAGTTTCCTGAGATGTATAATATTTTTCTTGCATTTCCTCTCCCAAGTAGTTACTGCACTCCTTTTAATGACTTCGAACACTGCGAAAACTCAGGAAACATAGTGCAATTCATCCAACCTGCATTTCACAAACTTCAAAAGAAATAAAAACGTTGTTAAAGCTTCATAAATGACAACTTAATCCCACATCAGACAGAGGTAAACATAGCAAGAAGCCAAATTAAATGCCATCTCTTTTTCTGTTTTTCTCCTTGGACTGCCACACACCACACATTTCATATGATCTATGAGGTTTCCAGGATAATAAAGCAGAAAGATACATTTGTATAATTCTTTTTGTATTTACAGCAAGACAAATGGTCTTGTTTTGAAACACCAGGGCTGATTGGAGTTGTACAATAGAGTATAAAATTGTCATTGCAGCAGTCTGTGTTTGTGTATAGTCAAATATCACGTTGACAGTGTAACAGGAGTTGATTGCACTTTGAAAGAATTGTATCTACACATTGTTATCTGAACTAAACCCCTCAAACCTTGCTTTACACTTCTAATCTTCTAATTTTACTTTGTTTCTAATGTGTACAGATTGACTGAAAATGCAAACGCAAATCTGGAAGAATACCAGAAAGTTATTTTTAGCTACGTTGTGCTGGCTTTACTGAGATGTTTTGGTATTTACACAAAACATGTTTTCTGCTTGCAATTATTCTTCTGTTTGTTCTGTGAAAAACTGAAGTTATAGCAGCCAATGTTTTCAATGGTGGTGCCTGAAACTACCCTTCCAGATTTAAGCTTACAGCCTCCATAAAAGCAGACATATTTTAAAAGACATTGGGAACCATCCTATTTGCAATAAATTGATCATGATCTGAAAATCTTGCACCTTATTGACCTAATAAAACCAGATGCTGACATGTGGCACAGTTGATATAGTCCACGTACACTCCACCTAAATCCCAGAAAGTGCCCAGCATCCACATGGAGAAATCTCTAGCGTGTTTACAACTTCTCCCCGAGACCCTGAGGTCTGGGACCCTGCATCAGTGCTGAAGACCAAGTAGCAGTGCCTTCTGCCATGTTATCCCCTTGTAGTAGCCAGGACCCCTGGCAGTAGCCAGGACTCAGGTTTTGAGTGGGTCCAGGTCACTTCCCAGAACAGCACAAGGACAGAGGTACGGGTCAGATCAAAGGGTCCATAGCGCTCAGTATCAGGAGGTCGCAAATAGAGAACTTTAAGTGTAAGCATGGATACACTCCTAGCATGCATCAACTTTTGATTCATGCACTTTCTAATCCAGAGGGAGCAACTTTCGACTTCAGTGGATTTTTCTTTCATTAATTTGTTCAATGCCTTTTTGAACCTCTGAAAACTTAGAGCATCCATTCATTGTCCCCCAAGGGGGAAAAAATTCTATAGCTCAAATAAACGTTGCATGCAGAAGCATTTGTCTTTCAGAGTTCTGCTCATTTTTGTCATCTATCTCCAGAATTACAACTACTGACAAGATTTTCTTGTCCTATCCAAAACAGACTCCAAAATACAAAGACTATCCAGTTCTAAAAATCTCCTCCTCCCTGAAGTGAGCCATGAAAGCTCTGACACTGAACAGCAGCTTATCATTCCTTCCCATTGCACAGCAATGTAAATCTAATAGGAATGACCAGGAAAACTTCCCAGCCTGCTTGGTGAAGGCACAGAATGCTCTTCAGCATCTGTACTCCATAAGGGATTTGAGTACACAAGATTTTAAAAAAAGGAGAGAGAAAGACAAAGACAGGGACACAGCAATCCAAGGGACACAGCAGTCTAAGTCACAGGGAGCCAGCAGAGAAGACATACTTCACTTGAGGTCAAAAGCCTCAAGAGTTAATAGCTTGAAGTGGTTAGGAACGCCGACAGACACAAATTTTTTTCTCACCTCTTTGTGGTGAAAATATTGATTGGCTTTGTATAAAGCTCTTGCACTAGGAAAGATGAAAACCAGGTAAGCTGTACTGCACGGCTATGAGTTTGGCATGCTTGAGAATGAAAACTGAGCTCGAGAGGGGTATGGTATATTGCTCACAATAGAGCAACTAAGTCATGAGACAGAAAATCCTCACCTACCTGTTAATCCAAAGTCATCCAGCAAAACACAGTCAAATCCAGGTCATTATAGGACTTCACATTTCCCTTAATTGAACTTCACAAGGTTCCTGTCAGTCCAATTCTCCAACCTGTCAAGGTCCCAATGGCAACCCAACCCTCCGGTGTATCAACCACTTCTCACATTTTATATTGTCTGTAAACCTGCTAAAGGTGTACTCTGTGCCATCGTCCAGGTCATTAATGAAGATGTTGAACAGTACGGGCCCCAGGATCGATCCCTGGGGCACACCACTGGTTACTGGCCTCTAGTTGGACTTTGTGCCGCTGATGACAACAACCCTTTGAGCTTAGCAGTTCAGTCAGTTTCCAGTCCACCTCACCATCCACTTATCTAGTCCATTAAGTCCCCAACAGACACTAATATAACCATTAAGTCCCCAACAGACAATACTAAACTGAATCAGAGAATCCCAGAACCTTTTGGATTCACGTAGAGCAATGCACATCATTAAGTCACATACTTCAGTCCAGCTTCATTCACCTTCAGCTGCAAGGTACCTGCTGTGAAGAGAACAGTGGGACTTCCAGCACCATAGGGCATTGCCAGTGGTTGTGGTAGATGACACCACATCACTGACACTGTTCTTTCCTCAGTTGTTCTCCCGTAAGATTAAAGAAGATAAGGTCCTTAAGTGGGAAGTATAAGCCCCAATACACTACTGATTTATCAGTAGCATAGAACAAATTGATTCCCTTAAGGAGTGGATTATCCTGTGGCCATGTGGGTTTTCTGGGACGTGCTAGTCACCATGACGTCTGTCAGACATCACTTTCTTTGCAACTCCACTAGGAGCAACAGAGCTTACGGCAGGTCCAGAAAGAGGGTCTTCACTGTTCAGCTCCTTTGCAGGAAGCATGCCCATGATCATGGTTTCTTTCTGTCCCACTGTATGCCCTGTCCAAAATCCACAGGTTTTTTGTAGATTCTGACTGGACTATTGGTCACTCCCATCTAAAACCTGAAGAGTATTTCACAGGCCTAGTTTGAGTTTGACATCTGCCGCTCGGAGCTCTGTTGAACTTGTGGGATCCACATGGTGGGACAGGATCCACAAACTGGCACATCATGCTGTCACCCATTTCATGGTGGAAAGACTACGGCACTAGCATTTCACAACTAGCCAGGTAAATTCAGAGGCCACATGCAATGGGATCTAGAAGATTTTAATCTGTTTAGTGTGTCTATGCTTTAATTCTTTTCAGTATAAATGGGATTTCAGTTAAGAAAAAAATCAATAGCAGCTCTGCCTTTGAGCCTTGTTTCTGCGGGCTAAGCGACCCTTTAGCCTGTTAATCCATAAATGGCCTGTTTCTCATTCTTTTCTGTTTCTCATTTCATACCTTTGATCCTCTCAAAATCTATTTTCCCCAGGCACTTACGTCTGTGATTAATTTGGATATTTCACACTTTGCTGTGTGTGGAAGTCAAGTTTACTTGTAAATGAATGACGCTATAAATAAAGTCATCACCACACAGTCTGATTCACAGAACTCCTTTCCTTTTTAGGTTGGGTTTTTATATATATATATCTAAAGCATCTGTATTACAAGCTCTCAGTCCTAATTAAAAGAGGATCAAAAGACATTGGGCTAATTTCACCTTTTGCCACCAGACAAAATGCCACCAGACAAAATGAATATAAAAACACAGCTATTCTGATAGGATACGATTTCAAAACTTTTGCACTCACAAATCTGGAGCCGCACACTTTCCAGCTACAGTCCCATTATTAATTTTTAAAAATGAAGGGATCATTACATTTCTCCTTTAATAAAATCACATAAAATAATGCAAATTCTTAAACAAAATTATTATCTATTGCCTGGTTTCCAAATTAAACAGTCACAAATGCTGAGATAAGAACAAACATCTCTCTTCCGCATTATTCCAATACTAGAGGAATTACTGAAAAACTGCATGTTCACTTCTGTTTTGCCAAGGATCTATGAGAATTTCATGATATGTTTCAGCGAATCCCAGACTAGCAAAGCATCCCAAAATGTTTGCAGAAGATAAAGCACTCTGGCAATAGACTGCTGTCTGCTGATCCAGCGTAAAAGCAACACAGGTGAGAAGAGAACTCAATAATTTGAGAAGAGCTTGGTAAGAGATTAATTTCAGCAGCTCATCCATTTTTTTCATCTATCAGGTGAGCTAATAAAAGATATCATCTCCCCCTGAAAATCAAAGCTCAAAAATGCATGGAAAAAATACTCATATGAAATGACGGCCCACAGAAAAATGTACTAGGAGGAACAAGCAAGGGGAAAAATTATGTTCTGCTTAAAAAAAAAGCTGTATCACATACAAACTGCATTTTCTGTATTTGATTAAGAAATAGGCAGGTGTGCGTAAAACTCTCATCAGAAACCAGAAATGAATCTTTACTTAATTGTCAGGTGGGGGGCTTTTTTCTTTATTTTCTTTTTGCCAACAGTGATAAAAGAGGATATATGTAGCAGTGGGGAGAAGATGGGAGGAAGATGCCAACACAGCTTCACAGGCTCAGCTCGGGAGTCGCTTTGGAAAGTAGGAAGAGTTGGTGGCACGTCCTGAGTTTCCTGAGCAGAAATCAATGGCATGTCCTAAATTTGCTCAGTGCAGGTAATGTATGTGTACCTGCCTTCAGTAGGTGCCCTGGTGTATCTCCACAACGAAGTTAGAGAGCTGAAGCAACTTCTTGTGCAGGAAGGAGAATGCAAAGCATGCTCATTGCAGAAATAACATTTTGGTTTTCCAAGTATCAAATTTAGAAAAGACTGATTCGACGTCTATATTAAGCCTACAGAGCCCCTAATTCCAGCTTGGGAGTCAATTAGGAAGTAGAGCCTTTGCCTACAGATAAAAAAGTAAAGCTACACCCTCATTCAGGAAGGTAGATGGAGAATGAGGAACCTGCAGAGAAAGGCAAGAAAATAGAACTTTTTTTACAAAATCAGGAAAAAAATAAAAGAAATAACAAAATTCAAAAGATCCTTTACATCAAGTTTCTTCTGTAAAGAAAGACTCAGGAGAACTTCAGTAAAATAAGTGCGAAAAGTCCCCCACCCCCTCTGGAAACCCTCTGCAGTTATAAGTTTAAAAGATTAAAAAAAGGAAAAGCTAGGTTAGTTTAGACTTGGCTCCATCCTGCCATACTGGACAGAAATTGCCGTAATTAATTATGACATATGCCAAGAGCACTCTAGGAAAAAATTACTTGAAAATTAATTTTTATGTACCTTTAGATACAAAAGATTCATATTATAAAGACAAATTGACATCCCAGGTTAATAGTTTTCTTCTAATATAAAACACAAATGCATGTTCCTTTATGTCCTGTTAAGCATTCAGCATTACTTTTTGGGTTGTTTTTTTGTTTGGTTGGTTTTTTTTTGTTGTTTTTTGTTTTTGCAGGGAGGGGGCAGTGTTTCCCCCCAAAAAAAACCCCCTGTCTTCTTTTCTTAAGCTTTTATGTAAAATTTTCAGGGACATTTATATTTGTGCTGGAAATTAACCTAACATTCAATGTTATTTCAGGGCCAAAGACACTGGAAAGTAATTCAAATACTCTTGTGCCAACACATCAATGTCCAGCCACAGACCTGGAACAGCTTCCACTGCCAGTGGTAAAATACCTAAAACCATTTAGCTCAGTCTAGCACTATTAAAATCTGCATAAAGAACTCCTTATGATCTATTAGCAAAGCATTAGATGATTTCTTTCAGTTTTTAATAATTACTTTTTAAAGTCTTTCTCTGAAAAGTGCAATAGTTCACAGCACTGCCCATGGAATTAGACCAACATAGGAGGCTGGTCATTGATCCGATTTAACATGAGCCAACAGCACCAAAAGAGAAGTAAATCTTAACATGTTTAGTTTTTATACACTGATATATTCAATCCTATCCTATCTCCTCTAAAAAAACCCCAAACCAATCTACATACTGATAACCACTCCTTCATATTCTACTATTTTTTGGCTTTAGATTCCACGGTTACAGAAGCAGGAGTTGGATCAGGTGTCATTTTTCTTTAGTCCCACTCAGAATTTTCGTACTGGTAGCTATTAAAAATACAACTATTTTCTAACTAGACACGCTCTGGAAATAGAAGGTGAGTAGTTACATATAAACGTGTGCCCATGCTCCTTCAGTCAAGGCAAGCAGACAACATGGGAGCATGATGCTTTGGAGACCTTCTTCACCCAGCAAGGTTCTTCCAAGGAAGAAGAAAGGTCTTACGACATTTTAAAGGGCACGGGCACTTAAGAGGCAGTCACTGTCATGCTATTGTCACCAAGTAAACTGCGTTCTGTAACTGTTTCTAGCTCCTTGGCATACAGATACTACACATTAAACTAAAAATGTAGACCTCAAAAGATGAATGTAACTCTTGGACTTTCGTGCTAAGGTGCACTAGTCACGAATATCAGTAAGCAATCAGTAAGAAATAAAGAGTATTTTAAAGGAAAACAACTGGGTTTCTATGTTTTACAAAACAGACAAGTCATAATACAACTGTCCTTTCGTTTACGATGTACTATGTACATTAAGCCCTATAATAGAATGAAAACACAGGAAAGTCATAGAAGTAATCAATTAATATTTTTAGTTACATAAGGAAATGAATATAATTATTTTTATGTTGTTCCAAAAAGGCATTTATTTTTCTCATTAGCAGAGTAAATTAAGTTATGCGTCTTGATAGCTGCAAAGGAGTTAATTTTTTTTCAGAAGTTCATACCAAATCTCAACATGATCAAATACTGTTTATTCAAAACTAATGATTCGGGAAACCTTGTTATAGCACTGTCTCTAGTGCTGGTTCTTTCAACAAATCTGCTCTGAGTACACTGATGACAACTAAATTACTGTCCTTTTCATCTCTGTAGCATCGTTCCCAGAAATTTACATGCGAACACCTTAATGTTTTGCACTGAGGTGAGCTAAAGAGTACTTGAAACACTCAAATGACACACTGAGGTCAGCATGAGGTGCTTGGTATGCCGACCCATACCAAAACTCCCACTTTCCTCCATTTCAGGGCTTTGAGAGCCCATCAGGTTCACCAGCACTTGTCATTTGCTGTTTCTTAAAGCACAAATAGCTTTCTACACAGGAGACACAAACAAAGCAAAGCGAATACACAAAACCAACCAAGCAAGCAGTCCCATCGTATAACAGCCTATGTGTTGGGCTGGGAGAGAAGATGCACTCAGATTCTTTTTCTTGACTGTTAGGATTGGGAAAGCAGGAGCAAGGTGTGAGGAAGCAAGCAGGGAAATTGCTGCATATATATATAAACCCACAGACCTTGTAGAAACATCACAGGAAACTCTCCTATTTTTTGTCACAAAACTTACTACATGGGAAAGTTTTCTTAAATTCCAGTTTCTAAAGGCAAATAGAGAATCTCAGCCCTTGTTTCTACACACACATATATATGCCGGTTCTATATTTGCTTCTAGCTTTCATTAAGATCAAAGTTGTGCGAGTACAGCAAAACAAGAAACATACACTCATTACCAACCAGGCAGAGGTAATTTGTGCTCAAGGGTAAGCCACAACCACACCATCCTGCAACAACAACCAGGTTTGCATCGATCACAGTTGGGTTCTTGGACGGGAAGGCAGATGCCTCATGTGCTGCTATCACCCCTATAAATCAGACCCCTTACAGTCCCCAATTTGTTTCCTCAGTTTCTTTTTCTCAGACCTAAAAGTGTTTGGGGTGGTCGTTCTTACTGTACACCAAGCTAAAGATGGCGTAGAGCTGTAGCACCGTAAGTTTTCAGAAGCCTCCCTTAACCCCCACGCTTTTCTTCAAACGCAATGGACTTTTTTTTTGTGTCCTCTCTTTGCTCCTTTCCAGGCAAGCAGTGGGAGCATAGTGAACTGCAAGCTTTGCCAAGCGGTGAGCAGAAGCAGAGTCTTAAAATAATAATAACAACAACAATAACAATAATAATACCACTGAGTAATATACTTAAGCTTGCAGTTGCCAGCCAAGAAGGCCACGTGGGAAATCAGCTCTTGCATTTTCCCAACAGACAGATTCACCCCACACTTTAGTGCCTCCCTGTTAAGCCTATTTATGAAAAGTCAAAAGTAAAACCCCAAAACCACAACAAAGAAACTCAAAGATACAGCTTGAAAGTTCTCAAAAGTGAGGTCATTAGTCATGGACAAGCTGAAGAACATCCTTGCTGGTAAACTTTTAATCAGCACACTTAGAAAATCCTCAAGCCTCTTTTTGGGAGTAGTTGTATTAAGACTCCTTTCCTCATAGAGTAAAACATGCTGTAGATTAGCCATCTCACAAAAAGCATTTGAATCACTCTTTTATTTCACCATTTCATTTTCAGGAGTGCAGGTATGTGAAGAGACTGAGGACACTCGGCCTACCCAATATCCTGACGTTTTGGCAAGAGCAGTCAGTTGTGCTTCGCTTTACTGCCTATCTGCGGAAAAGCCAGGCTGCCAAGATTATGCAGCTTTTCAACACCAAACATGGTGTTTTCTCATTTAAATAATTTACCACTAATGTCCTCAAGTATCTGTCCCCCTTGTGCTCCTCTTGCTTTCACCGACACTCGTGCGGCAGATGGTACAAATGGCTTGACATATGCTTGTTGCCTCAGTGCAGAGAAGGAAAGTGATGCCATTGCTGAAACCCGGGACGTGGCCCTCCGGAGCCAAGACTCACGGGCTGAGAAGAGCCATGTCTGCATATTCAGTTGTGAGGGCTTGGATGACTTTATGTTCTTTGTGGTATCTTTTCTCTCTCATTTCTCAGAGCCTTGCCACCTCTCCTCTACTTACACAATGAACCCACCGGGGGTCAGATGTTTCCACGGGACTGGAAGACACCTTGCAAAGCACAGCAGTTATTTCCAGCACATTATTCCAAATCCTTACAGGAATATGGGTAAACAGCTCTCCAATAATTTACAAACCAATTGCCTGCTTAAAGTAAGTGGCTTTTGAAAGATTCCTTGAACTAAATGAGTCTATAGAAGTGTTGCGTTTAAGGCATAGGTGCTCCTAGTAACAACATAACAACTTACGTATCTGACAGTCAGCTGTCCCTCCTCTTAACTGGGAGTAAAGGCAGTACAGCAGCAGTGTCTTTGGCTAGCTCTGCTTAATAAACTGAGTGGGAAATTCTCATCGAAGCTGCATCTTCAATGTGATCTCAAGAAGAATGAGTAGGAAAGTAACATAGGGTACCTTGGGATTAGCTAAAAAAACCCCAACACCCCCCCCCCAAACAAAAAACCCCAAACCTCACACTGGTTTGCTGGTCAACATTGACAAGAGAACTGGCCAGAAATCTCTTTTGTTGTAAACATTCCTAGGTTTGGGGGTTTTTTTGTTTTTGGTTTTTTTGTTGGTTTTTTTTTTTTTTTTTTTTAAAACCAGATTCACTGAAATGGAAGTGCCTCAGACAAATTTCAGAGCAGAAACAGGAAGGTAGAAACTCAATGGTCTCCTGCCAACTCATCTGATGAGATGCTGAAAACCCCAAACTTCCTGGCAGTGCAACTTTGCCTTGGGTGTTCAAGGTCCTGGGGTCTTTCAGCTCCTTGCAAGAGAGTGAGGATGCAGGAGGATGGCTTTCCACTGGGGACCCTAACAGCTCTGCAGCCACAGCTGGTACCAGGACTTGCCAGGTGCTCAGGCACTAGAAGAAGCGAGGACTCTGGTAAACTAGAAGTACAGAAATTGAGCTGCTAGTTCACACTTTTATTATTTTTTTTTATACTGAATATTTTCACTTTTGAAATCCTTCCTAGAAGTTTTCTTCAAAGGAAGATTTTCAATTTTACACCCAGAAAAAGGCAAATGAAAATGACTGAATGAAAGGCATCATCCTACTATGAAAGCTGACTGTTAGCAACAGAACTGTAAGCAAATGCATTAGATTATATTTTGGCTACATTTGTGTGCATTCTCCACAAACAACCTAAACCAGCTTTCTGTTTCTCAGAGCTGAGTGTTCAGGGATCCGGATTTCTCTGAGACCTTAAGATTTCCAAAACAATTCACAGAAAGCAAACATAAGGAAAGAAATTTGGTCAGGCTTATATTGTAGCTTCTATCTTAACTTGCCACCTAGCACTGCTCTAGAACAAAATATCGAAAATACTATCAAGAATATCTACACAAGCAGTGGAGTAAGCTGAAATGTGGAAGAGGCAGAGCAGTACAGAAGTATCTATCCCCAGGACACAGGATGTCTATCTTTGTGAGTTGGTATCTGTGTTAACACTGTATTAACAAAATCTTTGCAGCTACATTGACCTGCAAAGTAAAATATTTTAGGGAATCAGATGTCATTTTGCTCCTCCAAGCATTTACATTAATTTCGCATTACATATGCAACTCCACACTTTCCCATTTACTAGATACACAGTAAACTCTAATTGAAGTCAATAATAGACATTAATAGCCTCCAACTGTATGTTTACTAAGGTATTCTCAAGTACTCGATGCATAGCATGAACATTTCACAAACCATTTCATCTCAACTTGAAGATACGTATATTTTCCTGCTAGCATAAAGGCAAGTCTACAATGCCAATATCTAACATACACATTGAAAGGACATTCTTTGTTTTCTAAATCTTGTCAGCACGCATGTGCTGGAAGGCATTGTGGGACTAACTGGATCATATTCTTCTAAGGTTTTACCACCAAATGGCAGAAAAGGTGATGTTACTTTTTTTTTTTTACCTTTTTTTTTTTTTTCTTTGATGGAAAGGCAAGGCTCCCCTGTTAAGCAACCTTTGCCAGAGACTAATTCACTGGAAAATTGCTTCTCTAGTGCTAGTTCTTTTTCCCCTTGAATTGCATCTGATTGTCTCCAGTGGCAGGTTAATACACAAACATGACAGACATGGCCAAGAATTACTTTACCTTTTCTGATTTCAAATTACATATATTAAGCATTGTTCAGTATTACTCTTTTCAATAGCTGAAGTACAGTTTTCTAATACTATAACTATCCCAAATCATTATTAGGAGTATAAATTTTGTCAATGCGTATTTTCTCCCAGCTTAGTTATGATTCTCTAAGGTTTTTACGTGGTCAATCACTGAGCTAAGAAAGCTCCCCATAAAAACCACAAGAGCTGAGGGGAAAAAAAGTCCTTTCAATTACTCTAGGAAGAAATGGGCAATTTCTTTGGATGGACAGAGATGGGCAGATATCAGGTAACAGAAAAAGTCTTTCCCAAATAATAAGCAAATTAGCAGCTTTCCCCAACATCTCAAGATCTTTT
Organism: Ciconia boyciana; assembly: GCF_034638445.1. NCBI lineage: Eukaryota > Metazoa > Chordata > Aves > Ciconiiformes > Ciconiidae > Ciconia > Ciconia boyciana. The sequence continues at coordinate 162,037,248 of NC_132934.1, forward strand.
CTACTCATCTGTGCATGCCACAGATCTCGCTATGAATGAGGCAGTATAGTTTCATGGGAGTCCCTGCTTAAATTACAGACAACACATCACCGAAACCATCAGTGTTACTGCTGGACAGCATCTCAAAACCAAATTGACATGGAAATAGATGATCCTTGCCTAATGACATGCTAGACATTTGCACCCCCCATCTGATTTGTATGCATTTTTGTGTCACAAAAGTGACATAAGTGAGAGAAGAAACTTTGTTACGGTGGTAAAGTCTTATTATTTTCTCAAACAACTTAACACAAGTGACTACAAGACTGTGTGTAAAAATGTACTTTGAACAAAATAACCAGCACGTATTGCTTACCTCTTAAATAACAAGGAAGCATCTAAATAAGAGCAGCTTAATAGAAGTCACTTAAATAAATTCACTTCAGTGACAGCACTTGAATTATCATTGGAAAAAATTAAAAATAAAAAAGTTCTTTTAGTGCAACTGATGTTGTGCTGTCTCTTTCAATGAAATTTTCATTTGCCAGTCATTACCATTTTGGTGGAAGACTAAATTATTTGCTGCTTGTCGGTGAGGGGCAGAGTGTAGACGGAATATAAGAAGTTGACAAGTTAGATGACAGAAATGAATAAAATTTATGTTCTTATGAACCTAATGGCAAGTAATTATCTCTCAACTGGCAGTACAAATGTGCTTTTTCATCATGAATACCTGACGTGTATTAGAAATTTCCAGAAGACATATTATTTATACAGTAAAGCAACAGAGTGGAAAACTTGTTAAATATATGGCTTCTGCATCCAGCATTTAATAGAAAAGTTTAATTGAGTGGTGAACATTTTAGAAAATTTTTATGCCATGTAAAAAGGCAGATGCTAAAAAAAAACAAACAAAAAAATCCCCCTAAGTCAACATCCTAACTTTTTTTTTTCCTTTTAACATTTACCCGAATCCCTGCTTCAGCTGCATCGTATGTTCTGGTTACAGACTCCAGCATTAACAAAGCTGCTTATAAGAGTGTCCTGGTTTCAGCTGGGATAGAGTTAATTTTCTTCCTAGTAGCTGGTATAGTGCTGTGCTTTGGATTTTAGTATGAGAATAATATTGATAACACGCTGATGTTTTGGCTGTCGCTAAGCGGTATTTACATTGGTCAAGGACTTTTTTTTTCCTTCAGCTTCCCATGCTCTGCCAGGTGCCCAAGAAATGGGAGGGGGCACAGCCAGGACAGCTGACCCCAACTGGCCAAAGGGCTATTCCATACCATATGGCATCATGCTCAGTATAGAAACTGGGGGAGTTGGCCGGGGGTAGCGATCGCTGCTCGGGGACGGGCTGGGCGTCGGTTGGCAGGTGGTGAGCGGTTGTATAATTTTTTTTTTTTTCCCCTTTTTTCCCATCCCTTGGGTTTTGTTCCTCTCTCTCTCTCTCTCTCGTTGTTTTCCTTCTCATTATAATTCATTATTATTATTATTATTATTATTATTATTGTTGTTGTTGTTGTTGTTGTTATTATTATTATTATTATTATTATTTTGTTCCAATTATTAAACTGTTCTTATCTCAATCCACGAGTTTTTTTACTTTTGCTCTTCCTATTCTCTCCCCCATCCCACCGGGGGGGAAGTGAGCGAGCGGCTGTGTGGTGCTTAGCTGCCGGCTGGGGCTAAACCACGACAAAGAGGATGCGTGTAGGTGTGTCTATGTAACATAACAGACAGTATCACAAAATATAGCACCTCATAAAAATAGTATTACAGCTGTAAGTTGGCAGGCAAAAAGTTGCAGATATCAGAATTATGGCAGACTGTCCTACCTTTGTTCTTCTTCATGTGCTTATGTACACTTACATACTCAGCACGGAAGTCTTGATTCACACTTCTTTTTTTCTGATAGGAGCTCTCCCTCATTTGGATGCACAGCTCTCTATTCAGCATTTTGTGTATGACCCTGTACCTCATTTAGTAAACAATATTCAGATCCTGCTAGAAAGACAGAATGTTTAATTTCCTTGTAGACTTTACAACATTACTCATCCCTTAAGTACTTAAGTGCTTCACTAATAATTTATCCTCACAATATCCCTGAAAGATGAACAGCTGGTATTATCCAAACTTACAGATGCAAAAACAAAGCACAGAGAAATCAAGGTCAAATATACCTATTAAATGTAGGTGCCTATTTTGAATATCCAGATCACATCATTGCAGAAGACACAGCAGAGCATAGGTACGGCTGCGAATGTTCAAGAGTAGCTGGAAGCAGCCACCCGAGGAAAGCTCAGTGAGCTCCTCCTGCTCTGAGCTGAACCATGGTCGGGCACCCTCGGTGACAGCCCAAGCCCAGCTTCTCCAAGCCACTGTCACGCAGCAGCAGATGCAATGCAGCAGCTATGGGAGACCCGTGTCCTTCTGGAGTGGCCGCTGGAGGCCAGGCAGGGTATACTACAGCGACTCAATGACGCCAGATGCCAGCATGTGGGCAATTGTACTGTGCCCATAGGTGGTTTGTAGTACAGTTTTCTTTATTAAAAAAAGAAAAAAAATCGATTGGGAGAATATTTTTGCCATAAAATGTTTCATTTAGCGGTTCTGTATAAAAGAAAATAGTTTTCATATCGAGAAACATCAGGAATTCTTAACATTCCCTGTGCATTAGTCTACTGAGAAATTAAATAAATGTCTCTTAGAAGTTTTAAGAAGCAAATCAGGCCTACTCACTATATTTGGTTCCAAAGTACTTTTGCAAGAACTAAGTATTTTTAAGTTATGTAGGAGTACTACAAGTTCAACCTGTATAAAAATTATCTCAAAGAACATCTTATATACAAGTAGGCAGGAATTGCTAACTGATTTTTGGAGTTGATACATCCAAAAGTGACTAAGCAAGTAGGCCTGACACTTTGGTAGTGTTATTTTTGTATAATAATACTTCATAAAAATCCCTGAGCACTGCCTTGCAGCAGAACAACGTAGAACAGGACCAACAGTCCTCCACAGAACTGATAATTCCAAGTGGATATAAAAGGCTACATTGGCCAGATTGCCTTGGGCTCTTCAGCTAAAGAGTACCAAGTCCTTCCTTCCCAAGAGGAAGGAGGTAGGTGTGACTGAAGAAAAGAGTGCTCTCAAAGGACAACTACTCCCACAATCACCACCCCTTCCTTCCTCTCTTCCCCAGAAGAAGTGCCCATGCTCTCTCATGAGCTAGCCGGACACTGCTGCAGGAAGGAGGATCCAGGAGTTCTAAAGGAATAGGAATTGAAGAATTAACCATCCAAAGTAAACAGCATGATAAACTGAACACAGCAGCAGTGTTCAAAGAAAACGAGAGCTCTTTTCTGGCCCACATCATAGAATCAGCTGTGAAGAGCAAAGGGAACTGCTCCTTAGTACTGCTACACTGCCTGAAACAGAGGTTCTGGAGAACTTCAGAGAAAACAAAGAAAAATTATTTTGTATTCAGTCAAAGAGTACTTTGGTACCACACAACTTAAGCATCAGAGGTGACTCTCACTACTCTGAGGATTTCCTACAAGCATGTATACAAAAGTTAGACAAAAAGACTTGTTCTTTTTATCGACAGTACGGCAACCCTGGAGATGATGCACATTGTTTATTCACAGTCCTCACTTAATTATTTGAAAGACTGTACGCCCAAAGTGATTCCTCTCTAGGTTCTTCCATCCTGGGGGCTAAGAAGAGGGTATAGCCCACTTGGATTTGCCCACATTTTAATAAAGCCCCCCCATCACAGGTAACATTAGTCTCAGGACACAGCAGTGTCCTATTATTAACTCGGCAACGGAAAGAGCTTAGTTACATGAAAATAAACTTGGTTAAAGTTAAAAATTTTCAGCCATCAAAGAAGAAAATTAGTTTTATTGTAGTATTTGTCTTTACTGCCTGTCCCATTATTAAAATTTGCTGAATGCTGCTTGAGAATATCAAACCATATTAGTAGAGCAGTCCCAACAACTTCAGTATTGGAAGGAAAATGTCTCAAAAAGCAGAACCGCCTCACAGCTTGCTACCCAAGGTTGGTACTCCAGAATGAATTTTCGATTTTAGCGCACGAGAAACACAGTTCTTTCAGCAAGTTTGTTTTCACTGCGTTATTTCATGATATATAGAAAATGCATTTTATTGACAACAAAACTACAATATTTACGTCTTTAACACATATAAGGCTGCATGTTATTATCCGTTACATCCATCAAAGACTAACAGGTATCAAGAAACATAATTTCTCTTATATCACTTGTGTGTGACAGAGCGACAGTATTAGTGAAGAGCCCCAGGACAACAGCATTGGTGCACATGCCCATCCTTCTGCTAATACAAAAGTTAAATATAATGCATTTCCTAACCAGAAATACGTCAGAAATCAGCCTGTACCTACCACACAACCTAGACTGTACATTCTTTGCTGGGTTTAGTGTATGTGTTTTTTTTCCCACCAGCAGAAGGAGCTCTTTATTAAAGGAAAATTGTACTATTCAGTTTGTTGGAGGTTTACAGCCTTCTTGGCTCCTCCAGGCCAGAGAGCAGTTGGCAAAGAATTTAAGATGTGTGGTTGATCTGGGCAAAAAAAGAAAAGAAAAAAAAAAAACCCAAACCAAACCCAAGAAAAGAACCCACATGAGAACAGCAAAGGCAGTATGTTTACTCCATCAGCTTCTGAAAAAAATAATAAAAGTATAAAAGTTATAAAACATACATTTGTGGGCTTATCAGGAGGACTGCCAATACCTGAAGAAAGTACAAATGCTGAACTAACTACCTGAAGTCACAGCACCTGGGTTTTCCCCCGTACACAGCAAAAAAAGCCAAAGACAGTTCATTTTCTGAAGTTGTAACACTTCTCTGATTAAAATAATAAATTTAGGCATTCTAATAATAACATTTTCTGTTAAAAAGTAGAGTTCTGGTGCCTGCTATCAAGTGTGGGAATATGGGCAAAAGGAATGCTTGAACTGGGCATTAAAAATGAATCCTTGGTCTCTGAGAAGTGAAAAGTTCCCTCAAGATTTCTATTACCGTTTCTCAGCAGGCCTACACATGCGGTAGCAATTTGGTGCTCCCAAGCAAAAATACTAAAGGTTTAAGGTCAGTCTCTATTGTCCTAGTAGGAGAGAGAAGATAAAGCACTAAACAGCAGCTATCTTCAGTTACCTAGGATTATAAAAACCTGAAGGATTCCTTTTTATTTCAAACCCATGCTGGGCAAATTAGGTTACTTCTTAAATCAGAACATTCTGCTGCATTAGCTTTCTGTGGATACATCATTACAGCTGTCATTACAATAGTTTTCTTCTATTTTCTATAGGAACCATAGGCAACTGTACAATTTTAGAAAGTCCTCTATTACATACAGATATCTGTTTCTCTTCCCTCTATCTGATTTGAAGGACAATAGATAAAATCTCTAATTCAAGTGAATATGTGATGCTTTCACCTTCTCCTTTATCTTCAGGTTTCTATTTTTTCCCCCTTACTCACATTTTTTTTTAAATGTGGAATACGGTCACTCCTGTTTCCCTTAAAATATTTCAAAATACACAGTTTTGTTGAGATTATAGTGTTTAAATCACACAAGCATGGTCCCAGCCTGAGTAACTCTGTATAAATTAATTTTACTCCATGTTTTGAGCAGAATACTTTTCATCCAACTACATCCATACATTTGGTACCTACTTCAAGTCACTCTGTGGAGATGGACAGAGACGCGCCACAGGGCAATTTATCACAATCACCTCTAACATCCATGTGAGGATGGACAAGAAATGCCCTCTGGAAAGGGTTTCTCTTTCTCGCTTGGTAGTGACCACAAGAAGATGCCTAGATGATGAGCTCAAACTATCCACTTACACTTTATATCCCATATATCTACCTTTGGCAGGATCAGCCCCATCCATCAACGCCACACCAGAGTGCATCCTACAGTCCCACCAGAATACAGATAAGGAGGTCTTGTTCAAGAGCTTTTTTGACACACTCCCAGTGTCCAAGTCATTACTTGACCCTCAGCGAGTACACTGCCCCGTGCCCATCAATCTTGTCCTTATTCACCTTCACCTACCAAACCTACTACCTGACCACAGCATGAGCCACGTTTTCATTCTGCCTGACGACTCACTGTGCCATTTCTCTCTGGGGCACCTTCTCCCTGGCTGACCCTTACGCAGGGAAGGAAAGTGCAATCAAAGCCTTTAAATAGCATCCCTATCCTCCTTCAAATTCTTAATGAAAATGTATCTTCTGTGGTCTTCCACAAAACACAACACCCTTGCACTAATGAGGCCACTAGTAACTCATGAGTACTGATTTATACATGCACTCCTTCCTCATCACTCCCTTAAACAAGAAAATCCCTTGTCATCAGGCTTCGCAAAGCCACTAAGCAAATGCATTTCATCTACCTGTTGAATCCTTCCATGATGATAAACTTGAAGCTCTCTGGTTGTTTTAAACATACAGCAGTACATACAGCATAGACGATTGTATAAGGCTCTATCCAATGGCTACTGTCACGCACATTATTACAAATAGCTGTTGCAGCCTACTGCTCCTGGGTTATAAAACAAATTTGTTTTTAAAGAGAAGATTATAGTATCTCTCAATCCTCCCTATAAACTCAGGATTTGTCAGAGACTGAGAACATTTTGTTAAAAGTGTTAGCAAACCATGCCCAGTGTAGCCACCTCCTTCGAGGATTTTCCTGCAACTTCAGTAATTCTTTTAAAAACTCCTTTCGGAGTTAAAATCATTTGCAGTGATCTTTCTTTTCACGTGAAACAAAGAGCTAAGCACCGATTTAGCTCACTAAAGCTTAATCATTAAGTTAAGGTGACTAATTTAGCACTATAACTATCTCTAAAGTGTCTTTCGAACTCAGTTACCTAATTCTGAGGGGGCCTATCTTCCTCCGTTGACTAGAAGGAAAGTATAAGCAGTTGCATTGCTAATGCAGGTACTTTGGCACAGTGTGTGAAAATAGATAAGCTGAATATATGCCTTATGACTGTGGTGTGAAGCTTGGAAACCCAAAGTCTATGTGTTTGATAAATAAGAGAATTAAAATCTCAGTATTAACTATTTTTTAAAATCCTTTCATTTTAAAAGTGGCATAATAGTTTCAGATCCTACTCCATGATTACCAATCTATCACGTTGTTGAGAAAAATAATAAGGCACAGTGCTTTTGCAAAAAGTGTGATGGGATAATTTAAGTCTAAGGAGACATGCTGAACACACGTTCCTTCTTCATGTCAATGCAATTTAGCAAGTTAAGGCATATGAAGAATGGAGGTTGTGTGAGTCTCTTGTTCTGCATGTGAAGCTGAGCTCATTAAGACATGCCTGAAAAGTCCCAGTTTCTAAGCAGAATTCTAGCCCGGGCTTGTTATTTGTTTGTATTGCATGAGATTGTGAGTGTTATCATCAATTGAGCCCTTTGGCCTATTCTTTTTTCTCTGTGTTTTATTTTATCACACACATGGAGTAGCTGCTGACCTCATTTGGACTACACTTTCCTCTCAGTTGACTTTGAAGAAAAACTGCATCAGCATCAATAGGCAAATTTACTAGTATTCACCCAAGCATTACAAAAGGTAAAAGCTCGTATTGCCCTGCCCTGGCATTCATCAAAGCCAGACACACACGCACAAAGGAAAGGGCAACTCCAATGACAAACATTCAGCGATGGGAAACTGGCCGCAGCATCAGTTCAGTGCTTCTCAGTCACAGTACACACCATTTACACAGGCTGCTTAGCTTGACCCCTGGAAATCTCTCCATTTGCCCTAATCCCAATTTAGCATCCGCAGTCACTTCAAGAACCAAATTTTTCCCCGTTTGCTAGTTTGGTTATGCCCACCTTTTCTCTTCAACTGGCAAATAATTAATTTGATAAAGACTATCAGTACGCAAATACATGTTTGATTTCTGATGGGAGTATTTAGAATATTTCTATTTTTCAGAAAAAATAGAATAGAAAGGAAAAAATAGAATGGAAAGAAGAAAAAATAGAATAGAAAGAAGAAAGAATAGAATAGAAAAGAAATAGAAAAGAAAGAGAAAAGAAAGAGAAAAGAGTAGAATAGAATAGAATAGAATAGAATAGAATAGAATAGAATAGAATAGAAAGGAGAAAGTGCTGAGTCTGTTGGTTTGACACCAGTGTTTCTATTTTGGGAATTCTGCTATCTGATTGAGGATTCAGAGAAGTTACTTTTTTCATCTTTTCTTGTGCACTGTCAGTGGTGATAAAGGAATGAAGTGGGGGGGGGGAAAAAAAGGTTACCCCCCACTGTTGAGCAGACCATTAATGTAACAGGAGAAAAAGGAAAAACTGACAACTAAAATTGGGTGTCCTGCTCAGAAGCAAAGCCTCTGATCTGTGCCACCCTGCAGAACCAGGGAATAGACCTACTCAAATAACTCTGCAGAGCGCCGCTCGTTAAAAGCAACCATCTAAAGCAGATGGAGAAAGAACAGGCAGAAAGAACGGGCAGAGCGGCTCAGGCAACAACAAAAGAGCCACTTCTCTGACTTGCAAAAGAAGAGATTTCTTCTCCCCCCTCTCCCCAAAATTAATAGTTTTCTAGGAAAAAAAAAAATGGATAAAGGAGGGAACAGAACAGTGAGCTAATGGATGAGAGGTAATAAAAGAGTCAGGACAGGCAAGGTAGAAACTAAAGGATTAAACTGAAGGACCATACTGGATCAGGCATTCATGTGCCTGAGTGAGCTGGCTCAGGATTTGAACCTGTTGAAAAACTCTGGGTCTTTTTTGGAGGGGCTGCGGTGTCGAGATGGGCTACCTTTCAACCAGCTCAGGTCCCTAACCAAGATGACTATGGCCTCAAAAGGATTCACGCCAGCATAGCACAGGGGGGTGAAAGAGCAGAAACTGCTTTTTTTATTGGAAGAGCTGGCTGAAACAGTATGTACTCTATATGGAAAATGCTCTATTTCTGCAGCTGGCAGTGGCAATTTCAGGCAAGAAACAGAGAGGACGTGGGAGCTAATGGCAGAATATTGGTCCTGCGGACTTCAGGTTAAGCTGTTTCTTAGCATGGCAATTTTAACTTCAGCTATTTAACATTGTTGCTAACACTTTGAAAAATTACATGCTACAAAACCTGCAATTTTTTTCCTGCCACACTTTCAAATCAATATGCATTAAGTGAGTGCTCTGTAACACTTCGGCAGTGACCGCTCCGCAGCTCATCAGCTCACCTGTGTGCCCCTCTGCAGCACGCCTGTAGAAGTCACACACACCGACTTCATTCAGAGACCCCGCCACCACCCCACTTGTATTCCTAAATAATAGGATACGTTCCTCGTGCATTAACCACCACTATTGTGTCCTTTTCTTTCTTTTTGCTTCACAATCCCACGTGCTTGACACGGCTGGCCAGCTGTACTGATGCATGGGACCCTGGGGCAGGGAAGAGGCTGTGGGATTGCTTGGCACTGCAAACTGGGTGCTTCCCAGCAGGTGCCGTCCCGACAGGAGCCTTGCTAGGAAGCAGGAGCTCAAGCTACAGCCTTGCACCCACATCTTTCTGCCATCTGGCTCCCACTGTATCTCAAGACACGGCCCGACGCACTGGGACTTCATGAATTAGAGAACTTCGATGTAGTATTTTTGAAAAAGCATGAGATCTGCCACTTGGTCCTGTTCGCCTCCTTGACACTGCAATTTTCAACCCTAGTTTGTGACAAAGCACCAACTAGCAAACGCTGGGAAATAAACCAGTAAAAACGATGGTGAAACTAGAACAGTATTCCCTGAGGACAGACTCAGACAGCCATTTTGTGTCATTTATATCACTCTCTCCTCGGTTTCACAGCCACGAGAAGCAAAAGGAAAGGATGGGTCTTTGTTCCAAATCCATGGACAGATCTAAAACGAAAAGCCTAGAGAAAGACTGCAGGACCCAGCAGAGCCTACCATAAAAAGCGCGCATGGGGAACGACGTGCCCAGAGCTCTGCTACTGCCCGTTTCCAGTCACGGCAGCGTCCTGGCTCAGGTCTCAGCCTAGAGACCACAGGAGTCACAAATAGCTGCTATTGTGCTTAAACCCACCCAAGGGCCTAACCCAGCAAATTCTCCAGCTTATCGGTTTACCTTTTCATAGGCAGCAAACCACTGGGACCACACTCCTGGGATGTGGGACGCTTGGGTCCCCTGCCTCATCCGCAGCTCCCACCTCCCAGCACAGTGCCCAGCCAGGACTATGAGCAACTGCAGAGGGTTTACCCCGCTTGGGAAGATGGGCCGCTGCACAGCTCCAAACTGCACTTCACTGCACCAAAGACAGAATAAACATGTGCAAACCTAGTATCAGATTCCACATGTGCATGTGTATTCCATATATTATAATTTTTCTAGATATGTCAAAACCATATTGCTTGATCCTATCCTTTGGTGAAGCACATGATTGCAAAGGGGTTTTTTTTTTAGTTCTGCACTTCAGGTATCTTCATCTGTCTGTCACTGACTTTTTTTGGAGAGTGTTTCTATAACACCATATAGTTGATGTGTAGGACCATGTGCTCACACAAGCCTCAAAACCCACTGTTTTATTCACTGATTCAGGAAATTGTACCTGAAGTAAGTAAGGACAAGGCCCTATCTGTGTTCCAGATGCTAACATCTAAATTCTCTCCTTCAGGAGAAGAAAGCAAATAATCCACCATCCTATGCCTCTCCTCAATATGCAGGAAGCTGGTTGCCCACCTAACCCTAAGTACTTGCGAAGTCTGTCATTTGCCCATCTGGCCCCTAAGCAAGCTCTTATCTTCAGAGCATTCCTCACCCATCTCCCTCCCCGCGGCGACACAACACGCTACGCTCGCTGCTTTGCATGTTAGCAGCACCCAAAGACCCTGGGACATTTCCTGTATCATTCTTTGATCAGAGAAATAGATTACTGTCTCTTTTGGACTTAGTAATCAGCCCAGGTACTAGGTTGGACTCAAACCAGTAGTGGCAACAAGACCATGTAAATTTATGCCTGACAGCATTAATCAAACCAAGGACGTAATTCTGAGCGATGCTCACGATGGCATGGTGCAGTGCTGGTCAGCAGCTGGCTTGCAAATTGACCACAGGTCTGTAGATCAAATCAAACGTTTTAATTATCTTGTATTTTGCATGAAATCATTACGTCTCCTATAATCACCACCTGTAAAATTACTGTAGTGATAGGGAACTTTATAACCATCTCTGAGGCAGTCAGGCATTTTATTCTGCCTCCTTGGTATCATTCATGTCTTACATTCCTATTAAGCAGCCAGGTCTGACACCTGTCTCTTTAACCCGCTCCCACCGATAACCACATATGTCTGCATGTAAATGATTAACACTCCCCTCTCATGAAGCCACACATCTTTGCGCTCCAGTGAGAATAACTGCTTATACTATTGCAAACAATAAAACGTGTCATTCAATCCTTGTAATAAAGGCTTAAAATCCAACGTGAGGTGATGTGAGTGTAAGTCAACATGAGTGAGTTGGACTCAAAGGCAGTTTAAGACTATTCATGGGATCAAAGATGAGTAAATCGGCTCTCCTGGTTCCTATACCCTACCATCATCCTAGTATTCAGACTTCTACCAAGAATAACCTATTACACACTACTCAAAGCCCCACAGTGACCATTCCTCTTTGTCTACTCTCCCCTCTTAATTCTGGCAGATAAATTACACTAGCTTTGGTTGGCAAGGGAAAACACAAAGCTGATGTGTAGAACAGTGTCAATAACCCATATTTAATACCTATCAAAAAGCTTACTACTTCAGTCATCTTTACTGATGGGCATATGTAACCTCACGAAACAGTACAATATTCCAGAAGACATTTACTAGGGTACCCAACTGCAATGTATTTGTACTTCCATCTTCTAACACAGTGAAGGTTTCTGACATACGTAAAGACAAGTATTCTGCCCTCTGCCATAGATTTCCAGCCCTAAATAACTGAGCTCCAGAGGTGTGTGTTTCTCCTAACTGTATCCTACCGAGAGATACTGGTATGAGCAAAGGAGAAATACAGAGGAAGCACAGCTAACTTTTTAAATTGATCCGGTATTATTTAGTTAGAAAAGAGTTTTTCTTCCTATTTCTTCACTCTCCCAGGATAGTATGATTTGTTTCTGGTTTTAAAAGTCTATTCATTGAATCATGATGCATGACTTTCCTTCCTTCTATTAGAATAATATGTTCTTAAACGGAGCCCACACTGTATTTTACTCTTCACAACTGCTGCTAGAAGTGTTCTTGCTCTTTTCCCAGGACCAAGAAAGCCTCTACTAGAGGGAATGCACAAAGGCACAAAGAAACCAAATCTCCTACCCTCAAAGTGTTCCTGATTCTGGATGCAATGGTAGTGACATCCGGTTCATGTAACTTTGTGATGCCATTTTTTTAAAGCCTGAGCTAGAGGAATCAAGTCACATTGGTAAATTTACTGAAACAACAAAAGCAAAGGACATTCAGAAAGATAGACAAGTATCCCCTTACAGCGAGGAAGTGCTGTACCAAAGCATTTCAAGTCTTACACAGCTACTATTTACACAGACCTTTTTGTGAATATACTCTCATAGCCTGTAATTTATCAGCCTTGCCCAACCTACCCAAAAGGTGATCTAAGGGCTCATAAGCCATTTCCATGGGAGATGGGACATTAAAATAAAATATATTCCAGCTCTTTGATTCCCATTGATTTTGTGGGTAATACAATAACCAGAATGAGATAGCTGAAACCAATAAAAACTGATTTATAGCATTAAAGGCATTCTTTATAGCACTTATTTATGGTACATTACATCTGAAATCCAATTTCACAGGCTGCTGTTTGAAACTTTCTGTTCAATCATAAATACACTACATACAGCATAGCTCAGTGCCACAGAGTCAGATTATACAAATGTCTATGTTCTCAGAAGGAACTGCACTTCTGCTGCAATTGCGGTAAATGAGTTTGACAGTAATTTTTCCCAACCAACTTCCAACCAAAAAGTTCCAGTCAGCACTCAATAAATTTAGAATATACAGTTACTCCTTTAATCATAATAAACATCTATTTATTCATATACTTCAGTTATTGAAAAGGCATTAACAGAAATCACGGAAAACAAACTTGGCATATGTTACATGATAAATACTAAGTAAATTTAAGCGTGCTAGCAGGGGTACTGTTTGAAAAGCACACACGAGCAGGCATGTGTACCACTCCCATTTACGGGGATGGGAACATTACAATCCTGCTAGTTTAATTTTCGAAGGGTGAAAAGAAGGACCCTCCTCAATGCGTCTCAGAGCTGCTCACTTCAAAGGAACAGACCACATTCAGGTCACTTACTATAATCATTGTCAAGAAAAGGGCAAAAAATCAGATCTGACTTTTACAGAGGCACTGTCATCTGAATCTGGAGCAAGTTCTTATTTATTTGAAAAGGCTTTTCCCTGAAACTAAAATCACTGCAAACTATGTTTGTCAGGCTTTACACAAATTTAAGTTGAAAGATGTTTTCTCCCTGTCTCTGACACGAAGGCAGACTTTGTCTTTGTGTGATGTTTCCCTTCTTGGTTATAAGCGATTATTTTTAAAGATGTGACTACACCGATGTGTTACAAAACAGTGTACTTGCAGTGTTACTGCTTAAAGAAATAATGAAAAAAAATTCCTATTGTGGCATATCACGTTTTGCTCCTCTAGAGACACTACTCCACAGAGAAATAGAGTGAGACAAAATTAAATCTCCAAACATACAGGAATACTCTTGGTCTTTGGTTCCTCAGCTGTAAAGCCACAGACTCCTGTGGGGAATAGAAAAGATACCAATATTGTAAAAACAGACAGTAGCTGGAGACCTAGTGAGAATAATGAAAAATATGTTGACTTGGTATACGTTTGGGGGTAGGGAGGGGGGAAGAGGAAAGGGGAACCGAAATCCCAGGTTGCCAGTTGAGAACAGACCCCACGTGTATTTTATACAAACCTCTGCAGGAAGCAGAAGGGAGGGAAGGACACTTCCAGTGAGGAAACTTGAGGCTGCAAAGCATTAATAATTTAATATCCAGTCTTTCACCTCCAGAACACCAATTCAAATCCAATTCACGTCAGCGGTGACCCAAACTTATTAAGTGGCCTGCATGTTGAAATGATATGATAGACTTAATTGGTTTCTAGTGTACATGAGATAAAGCTGGCCACTACCTTTGACATTCACAGCAAACTATACAACGGGTTGAAGACTACAGATGAGAAACACTCCCCCAGAATAGACTCCCCCCTCCAGTGCAAGTTGGGACAGCTCCCAGAGGAAATACTCCCTCATACTGTAAACAAAAGGAACCTACCTAACGTTAAAGCAATAAAAAATAAACTAATGAGATTTAGTTAGCTTGTGGCATATATTTTTCCAAAGAGTAATTACTGTATAACACGGATATTTATTTTATTTTATTACTTTTTTGCCACTGAAAGGAAGGTTTGGCCATGAAAAGCAAGTATTGAGCAAGACTACACAGCTGGCTGACACGGACATGATCAACCATTTGACAGCTTGTGTTCCTCTAAATTATAACCCAGATCCTACAGCTGTAGCATAGTGAACCCAAGGATGAAGAGAGGCAGAATGGAAAAGAACTGCAGATCGCCTTATCCAGGTCCTGGTCACAGGCAGAGAAACACTTCCATTTTCCTTGACAACATTTAAAATGACTTGTACTTGAGAAAATACGTAACTGTGTACCATCTTAGAAGTCTTCCGGACATTAAACACAGACTCAGGAGCCTTGTGGAAAAAACATTTATATACATTTCACTGAAATGAAAAGATACCATAGCACCTATTTTGCGTTTTAATGAAATAAAATTCCCTAGGCTTGATCATAAACCGTCCACATCCACATCAAGATTTTACTTCAAGACAAGGCATATCTAAGTACATAAGCATACAGTATTTCCAAAAGAGATTTGAATGACATTTTCAGACTAAAGCCCCTTCCACAGTCTTCTTACATAAAATGAGTAGTACAGCTACAGAAACATTTTTTCCATTTTTCAGCAATCCAGTGTTTTGCTTATACTGCAGTTGAATTTGTACAAGAATTTGTGAAGAGTCTGCTCAGAATATTAAATGCAACATGCTAGCACTTTGATGACCCTTCCCATGGAAAAATGTCCCCAACCAATCCATGAAACAACCTGTTTGAAAACCTAGAAATTCTGTTATCTCTCTCAAGGAGAGATTAATAGGGGCAGCAAAATTTGCAAATTAGAGAAAAAAAATCAGTTAGTCAATGAAGATTTAAAAAGGCCTGAGGTCATTAGAAATACTTCACTCAGATCAATGTACAATATTAAACATATTATTGTATAGAATGTAGAACACTTAGAAAATGACTTGAATCACTCACACTTCTGAATTCTTCATTAAACCACTCCAATGTGAAAACTGAAATTTATAGTGGATAGTTCACTGACAATCTCTGCTTCATGTAGAGGTTCAGCTAAGAAGATGGAACGAATTTGAAAATTAATTAAAATATTAAATCTTTACTTTGTGTTATAGATTGCAAACATGCATTGAATCACTTTGGTCCGTTCCAGTAAAGTATACTCTTTGAAAAAGAAGATACAAGTGTCAGAGGGATCCAAAAATACAGTGAGAATGGTAAAAGACATGAGAACATCTGTTTAAGCAGATAGATTACTAAAATGATAAAGTATGGTTGTATTTGCATTTTCTTCTTATAAGACAAGATGAAATTCAAAGGTAATACATTTAAGTCTGATTAAAGGAACTTTTTTTTTAATTAAATACAATACATGTCCACAACATAAACTGCAAGCTAGGCTGCTAAAAACCAAAAAATACAATCCAACGCTGTTATGGATTATGAGAAGACCCCAAAATTACCCTAATGTCTTTTTGTTTTTTTCTTTTAAATGAAATACATAACTCCTTAGACCTGCAGAAAGTGACAAATACAATGCTGATGCAGGTGTAATGCTTCACATTGACACATAGCTTTTCTCTGAATACCTGAGTAGGAAATTAATAGCATAACAGACACCAAAGCAAACACCTCATGAAGTCTAGATCAATCTGGCTAACCAAAGAAAAGCAATAAAGAATCACAAAACAGATTCAGCTGCAGCAGGAATTAAAACTTGACTCTACTGCCTATGGGGTAGACCGACGGGTGGACGACAGGACACACTAAACCTCTTCAGCAAGTGCTTAGACTCCAACATCAGGGTAATTAAAAAATACAAGTGTTTTCCCTGTTTATGCATTGTGTTCGCTGTTATCTTGTTTCAGAAAAGTTACTAAAAAAAGGCAGAAAACCAACAGGAATGGAAACATATGTCTGGATAGGACCTCTTCGGTTCTCAAATTCAGTTCCCTCGAATAAAAGCTACCTCTCCCGTGACCCCTCTCATGAATGGATTAAGCCTCATTTCAAAAACAGCTAAGAGGGTGACTAGACATACAATAACTTATGCAACCTAGGACAGGCATTAAAGATATGCCATATGCGAAGCCTGTATCTCTCACAAGAGAAGTCAGGTCGAAGGACAAAGGAAGTAGGCATGTTGCACAATCTACACCGAGCGATGGAAAATAACTCTCAGAGTACATTACCTAGCATTCCACCTAACCTCACAGATGTTTGAAGTCTCATCTACGCTGCAAAAGGAGGGGCAGGGTCTGAATCTCAGTCCCACTAGTAGCTTCATTTTCTTTTGGACTAGTCCCATCTAGCCCAGACTGGACTGAGCAACATTATTTTTGTGTGCTTTCAAAGCACTTGAAATGTCTGTGTTGCAATAAACAAGAAGAGGGCTTTACAGCAAGAAACTGAGCAGGCACTTGCATGCCATGGCAGGCAATGGGCAGGCATGTGGCCATACTTCAGAGTGCCAAGTCTGCTCAGACAGTGTCAGAGAACTACATGGAAGAGAGGAAGATGAACCTTGTGCCTTTTTGTCCACGACATTGTCTGAGAGCAGTCCCTACAGTGAACTATCCCCAGGCGAGGTGAACCCATACCTGGTCAAACCATCTGCCTTTAGGAACACGATGCACACCCCAGGAATGCCTCCCTCCTGAAAAGATAATGGGTGACTGCTAAGATGACCTTGTCATCAGAGCTAGATGCCTTAGAAATGGGACAAAAGGTGGAGACATGGTCAAGGGCCAGCACGAGAAGGGCATCAAAACCATTTGGAGGAACACTTTTATCACACAGATCAGCCCCGCGTTGCATGCTCTCAAAATCCTCTGGTGCCGCAAGGAAGAAAGGTGCACAGACTGAACAGGCCCCGCGGTGCTCTCCTGCTTCCCGCTCTGAAACAGCTGGAGTCTAATAAGCCATTAGCTGGCAAAGAAAAAAAAAATCTTCTTTGTTATTTGTTTCTGACTTTCTGGGCAATTGAAAACATACTATTTTCCCCAAGTTCTAAAAGACAACCAAAAAAACCTCTGCCAATGTTTTCCCACTGGTACGTGAAGAAAAGTCTGAAAATCACAGTACTAAAAGTACACAGCACTCAAAGTCAGAATTCACAGTACTTCCACCTACCATAAAAAGATCTTTCATGCATTAAAATAAAAGGATAAGGAAAGATGAGGTAGTGCACTAAAAAGCACATTTTAAATGGTATCCCAAATGCTGCAGAGTAAACATTTTATGACGCATGTTATGCATTTTCCTAATTTTTCCTTTTCATTAGAATCTCAGAAACAGGCATTCCATTACTGTGCAATCTACCATAATTCAGGCACCAAAAAAAAAGTCAGTCTCAGCAATTCAGAGCTCAGATTTAATACGATAATGTTGAAGCACATGATGAAGAATTATAATTATTAAAGCATACTAGACTTTGTATTTAATTTTCATTTATGTCACATCTAAAGACTTTATTAAGTTTTATTTACTAATTTGTAAGATTTAAAAATTTGTAAAGTGCTTTCAATTATTGATGTGACTTAAGCTTTCGAATGTGCTCAACATATTCCTGGCCTCATAATCTAAAGCCTAGAGGCTCGTAATCTGTTCATGTAACTCCTGTCCAGCTGTGCACGTACCGAGAAAAGGCAGGAGCCTCCCCAAACCAGCCACCACCACACAGCAGGAGACCTGCAGAAGTTTAACCTTGATTTTACAGTCTGATGTTACAAATCTTGATAACAACTGGCAGGGGGAGCCATTCCCTACACCCTGAGGATGGGATACAGCGTATTTCCTTTCTTTTGGGGAGTACAGGTGACTACAGAGGATACGCTATCATCACAAATCTTGCCTATTTGGAGGCCTTCGCCCACTCTTTCTGTAAAATGTTAAGAACTTTAAATGAGAGAATCTCTCCAGTAGAGTGGTTTTTTCTTAGTATCTCTGACAGGTAAACAAAATATACTTGCCATGTTAGCTCTAAATCTGTCAGAGAGCATGTGTCACATGATGAAAATTAGAAACTCTCCCTTTTAACTGACTTTTCCCTAATTACTAACCAAAGTGCTTCTTATGTTCTTATGACCATTATCAACGAAGTCCACAAACTCACTGCAATTGGGAAAGTAACGGCGTGCCAGAAGTGCTTCATAATTATTTTAAGTTGAAGAATAATTTTTATGACCAGGTAGATCAAAGCCAATTCACTTCATTTTCAGCTAGAAGTATTTTTAAATGGTATTGTCTGCAGCAGTTGTACCAGATGGCAACCAAGAGACCTTGCTCTTTTTTGAAAGTTCATAACATCCCTTTCATCAGTTGTCTTCTCTACTATAATGCAGCATTATATATTTCTGAGAGTTTCTTTGACTGAAAAACCAGGTCATACCTGCACAGAGAAAGTATTGCCTAATATGCGCAGCCTTGCAAACATCTTTAAATTGGATCAACATTTTTTTATCTTTTTAAAGTAAATTTTTAACATTTTTGTGGTCATTAAGCTCACAGGGGCCTGAGTGGGTTAAAAACAAAATAGTACTTGACTTCAAGTGGTGACTTACGGAAATAGCTGAGAGGGATGTAACCCTTGCAACTGAAGTCTGAGAAATAAATCGTTGTCATCTGCCAAAGCCTTCTACTGAACCGTGCAGCTCTATGAAGCTGTCTTGCAGTTAGGAAAGCGAGGTCACGTTCCCATTACCTCCATGCTACTCAGTACAATTTATTTGAGTGGTACTGCTTTAACTTTGACTGTAGGAGCAGCAAGGTACAAGTGGTCAGGTATAAGCTCACATTGACTATGCCTTTCTGACGTGACAGGGGTGTATGGCAGCTTCTGCAATTTTCAAGGATGTTTGTACTGAAAAATCTCATTGCACGTACAACCCTTTTGGATATTGATGATGCACTGCCAAGAAGCTTCATGTGTTCCCACTCTAAGCTCTGCAGTTTCCTGACTGCAGAACTGAAGATGCAACCAGGAGACCTACCTTCTCTGATCTGTGTAAGGTGGTGGGCAATCTCCCCATAGCCATGGGCTATAAAATTTCCTGCTGAAGTCCTCAGAGTCAAGGAAGGACTCACCTTTGACTTTTTGCTCTTCCTAACAGAGGCCCAGCAGAATAACCTGGGCAGGGATTATAAAAGCCTGACAAGGTGAACAGCGAGGCATGAGCATGCCAAACCTTGCTTGCTTAAATTGGACAAAATACATTTTCAGGTAAGTCATTTTCCTAAACAAAATGAATGCTAAACCTACCCATTACGAAAGGGAAATGCTCTCACACACAGGGCAGGGAATTTGGGAAGAAGCATTTTAGCCCTTGAATTTTTAAATATCCTTTTCTCCAAAACAAGGAGAGGGAAAGGGGAAGATCTCAAGTACCTGCAAAACTAACTAAACTCAGAAGGAGGTACCAAAGGATAAGGTCCCATTTCAGAAATATGTGTGAAAGATGGTAAGATAGCTCAAATTCAGCACAGATACCAACCAGCCTGTCTCTAGGCAGGAGCCCTGTGGAGCCTGCAGTTTATGCTGTGAGGGAAGAGAACTGCAGAAAAACCTCATGAAACCGAGTGATCAGTCAATAAAATGGCAAGTGAAATTCAGTGTAAACAAATGTAGTGCACACGGGGAAAACAGTAATCTGAACCATGCATTCAGCCTAGCAATGAGATCTTAATGGGCTGTTTCCGCTCAGGAACAAGACGGTGAGATAACAGGAATTTTTATGAAAACATAAGCTCTGGGCTGATCATCTGCGTATACTCCAGATGGTTGGTGGGTCATCCGAACCAGATGTCTTTCTCTTTTAAACAATGTATTCAAATGTCTTTCTGCAACACATTTCTGTTGCAAACATCAGATTCTGAGGCTTGGGCTGTAATTTGCTCTATGGTTCTGCACTGTTACCATAACCACACTGGAACAGTTAAAGTGCTCTATTAGGCCTATTTAGGTAAATCCTACTATGCAGTTTATTATCTTAGAATAATATCATGGTAAATTGTTCTTCAGCCATCTTCCCATCTTAAAAATAACACCACAACACACAACATCACTTCCCCTTTTTTAAAAAAACTGCACCCTTACCCAGGACTTACACTTCATGGAAAGAGCTTTCCCCAGTACCTAGAAATGCTTATTCCTTAAAACAACACTCCCTGGAAACACCTCACAGAACAAAGTTACACTGCTTATTCGAATAGGCAGAGCAGTAATGCATATTTACAGAACTAAGAGACTCAAATATTTTCTGCTGTTGCAGCAAAGCACAAAATTGAGGTCCAGTCTCAGAGCACACAGGCAACCACATACTAGCTCCTTCTCCATTGCCCCTGTTCGGTACCAAAGAGGCGAAATAGAAAGAAATGAAAAATGTTTTGCACAAGCTTCGTGCTACTCAGCCTGTCAACTCTGTTAATCTCAGCAAAGAGAAGCCTAGGAGCTATTCAAAGTCAGGTTGGACAGGGCCTTGAGCAACCTGACCTACTGGAAGATGTCCCTGTCCGGTCCAACCCCAAACCATTCCACAATTCCATGATTCTATTCAAATTAATACTTTGGCAGCAACAACACAGGAGGTCCACGTAAGTAGCCGAGTAATCATAACACAGCACATCTTCACCACTCGCTCTCCTACTTGCAGTGCAGAGGACCGCCCAGAAGAACGGGGGAAGGACAGTGATAGGACCCCACTATTTATTCCTCCTTTGTAACCCCACAGCAACATGAGGACCATTGTGTTGAAGACAGGAGCAAGTACAGGAAAAACTGGAATCTCAGCAAAGGTTAACAGGAAAGGTATAGTTCATGCCATTTGCCATATTTTGTTTTTCCTCTTCCCCAACAACTGTCCCCTCCCTGCACAGAAAGGAACCCTTCTTCATGATAAGGTAGTTTCATGGTATGAAAAATTTAATGAGCAGATGGAACAGCAATCCATTATCCATTAAAATATTGCAGTGGGTTAATCCAGCAAATAAAAATGGAGAACGAAACAGATGGCCATTTATAGTTCTCTTGATTTCTTAAATATTCCTTCCCAGTGCACAGCCATTCTTGTATTTAACATGAAATGCACAGTTCTCACCGTGTGCACATTATGCAACGATTCATATGACCTCATAAACATTACATCTTATAGAGCAATTATTTTTTATGCCTTTTTTAAAGGAAAAGCTGTATCATTTCATGGCAAATTATTCCCAGATCTCAGATATCTTGAAATAATTTGAAGTAGCTGCCAACAGCAAATGATAAATCCACCAAATGCAAATATTTGGTCAAGATACTTTTTGGATGTATCTTAATTTTCTGGGTTCAAGAAATAATACAGGAAGAGCACTTTGACATGGGATTTGGATGTAATATTTCAAGTATTTAGTATTTTGTCAAACACACGTGCCAGGAAAATAGGTATCTGAGCTCCTTTCTCAGTGTGATAAACTGGAAATAGCTGCTTCATTAAAGCAATTACAAGTCACACTGAAATAGCAACTGAGTATAGGCAACTGCTACTTTAGATTTCATATAAACATATTCTCTGTCACTAAAAAAAGTGAATATAAAAATCAGTGATTGTCTCTTACTTGTCTGTATACATGATAACCAAGTCCAAAGCTTGTCCATATTCCTTGCAAAAAGTTGACTGTGTAAATAGCTTAAAAAATACACTTCCTCTGAGACCCACATGAAGTTAATTTCTAAAAATAATTTTTGTCATTAAGATGCACTAAGACATTAACACACCATGTGCAATTAATATACCACAAATTAAATCTGCTGTGTGCAAAAAGCCAATATGAGTCTTATACACCAACTAACCTCAATTATACTGACAGGTAAAGTGGCACATATACCTATTTTGCAATGGGACATTTGCCCACTAGGTAAAAAACAGAGTGTAACTATCATCAAGTTTTATAGTTTTTCTCCTTTTTTTATTACTACTTTGGTAGTCTACCACAGTGTAACCCACTGTGCAACCAGGACAGCACCCAGGAGAGGACAGGAGTGCCTAGACAGACCCCAAAGAACCTCCATGGAGAAGAGGCTGGAAGAGGCAAGGAAAGGGTCTGAAAAAGGAACTGGGCAGAAAGAAAAGACAGAGCAGGACAGGTCAGAAGTGCTTTGGTAAAAGGAGGCAGGGATGGGCGCTCCCAGAAACACACTTTATTCCAGAGCTGGAATGAACCCCGAGATTTCCACTACGGGAAGCCAGTTTGTATGAAGCTACTGGAAAAGGGCAAATCATTCAGAGGATGCAGCTGCTGACTGCTGAACTAGGTTTAATAACAAATCTCTGCACAGTGGATCTCAAATTTTTCAGTCCTGATGATCTGTGCGTGTATTGGCTTATTTGCTGCTTTCTTCCCAATGGATTTTCCAAAACTACTGGAAACTGCATGCACGAAATTTTGTTGAAACAACCTTATGATGATTTTAAGTCAAGCACTCCAGAGATAACAGCAGAAATTGGTTTCCATCTGCAAATTTAACTTACTCCTCCCCATGCACACACACTATAATTCAGACTTCAATTGTGCGATCACAGTAGTTCACAGAGGTTGGAGTCAAATGGTGGGATCTCTTTGCAGATTGATGCCCAACAAAATCCTGAAGCAGCAGCCTGGCTGTAAGTGACGGCTTGTGACGGGCACAGGAGGAGGTATTTGGCTTTTTAGGCAGACACTATGCAGTAGCTGAAAACATAAAGGTCAACTGAAAGCATCCTTAGGATAGGTAAAACCATCTGACAGGCACAGCAACTGGACCATGCTGATACTTGCCCAAATACACTTCTTATTTACTACACAGAGCAGCCTACAAGCAAATCTGATGCACAGGAAAGAAAGATGTTGCAGAAGCTTTGTATCGAAGGCAGATAATGACAGAAATAGTAATAGCAAGGAGTGAAAAGGAACCATTGTGGTTTTGGGGAGTACAAAGAGATATTACACTCCTGCCGCACCTATCACAATTACATGTTCAAATTCAGACAGCATGAATCCACGTCAGGAAGCCCTCAGTCTAGGCTGATTCCTGGAAGTACTCTCACAGTGGTGTTTGAAATAAGTAAAAGTTCTGTCTTAGAGTGCTAGTACAATGTCTGAACATTACATGATATTTTACAAAGCAAGGACATTAAAAACCTAGGTCCTACATGCCTGAATACAGTCAACTCAAGCATAATAATCTTCCCCATAGTTCCTCGGTGGCTCACTCTCTTAGCTATACACCAGGCAAAACACAGTCCTCTGAGGCATCGACAAGAAATGCACATTTGTGAGGCAAACAGATCCTACTGTGATGAGGAAAAGAAATTTATTCTCACATAGCCAAGCTTAAAAAAATATTCGTAAAGTAAGATATGGGGAATAGGCTGAACAAGAATATTATAGCAAGTTATTATATTTAAGGGAATGCCATGCAATCTACTGAAAGAGCAAGGAAGAAATTCTGCATGAAAAAAAAAAAAGAGATCATTTAATTGAAGACTATGTTACAGGCATAAAAAATTAAGTTTGTATGCTGCTTTTGCAAGCTTATGGTCTTTTAGCAATTTCTATATTTGCAACAAATTTATATTAATATTTCATGCTATACTGAGAGAAGATAGATGCATTTAAACTGGAAATAATTGGACTTCTGCTGTATTTATTTATATTCAGCAGTTTATATTTGTTTTTCTATTTCATATATTTAATTTGCATTTATTCTGGATAGCATAGAATATTTAAAATGGATATTATGAAGGCAAAGATATTCTTACAGCATGAAAGAGATTTTGAGAGGAAAAACTTGTCGGTTTAAAATTGGAGCAAGCATAATTGAATAATGAGAAGAAATTTGAACCATCTAAAAGAATTATAATTAGAGCCCAAGTCAAAGATGACAAATTTCACCATTTAGAGCTATCATGATGAAAATGGTAAATATGAGTTGTCATGCTTTAATTAAAAAGGAGTGGAAACGGCATGAAAGCATTCATTGTTAAAATGTTCTTAGCACTGTAATTATTTTTATTGATTAAAGTAATTATTAATTCATGAACAGGCTCTAAAATGTTGATACTGTAATTCATGAAATGAAGAAAGGAATATGCCATCTCATTTATTCATGAAACTCTTGGATTTCCATAAATAGATCTTTATAAATGCACGAGAGCTAAAAAAAGCATACCCCGACCTGAGACAAACTTCTCAAAACATCCAAACTTACACAGTGCAGTGCCTCACTGAGAAATGTGCCCTTCGCTCTTTGCCATGAAGTTCAGCCCACCTTTAAGTTACACCATTGCTCAGCTGCTCCCTGCATTTGAATAGCTTTTCAGTGGAATTGCTTTCAACGTGTTAGCCTGGTGACAAGAACACTGTTGAGGTATTACAAAACCAGGGCTCTCTTCCCCCAGATCTGTCCTATTCCTTCTCCTGGAGATTTGTGCCTGGGTGGGAAAAAAAAAAAAAACAACCTGTGTCTGGATTTCTAAAATATCTGGGACATTTCAGACCTACCATACATGCACAAGGTGGTCTGGATGAACGGGACGCCCTGAATAAACCCTGCGTTGATACGCACAAGCACAGCAGTTCCCAGCTGTGTCAGCCTCGCTGTACGTATAGTGTATATGCACGACAAATGGCAGCATCACCGGACTCACTGCATGTATGCTGTGCGGTGGACCTCTGCCTGTGTACCTACTCCAGTACATCCTGAATGGGCAGATGCAGCTCTTTGTGGGCTGTATCTGCACCACTGGAAAGTGAGTATCCTTTCTGAATAGGTGAAGCTCCTATTTCTTGGCTAGTGAGGATGTCTAACAGCTAAAACAACTAAAGGTGACATGCCCAGAAGCAGCCTTGAAATAATCGCTGGATTTGTTAGTGCACTTACGATGTATATAATATGTGTAAAAGATCTATACATTTCTCCCTACGAATCAAGAGGACAAGAGCAAGTTCTTTTAAATTAAATGCCTGTCAAGAGAAAAAAAAGCAAACCCAAAAAAACCTGTGCAGCCTACCGATCATTACACTTGGTGGGGGCTGAAAAAGTATAGCCATGGTGACATTTAAGGTCATGAGTTTCCAAGTGGTGTCTGGTAGGAGGAGAGTGGGTTAGTATAAAGTTCCATCAGCTGTGAGCCAGATGGATACCAATCCTGCGACAGGATGACTATGTGACTGCAAGCAGGATGTCAAAGAGATTTTAATTATGCAACAACTTAAACCTAAGTAAGAAAAGAAAAGGGGGAGGGAAGTTCATTTTGGGGATGTCAAGAATACTTTGTGTGACAGATTGCTACATTCTTTTGTTTAGGAGGCTAGAAAAGGGTCATAAGTGAGAAATAGAGGGAGCACAGCAACTACTCATTGTTTTTAATGCTCACAATTTTTCTTGCAGATTAGCTTTTCATCGTGCCAGAGTCCTCGAGGAAAGAGCCAGAGGGTTGTTTTGTATGGCATTCCATGCTCACATCACTTGTGATTATCTAATTGCTTCCATAACACAAGCACCCCTAACACAAACTGGAAAAAGAGAGTGAAAGCTTGGTGGTTTTTGAGTTTGTCAGTGTATTTTAAGAACTGTTCTGCCAATGCACTTCTCTGACATTAGACTGTAACTCCAAGTCATGAAACACTATGAATGTACAAGAAATACAAGCACTGTTCCCT
This sequence comes from Ciconia boyciana, assembly GCF_034638445.1. Classification (NCBI taxonomy): domain Eukaryota; kingdom Metazoa; phylum Chordata; class Aves; order Ciconiiformes; family Ciconiidae; genus Ciconia; species Ciconia boyciana. The sequence goes on from NC_132934.1 coordinate 162,063,405, forward strand.
GTTCATGGGCCCTCAATAACTTTGCAAACTAGCACTTCAGGGCAGTGGAAACAGAGATGGAAAATACCATATTAAATGGCAAACAGAATGCATGATCACTTCAAGAAGATATCCTTACTGTACACATTCTGGACACATTTATGTATTATACCTACACCTCTGACCTTTAGAATGCAGCGAGTCAGCCATTTACTGTCAGAGTCCATACTACACAACACACTACCCAGTCTACAACTACTAATACTGATAAAATAAGGAGTGCAAAGACCACCCAGTGAATTACAAGAAACAGATGCTCTCTAATGGAATTTGTTTGCAAAATCTGTCAGAGTTTGCCAACAAGCCGCTTGATGCCCAGCGCAATGCTATCACACAAACAAATGGAAGACACAGTGGGCAAAGACACAGCGATCCTGACATCCAACCTTTGTCATCTCCTAAGCCTAATCCTACAACCATACAACTTCAACCTTCTCTATAAGGCGGAGAGAACTGTTTGCCTTCAAAAAAGATATGTAGAACAAAAACCAATCCCATGATCTTTAAGTCCCAGCAACACCATGGAAACAATCTGCATCATGTAGTATAGACACTACGAAATCCTGCAGAGCCCTGCTTCATTGAGGACCATTAATACTGTTGAGCATCATTTTGCCTAGTAAGCTCTTTGGAATCCTTTCTGTTTTGGATCAAGCATCCTCCAGAAAGATGGATACCAGAGAGGCCTCTGGAGCTACAACTGCTAGCCCTGGGGAAGAAATTCCACAGTGGAAGTTGCTTCATGACAAACTGGACAAATCAATTAATTTCCAAAATCTGCTTTAGCCCTCCTAAGTTTCTGTAGACCTAATAATGCAGAATAGAGACAGACATCTCTTCCCATCTGTTTTTACAGGAAATGAAGACATAGCCTTATTAAATGGATATGATTAATCATTTATGGAAACATTCTCATTTCTGACAGTACAGGAAAAGAAAAAGGCATTAGCAAAGTTAGAGTCTCTTATCTTTTCTGCACCATGAAAATGCCTACCATAATCAAGACTCACAGAGAAGCCTGTTCCTCCTGCAAAGAAAGATGGGAGATTCATTCTGCTAGAACTGAAGAAAGTAAGAAAAGCCAGAAATAGTCAGTCTTTGGGCTACAACCAGTTTTCAGAGGCATTACTGCAAGGGAGAAGACTGCAGACAGAGGAGAGACTGGCCAGAAAAATTTGACACCATACATGGCTCTGGCTGTCAGATGAGAAGATCTCACCCTTTACTGCCTGGCCTGTATTATTAGTATCTATAATCACTTTGCGTTGCACTGGAATTTTTTAACACTATTTTTAACTACTGGTACTATCATACCTGTAGCCATATTTATTTATGCTGGACAAAATTTTGTCTGGGTAACTCACCCAAACAGATGCAAACTTTGAGGGAGGAAAAAGAAATCTTAAGATGAAATGCTTATGTACTCCTAACTTCTCTAAAAGTGCTGACAGCTATTTGAGTTTGAATTTAGGATAAATTCTCGATTGCCTACGGTTTCTGAAAAGAGAAGAAAAGTATTAAGGAAGTGTAGTTTTCTATTTTGAATTGAATCGCCCCACAAACAGAAGACATTATTCTATTTGTTCTCTGTCCAACATGTCATTTTTGCAGACTTTTGGTTTAGTTGGAAAAATAATCTCCTGCCGTATTTATACTACAGGTTTTAAAGACAGTTACCTGCCAGGCTTTGAATCTCTTCAATGAGACCAGGAGGTAAATAAATTTAGAGAGTCTTTAAAACTGCATTTACTAACTTTTCATTGTCATACCAGAAAACATCAGTGAAAAAAGTATTCTTCAAAGAAACTGCTAGGCCATTACATTTAAAACATCCCAAACCATTTCCTGAATCATACATTATAGTGTGTATCACTGGAGTTCAGTGATGTACACACTAAATAGAGATGACTAATAATTTGTAGAAACATTCTCACTTCTGACTGCAGGAAAAGAAAGGGACATCAGCAAAGTTGGATTCTCCTGTCTTTTGAAAAGCATCATTGGAAATGCACGTGATCGCATGAGCCCAAGCGTACCCTGGAGCTTAGTATGCCACTAACACGCACTCGAGTGGCTTCATATCCTGCCAGGAACACTCAAAGGCATCCTTGCACAGACTTGGTATAGCCAGGAGACAGCTGAACACAGAAGTAGTGAGCTCCTGCTGTCGTGGTTAGTAGCGGTGCGGACACAACCACCAGGTCCCACCATAGCACTTCTTTAATTGTTATTTTGGCATTGTGTTGTAAATGGTCTTAAGCAAGGAGGATTTTATGAATGTGAGCATCCTATTGCTCTTCTTCCCAAGCTCTGCCCAGCATTGCTCAAGCTATCACATGCATGAGAGCTTACATTTGCATAGTCCTAACTCAGTGGACTATTCATTGTATTTCAAACATAACTGAAGGGCATGTATTTTGCAAACTCTAAGCTTAGAATTTTAACCAAATCTCACAAGAAGGTGCTACTAGGACTCCAAAACCTTTGCAAGTGCCAAGCCTGACTTCTGCATGAACCCTCTTATCAGAACAGAAGTCAGACTCATTGTCTTTCAAGGGCAGAAACATCAAGCAAATTGAGTGATCCTACAGAATTAAATGCTGCTATGAAAAGCTGTTGAAATTAAAGTGACTAGATGCTCTAATTGCCGACCTGCAAGCTTGAGTTAGCACTGTTAGTCTTTGTATCTTATTTTTACAATACATATAAAACCCAGAACATTTCCTTCTAAACTGCAAAAGCAGATTCCCCTATTGATAGGGATGCTAACAAAACAACTTTGACTACAACAGAAGCATATTTTAAATGCACCAAATTATAAATCAACTGTCCTTTAATTTTATATTGAAGTATAGTTAAGCTCCCTCATTGAAATTAAACAAGAAAAAAGAATTGCAGTCTTGCATGTCTTCACTGATAAAAATAAGGAAATACCATAGCACCTTCTCCCCACAAGGATATTTCCTCCCCGTCTCCTCCCTTACTTAATTACTGAATTCTTGAGGTACAAACTGTACAACAGACACAATGCAGAATAAAACTGCTCTACCATATATTATCAGAACAAGAAACCTCATCTCGTGCTAAAAGTATGACCTTTTTTTTTGCAGCTACTAATTAGCACTCAAAAGCCCATTATTAGGTAGGATAAGGAAGAATTCAGGAAACTGAAGAAAAAAAAAAGTCCAGAATAGCTTAGCACTAAAGCAGCAAATGAAAAAGAATCTCTCATTAATTTCTTCTCCCAGTTTTACCAGCAAAGAAACCCAAACCAATTATTTTAAAGCATAACAACCATCAAGTTGTGCATTAATTCAGGTTCTGTAGCATTATAGGCATCCAAAAGAAATCTGCAAACAGTGCCACAAAATGTATGTTTGCAAGCCTTGGCTGGCAATCACATGGCCAAAGGGAAATGCGAGTGTACTCCTGCTCGCAATATGCTGGTCTGTCGATGAAAAGAGAGGCCAGGATCAACCAAAGCAAGATGAGAGAAAGTTTTAAAAATATTTTTATTTTAAAAAATCTCAGTGTCTTTCAAAAGTTTGGTATTGATTTCTTTGAAGGCAAAACCCAAAACTAGCAAGAAGCGACAGACACATTCTTGTTTCCTTACTTCCTGCTAAGAAGAAGGTTGATGTAGTCATCTTTATGGCCATGATGTTGAGGGCGCATGAGTGCATTTTTATACAGCGGAACATTCTAATTATTCATTTAAATGTACTTAAAATGTATGTGTTTCCTTTTTATAGAATCCTTTTAGCAGCTTCAAAGACTAAAACAGGAGAAAAACATGTAGACTCACCATAATTTAAGCTTAACAGTTTAGTAAACCATGCATCTGTTGTGAAGTCCTCTTAGAGTTCAAACACAAATACAATCGCGATAAATAGCCGCTGAAGAGATTTGATTTCTAGGCCCAAAAGACCCTCGATTATCAGATTCTTCACAGACTTACTAGCTAGCCTACTATACTGTATTTAAGTAGTAGAGACGCAATTAAAAGGAAATAAATCATTCACTGTTTTGTTCTAAATATTGTTGGTTTATATATAGTCTACTTTGTAGTCAAATTTCTGTAGAACACAACTGAAGTTTTTCTGTTAGAATTTAAAAATCCAAGCAAAACAAAACCAAAACAAGCAAAATCCCCAGCCTCCTTGTTAACTTTGTTCAATTCGCAACTAAATCTACCTTTGAGGCAGAAAGGACAAAGTTCAGGCCATGTTCCTTTTAACACATTCAAGTATGTGGCCACAGATACTGTTCTACAGAACCCTTGCATCACTGCAGATATTTATGCACATGCTTTTGATGACTTTTGTTTACTATACTACCTAAGCAAACACCAAACACAGCTACAAATGACAGGGCTGGTTGGTTGGTTGGTTTTTTTTTCCAAAGAAGGCCACAAAATATAAGGTGAGGTGCTTAGAAAAACAGATATTCTCATTGATTGAGGTGTAGTTCCACTGCACATCCCCTGCTCAGCAGCCAGTGCCTGCCTTCAGCAAGGAGTAGTGTATTTTCCTCCTAGATAGTGTGTCCTACCCCAAGGAAAGGCTAGAGTAGCTAAGATCCTTTCAAACAACGTTCTCTCCACTACTCAAAAATACTTGTCCTTCCTGCTATATTGCTGCTACAAAATGGAGAGAAATTACGTTTATCAAAAAACAAGTAGGGTGTGTATTACAAAAGGAAAAATAAGCAAGCACGTTCTGGCCCCTGAAAATGCTGAACTCCATACGCTGCCCTCGTTCACTTTCCAACAAGAGCACTAAATGGAAAACAGGTCTCACTGGAAACATGTTCTTAAGGACTGCAATATATGGACGTGCAAAAGGAGGGAGCAGTAAAGTGAAGCAGAGAATTCTGTCTTTACATTTACAGCTTTTTAAGTTTTTCATCATGATACTTACTGTATGGTTGCTCATAAGTTTTCTATGTATTTCAAACAGAAAAATTAAGAAATTAAGAAAAAGAAATCCCACTGCATTCCACAATGTATCAGACAGTGGAAACACTTTCACTACAAATGCATTCCGCCAGTGAAGGAAAATTCTGTGTTTTGTATTCATTTTTCTGTCTGGAGACTAACATGTGGAACAAAATAGGAAAATACCCCTCCAGCTTGCCATGCCGGAAACATTTCATTTAGAATAATGGACAAAACTTTCCACATGAACTGGCTTGTTCAAAAGTACATCATTTTTGAGAAGTGCTTAAAAATAAAATAAAATCAGTGTGCAAACTCAAGGGAATATTTTTTATTTCCATCTAACTCTGAATGCAAATCTAACTTAATTGAAAGGCCTATGTTAAAAGCTGACCACATCATTTCTGAACCATCCTGATCTGTTTCTGAACCCCCTTTCTGCTCACTCTCTAGGAAGCCCAACATGACCAGACTACTAGCTTAGGCAACTCACAAGCTTACAGTTAACTGGTATGAATCTTCCCCTCTCTCCAGCTTTTAAACCATCTCCTACAAAAATGGCAATGATTTTTTTTAAATTTTATTTGCTATTTATAAAGGATCTTTTCTGGAATAAATTAAATTCACTAAACCAGTGAAGAGTTCATGAAAAATGAAAGAGCCCATGAAAAATAAAACAAGAAATGTTTATTTTCCTATGCCAGTAAAAAAGATTTTAGTGCTGTGGAAATATTCCATATGCATACTTGGGCAGCTAAAGGAGCTGGCAAATTGTTTCCAAAATACAATAAACTTGAGAAATTGCAGGTTAATGAAGATGGACCTTGAGGATGAAAGAATGCTTACTTAGTCTCACCTGTACCTTGCACTAAAGCCTTCACTGAAGTCAACAGGCTTTGCTCAGGAGAGAGCTAGACACACAGCATCACTTATGCAATTCTATTGCCACTGCCTACCCTATACTAGTTTGACATTTTTTTAAAATAAGTATTATCATATTTTAGGCAGACAGACCAAGTGGAGATTGAAGTCACTTACATGAAATTTCTTGAGCAAGTGTAGAGAGTAAAGTAAGTGAAATCCTACAATGAAATTCCATCTTCATTGAACTTGTTATTCTCAAGATTATAGAGGTTATGAAAATGGTGGATAACATATTCCATATATCCACAGTAACTTGAAAAAAGCAATTTAATTACTTCCATCCTCCATAATGAAGTTTTCTCTTTACCTTTGCACTTAGTTGAGTTATATCCTTCATTTTCATTTCATGTATTATAATGTTCTGCAAAATTTGCTATTTTGGTGGACTTACTTCATCTAGAAGTCTCTTTTGACTTCACAAGAAGTATCAACTAAGAGCTCTTTCCATAAAGAGTTTTTTGATTGATGAACAGATGCTTAGTTCCTAATGATATTTCTGAGGTTAGTCTACTCTAAATGAAACATACTTAGATTAGCTAATTTTTAGTCTCTAAAGAATCATCTTAAACAAAGGTCACTGAACATCTCGCTATGCAATTAATAAAGATTCAGCTAGTAATTCCTTGATCAAATATTAGTATTTTTGATTGGTCCCAGAAGAAATATCCTTTTTTTATGTAAACCTGGCACATGAATCAGAGCCACAGCTGCTGCCTGATATAATCAGTGTACAATATTCTAATCCCATGAACTCTGACTCAGCAAGCATCTGCTTTCCAAATAAACTTTATCAAACATCATTTTTTTCAGAGCTAATTTTGTCAGCCAAGGTTTAAAAGGAGACAAATTTCAAAACCTTCCACAGAAACACTTTGAAGTCAACCACTACACTTCAACTTCTTTCCAGAAGACCTTCCCTAGGAATTCAAATGGTTATGATACTGAGTTAGACTGTTTAATTAGTAAAGAGAGCACTGTTAAGTTTTTTTCCTGACATTCTATGTAGGCTACAGTTAGAGGAATTGTTGAATCCAGAAGGTTTGATGTGCAAGTTTTAAATACTAATGTTTTAATATACCAGTAGTCCCCTGGCTGATAGGAACTAAAGTAAATTTATAAAACCTGCACTTAAGACTGTACATTGATTATCTGTCTGCTTCTAAGTACACACAGAAAGACATAAATAGTGGAGGTCCAGGGCCTGAGACAACAGCTACCATTCTCTCCTATGACCTTGCAATTAAAATCACAATTTTGTGATTGCAAATTTCCCATGCAGTTTGCAATTTCCTATACAGTTTGTACACTGAGACCCTTCCTAACACCAACAGAAAAAAAATTCAGTTGCGGATTCTTTTAGAAATGAACAATGTTAGTATCAAAAAACATGAACCTTCCATAATGCCATTTTTTCTCATCTTTTTGCATTAATGCTTTCTAATGTGCAATCACTCAGGTTCCAAACAAGCAGTAAGATTGCTCTCCACAGCTGAGGGGAAGCCAGAAACAAGAACATCACAGCAACGTCATCTTGTAAAAAGGAAAAGCACAAAACTGTAGAAATGGTGCCATGGAACCATGTAACTCTGAGGTCCAACCAGCTTCCCACTCAAAGCAGAACTATCACCAACATTATATCATTAGGTCACCTGCAGCTTTATCTAGCCAAGTCTTGAAAAACCTTCAAGAACAGAGACTCCACCACCTCTTTGGGTGACCTGTTCCAGTCACGACCCACCTACTGAAGTTATTTTTCTAATGACCAACCTAAATCTCCCTATCTAATATTTGTGAGCATTGCCACTTGTGTTCTCCAGCACTACTAAGAAGACCTGGCCATATCTGTAAATACATTTCAAGGCTGTTACTAGAGTGCTCCTAGCCTTCTTTTCGCAACTAGAACAGCCCAGTTCCCTCAACATCCCTCACACAGGATGCGGACTCTAGCCTCTGCTCATCGCAGCAGCCCTCCACGGCACCCTTCCAGCTTCCCAGCATCCTTACCACACTAGAGAGCCAAACCAAAGTCTTCCAAGTGCAGCCTCACAGGGTCACGTAGAGATGAATAAAAGCTCCTCCCCACCTGTTGTCTGTGCCCCTTACTTCGACGGCATACACCAGTGAAGAACCTCTGAGGAGAGAGTTAGGCTGGTGTAAAGAAGAAATACAAAGGAGCCTTAGCATACCACACACCATTCACATAACACTGACGGGTGCAGAGGTAAAACAAAACACAGAATACAAGGACTCATGCTTCCCAGCTTGAGGTAGGCTGAGTTTCCAAAGAATTTTTCTCCACCATGAGGAGAATACACTTTCTCTTCACCCACTTCATCTGTTGGCTTTTATTCCTAAGGGCTTGCCATGCTACCTTTGCTAATTATAACAGGAGTCAGTATGTATGGCTTCGATGGCTGGCTATTTTAGGGTGGATTAATTGTCCCCTGAAAGGGGATCCAGAGCTGAGATTCACTGTGCGTCTGTCAGAGGTCTCCAGCATAGATATCTACAAATGAACTAGTCATTTGGGGTGGATACATACTGCAAAACACTTTCACAGTCTTTTTTTTTTTTTTAAACCAGTACAAGCACCTCTTTAAAAAAGTTACATTATATCCTTTTGGTTATTGACAGGTTTGAAGATACACTAATATAAAATAAAACAGCTTACAGACAAATTATTGCTATAATTGGTTCTCTACCCAAAATATTTTATACTAGGAACATTCCATAAGCATTCAATCAGTATGGATTCATTAAAAATAACTGTCGCATTGAGATTATATAAAGTCTGTTCCATTTTCTAAAATAAAAAAAGTTGTCCAATAGTCTAGAAAAGCTCCATTATAAGACTCCATCTTTCTCCAAGTGTTACAGAGTTAAAATAAAGACCTATCTCTGTATTTAAAACTAAATTTAAGAATTAGCATAAAAAGCTATAATTAAGGTAGCAGCATAAGAAACATTATTCCCTGTTATTTCTCCTAACTGCTAATAAGTTCAGAGTAAAAAGTATTCTGTATTAGTTGAATACCAAAATATGATTACCTAGTACAAAAATAAAACAGTTAATTTCAGTGGAGGAAGGCTTTACAGAATTCTGTTTCAGTGCCGTCGGATGGGAAACTTCACAGTTCTGAGACAAATTATTTTAGCTTATTTAAGTAATATATTCTCATTTTCAAAAATCTACTTGTACAGGCAAAATTTGGTATTTTTATTAGAACTTTTGTTCAGCTCATAGTTATATGCTGTATTAGTTTTACTGATTCTGGTCTGCATTATCATTTTTAATCTACTACGCACTCAAAAGCTTCTGCAGTTCTATAATTGTTACTGACAAGTTAATAGCTGTAGTTTCAGGCCTCATTGAGCTAGACCCAACTAGCAGGTCATACTCTAGGTCATGCTATCATCCTCACTGAGGATTTAAATCTTATGCAGGTCCAAGAGTCAGAAATATGTGTACTACAGAAATCCATATGACACGGTGCTCTTGGAATGGCAAAGGGAAAGGGAACATCATCGTGAGGTTCCCAACATGCTGGAGCAGTCACAGAGCATCTGAGAAAATCCTTAGTCTTCATTCAGCCTAAGCGGTCTGAAACAGCAAGCACTGCGGGAGCCAACGTGACCAGAATATCTGCCCTCAAGATGTCTGCTCCAGCACGTAGCCCGAGAATAACGGAGAAGATATGGTGGAGGAAAGAGAGAGTCTCCAAGGAGGAGGAGTACACAGGCTGCAAAAGACGGGGGAAGTAAAATTCCTCTGGCTATCAAAAGGTGACCAACTACAGGAGAACAAACCAGAAGCACAAGAGATAGAAAGGGAAGAAGAATATCAATGTGGGATATCCACAAAGAACATAAAAATGATAAAGAATAACCATATGCTGAGAGGGAAGAAAAGTACATGGGGAATCATGGGGAGGGGGCGGGGGGGCAGGAAGTGAGAGACTGAAGAAAACAACAGAAAAATCCAGGAAAGAGAACGCAACATTGAAGTCACAACATTTTATTTATTTCAGATTTATGCGTTTCTGTATTCACTCGTTGAAGGCAAGATTCCTTTTGAACCATCAATCACTTTTGCAAGATGTGACAAGTAGTTTTTCATCTAGACTCCCTTCTTCCATTTCCTTTTTCTTTGCCTTTTCAAAGACCGACAGATCACTTCACTAAGCTATCTATCACCAGCACTGTACGGCAAGGCAGCAATTTTGGGTGCACAGGCAAACATGCACGCTCTTCCTCAACGACGCAGTTTGTCTGCTGACTCCACCAATATCTGCAGCTCTAGACAAGTATAATTTTTGTATGTGCTTTTCGAGGCCGTGAAACATGAGTCTTGTTCTTTCGTGTGCGTACGACGCACATACTTAACTTTTGAGTCCGTGAGTGTCTAAAAGAGAGCGAGCGTAAGGATAGAGATCACAAGAGCTTTACTCCAGTCCTCATCACCCAAAGCAATGGTGCAATGGTTTCTGGAAATTACAAGTAAACTACCAGGTAGGTTCTCTGCAGACCCCCAACACTGAGAAGTTTCTCAACAAACCGCAGGAGTAGCTTGGAGCTCTAATAAAGGAAGGAAGATATCTGCTAGGGGGAGGCGTATAATCAGAAGAAGAAACTTATTTGTTTGGAAATTGTTGAATTAAAACTGGTCTAGTTTCTACCCATTCAGCCTACAAAATGAATAGAAGGAGGGCCTGAAAGAGTTTGCCCTGCCAGGGTAAAACGGTAGGGTTTCAGCAATACTAAGGGTATTGAGCCAACCTGTAGCTATAGTGAATAATGTGTTTAGGGAAAATAAGGAATATTCTAATTAAACTGAAAGTCTATAGAGTTAAATATGTCAGCAATTTAGACACCATCTCTGTATAATATTGCCTCAGAAGCCCCAGATAGAAGGACTTCCATGCCACGTATATCCTAGAAGTTATGATGCATATGACAAAGATACATTTTTGCAAGCAACTTGTTATCAGTTTATATAATATCCCCTGCATTTTATTAGGACAAAATTTGACCCCTAAAAATACACAGTTTCTAGTACGATGCAATAATCTTCTCATGACAGAAGTGGATTTTACCCATTCATGAATGGGGATGAATAGTTGATGTTGTGAGCTTGAAAAATTTACATATTAGATGAAGTCTCTGACTTTTTAAGATGGAAGTAGTAGTTTGGGACATTTTGTGTTCTCAGAAGGAGGTGCCTGTGGCTATGACTGCAGTGCAAAAAATATCTCCATTAAATAAAGCACATGACTCTGGTGGGTCCTTTTCTGCAATTCAGCAGAACACCCTGAACTGCCAGTTTCTTTGTGGACAAACCAGCCGTTCTGGAAGAACTAGAATAAAGAACCTCGCTCTAATACAGAGATATGAGATCCTTCATGCCTAGAGGTAGGTTCATAATCTTTTTACAGACAGCATGACAAGGTAGATGAGCTTAAGCGTTTCATCTGTTTGAGGCTATGAAATAATTTTGACACGGCCTTCCTTCAGTATAAACTTTGGTATAAGAGGGAGTGCAGGAAAAGCATATGTTAGACCTTCACAGGAAAGCTCAAATGCATGTGTACGCTTGCCTATATTTTTGCACAAGCGTGTGATGTTCCTTCAAAAAAACCCAGTAAGGCAGAGGGAAGGAGGGGAGACCGCCTTTCTTCTGGGGAACTACTGAGCATAGAGAGAAGGACCTACCTTCCAGAGACTGCAGTGCCTGCCAAGAGAAAAGGGAGTCACAGCTCAGACTGTGATGCTGCAGCTCACAGAGACTGCCCAGAGCCAGGAGCAAACACCCAGACCTCAGAGAGATGGCTGGGAGGCAAATTTCTCAGTATCAGAGGAGTCAGTGCAGCACTTGCTGCTATTTAGAGCTGTTAAACTGCCTGGAAGCCAAAACCTTTTGAACAGGCACGGTGGGTAGCAGATTTTTTAAATCAACAAAAATGCTGCACACTTTCTTTTCATTCCATCTTATCTAGCTACTCCGGGTTTTCTGGATTTAAGAAGTTATTTATTCTAGCTTTGACTCAGATAAAATCTGGCTTGAGTTCAAAAGCTTTTCGTCTTCTTCAGGGAGTTTACTATAGGAGAAAGATCTATGCACATCTACCTCAAAGGTCTGACTCAAGGCTTCATTCCCAGTGTAAATGAGGAAACCAGGAACAAGACTTCATCTGGAGAAGACCTTGTTTTACCATGAACAGATTCACATTTAGGATCTCCCAAAAATTAACCTGCCACTTTGTGACCTTGCCAGAGCACGCTGCTGCATAAGCATGCATAAGGACACATACATGTTCTTGGAGGACAAGACAGCTAGAAATTAACCCCACTTCAATCCAGAAATTCCTGGGAGACTTACTGACCTGAGGCAGAGCAGTGCAGAATACAGTGAAACTGTCCACTGCAATTCAGTCCCATCCCATGACTTCCCAAGAAATGACAATAGTTTCCAACAGCTGTGTAGGGAAAGAGGGCTCAAGCCCGACTAATTGGCTGCCCTTGAAAAGAGCAGATACTGGCTGTAAGAGACAAGAAATGACAGCAGCTGGAACAGGAAGAGGTCTTCCCTGTGATTTGGATCATCTCTGGCAATTCACAGCATACTAGGCTGGACTAGGTTGATGGTTACTGATGAGATGTTGCCTCATGGAGCTTGCTCAAGTGACCTAATGTATAGGGACCCGGTATGGAGGATTTCAAGGAAACCTCTGTGACTTCCCGTGTTTAGCAAAAGGGAAAAAAAAGCAAGTCTAGACGGTGTCTGAATGATATGCTGTAACTGAGGAGAAACTGTAGGTATGAACTTCTGTGGGAAATAGAGACAACTTAAAGGCAGAGGTCGAACACCACATGCAGTACAAGAGTCTTCACACACAAGTTTTTTGGAAACAGCGTGAAGTCCAGTACCTTTCCTTCAAATTAAATTACTCAGGAGGAAAGCATGAATTGGAAGCTGATTCTGATGGAATTCACCTGCAAACTCATGGCACACGTCATGTACCTTGGTGTGAAGACTTTTTTTCCCTTTCCACTGGATTTCCCTGAAGAGACTCCAATACGAGTGAGGATGACTCCAAAATGAAGACTGTACACTCAGGGATCACTCACGTGAGAGGAAATAACCAAAGCCCAGACTTCTGAAATGCAAGGGTCTGTAATTACCAAAACAAAAATTGAAGAGAGATTTCTTTTCCTTTAGAGACAGATGGTAACACAGGTCACGCTACACTTAGGTCACTAGTTATACTAAAAGTCTTGGTGCTCTCCTCTACAATAGCTGTGTGCTTTCATTAAAGTTTTCCACTTTTGTCCCGTGTTGTAAAAAAGACAATTAAAAAAGCTTAAACTGCCAGAGAAAGCAACATCTTGCTTTCTTAAAAACAAAGGCTCCCAAGCAGTTATTTCCAGTCCCAGATCTCCATCCTCCTAGGCTTCCCTAGCATCTTTTCTTCCAGAACTGTGTGCTCTAAATTGTATTTGCTGCAATTATGAGATTGTCACTGGAGCAAATCAAGATGCCCTGGTCTTTAAAATGTATTTGCCCAAGTGATAATTGACGAGCATTGGCTTGTAAATGTTTACTGCCGCTTCATGCGTTACTCCTCCCATGTTAAACTCCTGTAAAAAGATTGCATATAATTTAAAACGTGATGGATGTATACATACAAGAGCAAGAGGCACAAGAAATCGTTACATTACTGCTAAAATGACTGAGACCACGTGGTTACAGAAAGCTCCATAAAATGCTGAAAAAGCCTTTGACTCAGCAGAGTGGTATAACATCCTAACAAGGTCCCAACATGACATTGTTCAACTAGACACAAGTTTCTTTACTGAATAAAAAGACGCATAGGAAAGGGTAATATTTTCACTTTGTTCAAAACACCAACAAAGCCTGTTCCTCTCTTTTCTGCGCTGCATATAAAGCAGTTACCAAATCTAAAATAGCAACTTCTGTTTTTCTTGCTCAGTTATATTAGTAAAACTGTCACGAAACTTTAAAGTTTCACGAATTTAATAGTTTTGGGACACTACAATATCGAACAATGTCTGGAAATTTTGCAATAAAAATTTCAGAAAATGTTATTTGTTTTAAAATAAGCCAGAATAAAGTTATTTATCAATACAATTCAGCTACATTATCTTTATTTCACTCCATTATTCAAAAACTTGAAGCAGCGCTATTACTTCTTTGCTAGACTGGATGGCTACAATCAAAATGAATTTTCTGCCTCAACTCATCTTTTTATTCCAGGCATTTCTAATTAGGCTGTTCTCAGGAATGGAAATGAGTGAAGAATGCAAACTAAAAGATATTTTCTCTCATATCAAAGAAAAAAACCCATATGTGCATGGTCTCAGTAAACTCAATATGCTGGGCAAGGCAGCAATCCGAAGCACACAGGTCCATTACCATTTCAGACAGTTCAGAGTTACTGCTGCTCAGATGGAGGTTCGTGGACTTTGCATTGACAAGTTGCTTCAGCATCCGAGAACAGCCTTGTTCTGAAAATCCAGTGTAACTATTCTGCTGGCATGAAGTAAGAGAATACATAAACTGAGCAGTTTCTCCTCACTATTCGTTCCCAAAGCAGCAGCCTAACACTCAGTTCAGGCGCATGTAGATAGACAAACTGATGGATCTTCAGGTTGGGCAAGATCAGGAGGCACACAAGCCGTATATGGGAGCTGTTGCAAGGGGATGGAAAGTCATCCTGTGCTTGTCTATCCCAGTCCCCGCTTCACCTGTTATTTATGACCAGACACCACAGCTAACCTTCATCATAGCTAATTTAGGTGCCTAAAATCCAGGTCTCTCAATTTTATTGCTATCACCCTGAGTGTACCTTTAAGTTATAAGACCTACACAGAAGAAAGTGGATCAACAAGCGAGACCTGCTGCCTGGTGGATGCGTATCAATCCACTCAGATAACAGTTAGCCCCAGTGACAAGTAATTATGAATTGCACTGACTATTAACATGAGAAACTCTGATTTGAAAAGGACGATCTGATAGCTAGCATAGAAACAGGCTCATCATAAATCATGCAGACCGGCAAATCAGACAGCAGAAAGAGTCATAAATCTTGAACATCTCTCAGACTTTGGGAAGAAGCACCTTTTGGTGTTGAAAGGTAAGCTATACTTCATCAGCTTCATATTTTTCTAAGAAAAACAGAAATAAACCAGTTTGACAGAGACAAAACTGTTGCACCCTTAGGGATTGATTAGTTCTTGTATTTATTCAACTGTCACTCTACACAAATGTCCCCGATACAGATGTCCAAGCGCAGATAACAGAAAATTCAGAGAGTACATCTGGCAGGCAACTACCTGGGAGAGTAAGGGACGAGTTATGGTGCATAAGCCTTTAAATACACGTTGCACTTGTGCAGCATTTGTGTAGCATCAGTACAAATCACAGAACGAGCGTCGCCCACAACTTCTTACAGCTTTCCCAGCGGCAGCTGTGTGACACATCTGTACCATGCCAGCAGTCCTGCCAATACCTCTGTATCACAGCATGTATCAAAGAGGCAGCGCTTGTTTGGCACGTTTCCTCCTCAAATTCTGCTTATGGCTTAACATTCCCAGGTAACGCTACTCACCCCAGGCACCTTTTACAGTCAAGAGAGAATAATACCTCCAGAAGGTGACTTACCTGGCCTCTTTTAGGTGCCAGTCTTAGAATGGTGAATCATTCCTTGGAGTATGTACTTCTCCCCCTTGACTATAAATAAGTGAATCGCCTCAGATGAATTAGCCAACTAGTTCAGACTGACATATCAAGCCTGGACTTCTAAGTTACATGAAATAAATATGGCTATATGTTTTAATTAAGATGTTGCTTTAGATCAATGGGAAAAAAGTTTACATTTTAATCAGCGTCCGTAGGTTATCACCATGTACCTATATAAATTTTTTATTGGTGGAAACGTAGAGGAAACAGCTTGTCTCAAGGAAAGAGGCAAAAAGCATATTCAGACATTTATTCAAAATATTGATACCACTAATAGTAACACTATAAAGGAAAGCAAAGTAGAAATTGTATTGTAAGTACAAATATATTTATAAACAGCTGAATATTGATGCTTGAGGAAACGTAGAAACACAGGAATCGTTATTATTTGAACTCGCGTAGTCTATAGGCAAGATATTTTTGAGCAGTACTGTAATTCAAAACAGTAAATGCGAAACAATTTTCAGAAGACCTATTAGTGACTATGAGCTCTTCTCAATTAATGACATAATTTTGGAGGACATTACAAGAGACAGTACAAGACATGAGACAATCTTAAAGAATCATAGCTCAATTAGCAGGAATTAGAAAAATTGTGCTGCTATCTTCATGTCTGGAAGAAAAAGGCTTTGGACTCACAGTTATGGAGGCATTAACACATCAGATTAAAATTTAACAAGAATAATAGCAATAGACAGTGGTGTTACAAAACACATGCTTGGCCATTCTAAATGGAAGTGGAAGAGAGGAAAAAAGATCTCACCCCAAAAAGTATTAATTAGCTATTAAACTGGAGTAGTTTCAGTGTCTGTGATAAATTAAAGGAGGTGAAAACATTTTAAAGTAAAATGTGCAGAACTAATACTTACAATGTTTTTCAACATTTTATGTAAATCTGAACACTTAAAATGCTCTCTACCATACTTGAGGCATGAACAAAGCAACTGGTTGCATCTCTACATGTCCTCTGGATTGTTTCACCCCTAAAGTTACCTTGAGATTTCTTATAATATAATTTGCTACCCTTATCTCCATGAGGGTAGAAAGAGATGCATTAATGTGAAATTTCAGAGAAAAACACAGAATAAATTACAGTATGTAGCTGAGCTGGTCACTAAAATGCAGGTAAAAATAGGCAGCCAGGCAGATCTGAGATTTCAAAGAAAAACAAATGGAAAGCAGTGTTTAATCTGCAACAGCAATATCCAAAATCCTATCCCACACCAGGAGGAGTGACTCAAAGCCAAATGGAGTAAGACCTTGCTTCTAGATACAAAGCTATTGGGGATTACTTTAATAGAGAACACTTAAGTAATCATGTTTGATGGGTGAGACTGCATCATTTATCAAAAATCTATGGTAAAATTTAATTTTCCATGTGAGTCAAAGACAGCAGTGGCAGCACTGCTTGTTGTTGCTGATCTGTGCCTGTTGATGGCTTCTGAAGTGGAAATGATGGATGCCACATGTTCTAGCTGTGATTAAATTTGCTTTGACAAAGCAGCATGGAAATCTGATTTTCAATAGACTCTTGCATTTCACCCAGTGCTGAGTAAACAGATACACAACATAATGCTATATGGTTGTCAAGCTGATGGCTAATTCATTCTGCCAGTCCAATCAATCTATCCATTAAAATATTACCTGTCAATATCAAGTACGTTCAGCTTGGAAATTGCATGGAAACGGGAAGCTGTTTAGAAGTAAACACTGCCAAAGCCAAATGTGTCATAAGTTATTTCTCCAGGTTCTCCCAACAGCTTTGGTTAGCCCCAGTAACAAGGCCAGCAGAAGATTTTTGCTTCAGCATGCTCGACGCTTCTCAAACCTGTCACCATCCAGTTATGCCACAGAATGAAGGTACGATGTACCAAAACCCTCTCTTCCTGTGTTACTGCTTGAAGAGAAGGAAGCAGAAAATCACATTAAGAATACAGCTTATCTAAATGCTATTATCCCAGTACTTGAAAATACTGTACCTACACTGCCTTCAGAGGCATCCTTCATACCTTGACTGCTGGGGAGTACGAGCCAGCAAAACGCGCACAGTGACAAGAGATCTTTGACTGCACTGAGCGCAGGCACCCTCACATAACCTTTTAGTTTTACCCTTCATTTGGAGGAAATTGGGATATTACCCACTAATTTTTATTGGCAGCAGTTCTGCGGACATTCCTGCCCTCTCCGCAGTGCCTGAGCTCTCCTGTCAGCTGTCATAACCACACATGTGTGATGCTCCCAATATTATCTCTGCTTTCAGCATTCAGCTCCTCACCACACAAGAGATCACCATGGCAAGTGGTATGAGTATATACTGAGTATATCTTGTTAAAAAAAAAAAAAAAGTCTAAAACATCAGTGTGATGACTTTTTATTTCCTTTTTTTTTTTTTAACAAAAGGATGCCTAGAACCATAATATGGATGCTAAATTGTAAAACAACCCCCAGCCCTTTGACAGTGTCAAACAGAGCAGTAATTAGAGGGGGTTATTTTAAGCTTAATTGAATCACGATGAAAAGAAAAAACATGCTAAGAAGCACTAACCACCACTTCCTATTCTTCCTATTCCTCCACTATTCAGAACTTGAAAAAACAATCTGGTTTAATACAATCTCCTTCCTAAGAGAAAGAGGAAAGAAGTTTTAATTCAAATTACACCAAGAGAAAGCTGAAAGCCCGTGGCTCATGGTCACATAATATAACAGAAGTTGCATCCAGTGCTTGGCTTTGTCAGAAAACCGTAATGGAATAATGCTTTTTATTTACAGAAAATAAAAGATACTCCAGGCTCTTATAAGTTTATGCAGGGACCTATGCTGTCAACATAAGACAGAATGAGACTGTTGTCCTTCTTGCCAACGCTGCCCTTCAGTCCAAAGCATAACTATATCGAGACAGTTTCTCTTAACACACCTTGAACTGGTACGTTGATCGTGAAAAGAAAGGTCAAGGCACTGAAGAACACTGAAAGATCACACCAACTGAACAGAACAATAATTAGTATCTCAAATTTCATCAAGATCAAAAATCTGCCAGTCTGCTTATACAGTGCCGTTCACACACAGAACAAAACGATCAAGTCTTCAACCTGAGCATTATCTTGGGCCTTTGAGAAAAACTACTTCAAGCTTGAAATATGGTAGCTTCAGCATGTTTGTAACCAGTACATCCATATTTGCATCATTTTGAAATACCCGCTTCCTTGTTTGCTTGTGGTTTGATTGCTGTCATGTTACTTGGAGCTGAAACATGAAATTCCATGCCAGACAACATCCAGAGCCTACCTTCTCAACAAGTCTCTAACAAAGATAGTACAAGAGAAAAATTGTACATATTAATACAAATCTTACAGAAAAGTTTTAAAAGATTCTTTAAAGTGAGCTTAATCTTGACATAAAAAATTGCTTTCAGAGCTTAGTGTGCTGATTCAGAAAGATGAACAGATAAGGCTGAGATTTATGCCCAAACCCAAACCAGAAAGATTGCTGTCAATACCTTTATTTGTGAAAAAATGGATCATAACCTATTACATTTTAAATTTGCTGATTATGTTTCGTGACTTGTTGAAAAAACAGCTGTATTCACAGAATTTATGTCAAACTTCTCTAAAGCTGCTGAAGGCACATTCACATCAAGTAATGCATTACAGGATGCAGATGCTCAAGACAGCTCAGACCCAAGCTAATACATCCATAGCACTTATCCTGGTAAAACACAGTAATTTAGGTGAAAAGTAATGTAGTTTTGTAAATGTAGGGGGAAAAAAATGAAGTTGATAAGCTCTATCTCTTCGTAATGGCACTGTTCTTGATTCCACATCAGCCCTGGCTGAAGACTTGCCCAGTTTCAAGAGATATTTTCACTTTGGTAAGGACATGTCAAGTGCCCCATAACCACCTTATAAACTCAAATATATATATTCTGGAGGTTTGCTCTGTAGAATATTAATCTGTTTTCACAGAGAATCTGGTTACCAGACCTTTTTCTCTGGATGAAGTTGTGGGGAGGTGAAAGTGTAGTCAGTAGCTCTTCTTGTTATTATTTGCAACTGGAAGGCATTTCTTTCTCTTCTAATTCTGGGCATCCTGCCACACCTGCCTTCTATGAAGGTGCTATCTTTTTCATCCACTTTGAAGAATGGGGTGAATAAGCACGACTCTTGCCATACTGTAAATTTTCTGTGCACTTTGATTAGGAAAGTTGCTTTGTTTTCTGCTAGTTCTGTTGAAATCCCTCTTTATTCAAAGTAGGCTGAGGTTAAATCCAAGTATTAATTTACCATACCCAAAGTAGTCAACGCAGCTACAAATAGCTGCAAGAAACAAAAGTGAGGAACTGAAGGAAAAAGAGGATTTAGCCTACCTACTCCAAGATCAAATCTGAAAGCTTTCTCTCCCCTTTTATCCAGGTGACTTTGACACACGCTATCAGACTTTCTGCATGCCCTATCCTAAGAGACAGCCTTAACTACGGAGAGTCCACTGCTACTGGCATGCACTCACTTTCACAGGTAAAGTCCTCTTCACACTCCCCTGGGGGTGCAGACAGAACTAAGTCTCCTCCCGTCAAATATATTTACTACTTCTTCCCCCACTCCCATAATTTAATTACTTCTAATTTATTCAGGAGAGTCTTGCCACTCCTTGAAAATAAATCCTCTTCTTGCTTCCTCAGATATGTAAAAGTTCCATGTTAGATTAGGCGTCATCTCTTGTGTAGGTAATCAACAGCTTCCCGTTTCAGTCAGAGCTGAACTCCTCCAGCCTCCCTCACTTACATAAATCAAAGTACATGTTTCCATCTGAAGAATCTCCCATTCCCTGAAGTTTACATTTTGTACCTGTGTACATTCACAAACATGCCTGGAATAAGTATGTAACTGGGAGAAACATAAGAAGGTCTCCATGGGCTCCCTCAATAAGACAAGCAACACCAGTCATTAACTGCTCTGGGATGGCAGTGGGCTGAGGGTGCTGACCCTCCTCCATCTGGCTAATGGGATAAAAGAAATGGCTCCGGTGATGCTGAGCTGGTGCAAGTTATGTGGCTCCAAGACAGTCTTGCAAGCCTAATGCTAGACAGGATAACAGAATAAATGCACTTCAGAAACAATGTCCTGAGGGCAAATCTGAGAACCCTGTTTTTCCAGACCTTTTAGAAGGAATTACATCCGGGAATCGCAAAGTCTCATTGCTTTGAAGAAAGAACTCAAAATCACTATCCATCCATCCTAGCTTCTCGTAAGGGTCTACTTGCAAGAAGCACTGTGCCAGCAGACCACTCCTATCTGCCTTCTTGGTGAGAATTCCTGTCCTTTATTATACCAGAAGACTCTGAAAACTGAGCTGTCTGAAGGCTATAGTTACATTAAGTATTTGAGGTGGCTGATGTTTTAGTGGCTAAGTGATACACCAGGCAAATAAGGAGAGGCAATATCACATAAGGTAGCTGAAAAGTTTCTACCAGGAAAAATATAGAAGGGGCAGTTGGCTAGTGTAGTCCAGCACAGTATCACATGGAAGAGATACAGCATGTTCAAAGGTCTAAAATCAGAAGTCCTGGAGCATTCAAATGCGTTGTCTAATTTTCATGGGACATGAGAGAAAAACTTTTCATTACCAGACATGTTATAAAGACTGTCATAAAGTTTCTAAGTAGAAATAAATGGCATGAGACAATGTGGTACAGGCAAGAATCTCTAACTGGCATGAGAGGCATGGTTCGAACAGTACATAATTCTGTTTCACTATTAAAATATTAGACTGGCTCCGTCTTGTTTTATTTTACAAAAAAGGTCTACGATTTTGGCTCAATAAATTAGCACTGAAACCTGAAACACCTTCACCAGCACTTACGCAATGATATACTGTACAATTAAAAATTCTAATGAAAAGCTTCACTCTAAAATGCTTCAAAAAATTGTTCTTGTACTCATGTCATTAATTTTAGAAGTTTCAAGAACACTTTCATAATTAACTGCCCCGTCTGCCTACATTTCTGTGAAAATTTTCAAGTTGAAATTATTGAAAATAATCTTTGAAGAACCAAAACCACTGGTAGAGTATAGACAAATATCAAATTTAAGCTCTGGGTAAATATACAGCAAATAGGAAAGCATTAATTCCAGTGTCAACATAGGCTCTGGACAGAAAAAAAATGAGGCCCACTGAATACTGTTAATCATGTCTTAACCATTAAAACTTAGCATTAAAACTAAGAGATAAATTAACCAGAAGACATGAAGTAGTAGCATTTCTCTCAACACCAACACAAACAGAACTAGCAAATTTATCTTTGACAAAATAGAAACACCTCCCATAATTAAAGAAAAAACAGGGCAATATTTAATGAAAGCAGAACAAAACACTATCACCAGTAGCAGATGGAAGGAGAGATGGAGCAAAGATACAGAAAGAAGAAAACCACTGTGTGAAAAACCTATAGATAAAACAAAAACGTATGATAACAAAGAAAAAAACCAAATATGTCAGCCCCAAACATTTTCATTAAGGAAACTTTGAAGGAATAAACTCACTAGAAGTAAACCTCTGAATACAAGACTTAGAAAAAAAGAGTATCTACTCATTTGGTTAATAGAAAAAAAAGCTGTTTTTAAAAATAAATTTCAAGTAAGGATGAAATATTATTTTGTTTATAAGAAAAACGATATAGTGATCATGCCAGCAGTACCTGCAATAATAGGTGATAGCTGTTTGAACACATAATTTTTAATTTCCAATTTAATTCTTGTTTGTGGCAGCAGAGTCAAATTGTTGCAGAAATCAAGATGGCTACTGGTCATCTTTACTTTGAAGGGGTAAATATGTAGCTTGCCAAATAAAACAGAATTATCCTTCCCTAAAAGACTTGAAAATTCTACTCATTCTGAATTTAGAACTTCTTAGAGGTTCTGAATTTCTCATAGAATCACAACTTTGAGCCTCACTTACCAAAAAGAGTATTTAGGACACACTTTTGAAACCTGTCACTGACAATCAGTCTAATCAGATGTTGTGGGCAAAACAGTCTTGACTCAGGGAATTTTATTCCAGTTTTCCTCCGCTGCTTCTTCCTGCTCCTCTGCTCCTTTGTGGGTTCCTACAGCCGCTCCCACAGGCTGCAGTCCCCTTGGGTGTGTTCGTACACCAGCATGGGTTCTGCACATGCTGCAGTCCCTTCCGAGGTGTACCTCCTGCAGTGTGAGTCCTCCATGGGCAGTGAGCCCTTTGGGGGTGTATCTGCTGCAGCATGGGTCCCACATGGGCTGCAGTCCCTTCAGGAGCGTACTTCCTTCTGTGTGGGTCCCTCCGTAAGACGCAGTCCCCGTTTGGGGTTTTCCTAGCTCCAGCATTGGTTGCCTACAGGCCACAGTCCTATTGGGAGTGTCCCTCCTCTGCCATGGAGTATCTTTTCCCAGGAGGGTGTCTCCAGCTGCATCTCCAACAATGTCCTCTTCCACACCTCTCTTCCGTTCCTCCTCCACACCTCTCTTCCGTTCCTCCTCCCTGTTCTCCAAACACATCTCTTCACATATCTCCTCACGTATCTCCTCCTACGTCTCCTACTCCTAGCAGTTGAGGCTTTTTCTTAAATGTGTCTAAGCAGAGGCATCATACACTCCCCTGGTTGGCTGAAGTTTTGGCACACTATGCGGTGTTTCAGAGCTGGCTTGAACTGCTTGTGTCTCGCAGAGGACAGTTCTTGGCCTCCTCCTGCAAGGGGTAGGTACACCCCTGGCAGCACCCTGCTATTGAAATCCTGCCGTTTATACCCCATACACCAGAATTCCAGTAAGGCACAAAAATTTTCACATTTTCATTATAATGGAAACGTGGAAAAGTTGCACCCAGTGGCTGTAAAGGCATCAAACTTATCAGAAGACAGAAAAGGGCATTTTTCTAACACAGGACATCAACTACATGAACAATACTTGAGGGTGATCACAGTCTATCAGAAGAACAAACTGAAAGACTCAAGATGTTCACTAGTTTTGACGTGCACTCAGCCATTGAATATTGCTTTTGGTTTTAATTTTTTTTTTTTAATTTTAAGATGCTAATTTCCATTTTAATAATCCATAGCTAAGGATGCTTCAAAACAAATGAATAAGCCTTAGCACATAGACAACACCTCAGAACATTTGGTATGTTCATTTTTCATTGCAAATTATGCATGATTTGTCACCAATTCATATCCTACTGCTTCTAATGGATTAGCCAACACTTTAGAAAGCCAGCAACACCAGAGTAGCTTGGGAGTTGAATTTCAGAAGGGAGAGGAAGTGGGAAACAGGCCATCCAATGTTTTTCTCTTGAAAAAATACAGTATAATTTTCAAACAAGCATCTTTAGAGTTTTTTACTCTTTTCGACACAGATCTACTGCCACGGGTAGCTGACATTATTCTTGCAGCATTGCATACCATTAAGGCGTTGAACAGTGCAACAAATTTGTTTTTATCTTGGTTCTAGAGAGTATGATGTGTTTCTCTGGGATAATAACAGACTTACTGTGTTGTGTACTAGGCTTGTTTTGTTTCCATTTTTTGGACTCTACAAACGACCTATCTGCTCAGCTGGGAAGACTATATACAATTTACCACGACTATTGGCTTCCCATGTCAAAAATAATCTGTAAATTTAAATTGCTTTTGTCATTATGCAGTGGTAAAATAATGTTCTTAAACCATCTATAAATTCAGAAGGCAGTTTTCCAGCCAAACAAAACCAGACATTTGAAGAAACGCCAATAATTGAATCCAGAAAACATGCAGGTTTACTCCTCCACAAAGATTAATTTGATTGTAGATTATAAACTCCTTGAAAAAAAATACAAATCAAAATAATTTATCGATTAGCAACAGACTATGAAGGAGGATGAGCCAACGTTAATGCATTACCAGCGATAAGGAAACCTAGGAAATACTTTATGCCATTCACTAAGATAACAAAATAAAATAACTTTTATATCAATTTTTGCTTTGACCCATAGCATTTTGATGGGTGGCATTGATTAATACATTGGTTATAGCTCTAAGTTTTCATCTGACCACCCAAAATCAACAGGAATTTTATTGTTATTCAACTATCGTCAGGCAAAACCACGGGTAAATATAAATCATAATGTTATCAAAAGCCCACAGCAGTGAGAGACTGAATGTAAAAAAAAAAAAAAAAAAAAAAAGTTTTGTGCAAGAACAGTTTATCAGTGATAAATAAGCAATGTGCCACCAAGGCTTGCTGCATAAATCAGGAAAGAACTGTCTGCGACAATGTTAGTCTGACTAATACCTTAGTTAACAGTCCGCATCAGAGACCCCACTTCACTCCCAGTGTTCATAACTAAATATTTAGTCCTTCTGCTCTGCAAGCCCCTGGCAAGGTCAGGCCAGCTCCCCAGCCACTGAGAGTGCCAGAGGCAGAGGGCACACGGAATGAGGGAATTGTCACATACAAATTGTTACCAGCCCCTGTATAATCTTCTTGTGACACACATCATTATCTTTTACATTAAAAGCTTAGGAAGGTTAAACAATATACTGCACAGAGCTTGCGTACCACACTGATACACACAGTAACACATTCAGAGGTAAGATACAGCCAGATAACTCTTGGCTGTTAGTGTTGGGCAAGCTCTGATAGCTCTATCATCAGGTATTTTGCATACACAGTTTCAAATTACAGTGAATTAACAGTATGATCTTTATCAGCAGATAAAATTGTCTTTTGTTGTCAAGTATTAGCACTCTCTTTCATCTTTAAATTCATGCATGAAATAAATACTGAGGACACAAACAAGACTTTCAGACATAGCAAGAGTATGTTAATTCCATCAGACGTTATTTACGTTTTACAATTGAAAAACTGGAACAAATAATTTCCTCAGTACTTTCTTTTCCAGATACTTGTTCACTCAGGCCACTCAAACTTGAATCTCAATTAACTGAACATTTGGCTTTAGAGTTCTTTAGTTAAATTAGATCAAAGTCTCTGATTTGGAATATAAGTGAGCACACTTATGTTTGTCTCAATTTTAGGTGAATTAAAATAAATCAAATTAAGGCCATTGCAATCCTGAACCAGAAAGGTTAAACAAGGATTTGATCTAATTTAACTAACATAAATTTGGCCATTTAGTGAATTTGAAGAGATGGGACCTAATTTAATTAATCTACTTTAAAAATCAATTTGGATTAGTTTTCCTGAATGACCCTATGTAGACAAACCCCCATTCTCCTAACACAGATAAAAGTATTACTGTGCTAGCCTGCACATATTGATAAGAGATTAAGTGCTGAGTCAGCTAACAAATATCCCAGGTGGCAGCAAAATTATTTACCTCCGCTAGACTGACCAAATTGCTATGAATTATTATAAGTGGAAGCATGCAGAGAAGCAAAAACTTCCTATGGACTTTCCAAGCTCACTGTCCTGGAATGATTGTGGGTTTGTACTGAGGACTGCTATTGAAATAGCAATGGAGCAACACCAACCAGCTGACACCAGCCAAGTGTGCTTCTTGTTCACTTAAGTCCTGGTCAGCATCAGCGACAGCGTTCAAGAGAGTCACACAAAGAGCTCAGGTGGGATAATGCCAAGAGCGACCATGTCCTGTCATCCTCAGGTGCCAGATGGATATTCCCAGAGCTCGATCACCTCCTGCATGCCCTGTACTCAATAGCAGTAAACCAGCCAGCAGGAAATACTGGGGAGAGGGACACAGAAAAGTGTACCCTGCTGTAGCTTGGCATCTGCCTTGTGGTGTACATCGAGTTTTCAGTGAAGGCTAGACTCACAGTTTGCATCCATACTTGCACAGCTTTGTCTACTGGAGTACAGAGAACTTTCCCCTACATTTTTCACAATACCCTGTTATTGACCGGAACAGTTCTCCAGTTCATGGCCTGCTGCAACCCACTTAGGAGAATGGTGACCACCAAATTATGAGTAAGAGGAGGTATTTTAATGCCTTCTGTTGAAACTGTGCTGTTGAGCAGCCAAAACAAGCCTCATTCTGGGTTCAGAGGCAGCAAGTAGATGGGACCAGGACACTGCAATCAGCAGTAAGAACAGGGATATAGCCAGGGGTATCTGCACAAGCAGTCCTGAGAGCAGGATGGGCTGGACAGCTTGGCTCCTCTTTCTTCCTGGTGGATGTCCAACCACTGGGCTTCAGAGCCATGCTCCACACTGAATGCTCGCTCTGCAGCCATCACCCTCTCTTCCTACTCTGTCTGCAGAGATGCACTCTTATTTGGCTTTGGTTATTATTGGTATGCTGCCTGCCATGAAAATCACCACAAAGCACCTAGGTCCTATTCACTACATATAGGATGAAGGCACACAACTCCAGATTGTGAATTCTATCTAGAGGGCCAAATGCATAAAGCTTAAGTGCTGCAATGCTGAAACCCCTAAGTCTAAGTGCTGTAGCCAGAGCATCAAGGGTGTAGGTTAGAGAAGCTCTCCTAAGACTGAAATTATCTAGTTTGATGCTGAGAAAATCAAATGAACTGGTCCACACTTACTGACGGCCCTAGCAGAGCAGCAGGAAAAGACAAAATGTAGCTGATAACCAGGTATTGCAATAAAATCAGATCTAGAAAAATTACAGAAAGTAAGTTTTCAGCTGTGGAGACAGCTGACCTCATGTTTCAGCATCTCTGCCCCTCCTACAGAGCGAGCATACACCTGAATATTTGCTCTGGATTGCCATTGCCTCCTACTACCTATAGTTTATATCCAGGAGTTTCAGCACTAACAAACATTTATATAAGAATAGATTGTTATTTCTCTCTGTGAAGAGGGCTTTTGTAGTTCCCAAAATTGTCACTGATTCAGTTGCATCCAGTTACCTAAAGCTACAAAAATAGCTGCCTCCAATTTGACAGAAGAAGCTGCGAGACTACCAGATATTTACTGCGCCAGTCCTCTTCAGCTCTGTTCTTGTGAGTCACTGCATGGTGCGCAGCAGGGAGCACAAGACTGCATGAGACCTCCTGTATTCAGCTACAAATAAATCTAACCACTGTTGTTTCATTCACCATACTGAAAAGGAGCAAGTACCAAACCTTTCACACAAGCACATTCAAAATCAAACACGTTACAGAAGAATGGCAGGGAGGTTTGTGAGGATTGCACTGGCCTGTTTGAGAAGACGAGCACAAGCCAAGCCATTTCTCTTGAGATGATTCCCAGGGAGTCTGAGGTTTCTTGCATTTTAGCTGAGATATGTTCAAGTACACCTTTGCTATTTATTGCCTTTCCAAACTATGTGCATATTACCATGTTGTTTAATTATTTCTATCCAAATTTCATCGTTCTGGTAGTTTCTTAAACAACTGGCAAGATTTTAACCCCAGAATGTGGCTGTACTGTTCTATTTCAGTGTTTTCTTGGTATTCTCCTCTCAAACTACTAGCAGCTATTGAATTCAAATTGCCTTTCTTTCCTTGTCACGCATTTGCTTTAATGCTTCGGAAGTTCACCAGAGAAATATTTGCACAAGCCCTTGGGTGCTGAACCAAGAACACTTAATACTGTAATACACATAAACTAACATACTTGCATCCAAACACTGATTATCCTTTAAGTACATTAGCCATTTCTTTAAATCATTAGACTTTAAGCTCCCTCTACAGCAGGTTCTTGCTGGTTTCCTAATAATTTCTCCCAAACATTTTCAGATGCAAATATAACCAGTTGTTTTAACTGGAGGCAAGCATTAAGTAGTGCCCATACATCAGTTTGCCCAATCCCGTCACGTTTGGAGCTCCCATTTTTCCTGCTCTGTTTCAGGATCCTAATTTTTAACACACACATTTGAAAAAACACAGATGAATACAAACATCATTCAAATTTTCTTCCTCCTCTTTAAATTCAGCAGATATACATATATTACAAATAAGTAAATATTTAATGACTAACAAGCATTCAGTGGTTAGGATGAGTCCTCATTTACTTTTGCCTTGTGGGCTTTATGCCCTGCAGCGTCTTTACTCTCTACCATGCCTTGCCTGTTGCGTACAAGGAGAGGCATGCATTCTTCTTCTCTGTTACTATTAATTCAAAGATATATCATAGATCTCATGCCAAAAGCAATGGCACGGACAACTGCAAAGCCACATGGAAGCACCTGCACCGAATGGTGCTGGAAGAGAGCTGAGACTCGACTGTGAAGGGAAAGGGCTATATTCTCCTTCACACCTGCTCCCACTGGGTATAGCCTGAAGAAAAGGCTGTATTTGAGTTGGATGCAGCTCTTCTGTGACATCCTAATAGTAAAATGCAGCAAGAAAAATAATTTTTGTATGCATTCTCTTATATACCATCACTCCTGGTCAAATACATACTGCATAATTCTTTGACTTCCTGACTTTCAGTTATTATCGTTTCCCCAAATATTTTGGGCACGTTAATCAAATAATAAAATCAACAGGAAAACATACTTTCCTAATAAAGAAGTAAATATATTATTTAGTGAAGCAGATCACATTTGTCTTTCTGAAATTTACTTTCAGACACTTACTTTTCTGAGAGTAATTCAGATCAGAAAAGATGATGCCAAAACAAATGTGTTTTAACAGATACTCAAAAGATCCAGAGTTTAATTAATGGTCCATACTGTCCTTGTATAAATATCTATAGCCTTAGCAATGTAGTATTTTACAGCGCTGACATGACTAGACACAAAGCAGAGTTTTAAAGTGTGACATGAAGACGAGTGCTTTTTCCTTGCGTTTAAGACCTGTACCATTTTAGAAGCTCACACCATCTCATGACTCTCTGATGTTTGTAAACTACAGTGAGCATTTTCAAATAGGTGAAGATATACTTCTGAGCAAACTATATTCAGGAAAGAACCAAGGAAACAAGCTGAGGAAAGAAAATACCTACCTAACAGTCAAAGAGTTAGTCCTCGTTTAAGCTTAAACCAGTTTAAGCTACAGTTTCAGCTTTAAGTTTAACAGTCAGCAGCTCTTTACCACCTTCTCATACATGGGAAAATCACCATCCTGTGTGATCATTACTTTCTTGAAACAATTCTATAACTTTTTTCACGTTAGGTATCTGACTGACTGCATGTACATCCATACACACTACATCTAATAAGAGCTGTTTGATCTAAATACGATCATAACTGTGAACCACGAACTTTTTTATTGCTGCTGCTGCAACACAAATGTAAATGGAAGCAATAATGATGCCCAAATGGCTATTTCATTAACTGGGTTCTTTCACACTTCTTCAGAGTATCGTAATGACAGTCATCAATTCTGGCATTCAAGGACAGCAAATGATTCATAGCCGACTACACTAAACTAATTAAAAGCATCTTGCATAGTGCAAGATGAAAATACTGTCATCTGCTCTAGGTAGGGCATAGGTGAAAATTATGCTGCAGAAATATTTACAAGCAAGTTTCTTACCCGTTAGAATTGCGTACATACCAAGTAAAAGTCAATGTTCCCAGTGCTCACATGGATGATAGATTTGCCATTCACAATAATCAGATCAAAGGGAAAACAAGATGAAATTAAATTAGGATTTTTAGATTCAATAATACTATCTAGGCTCCCACTTAGCACTTTTCCTTAGTAAATATAAAAGCACTTGATTATAATTACAAAAAGCTAACAATTAACCTATTTCAGGATATAATTTACCAGGTGTTTTTAAAATTTTCTACACTAGAAAGATCTGCTGACTTTTAATGAGACTAGTGAAAATAAATTTGGACTTTTATCATCACTTTATAGAAAAGTGAGGGGAGAAGCATTGACGATGCTGATGGCAGTGTATTTTCCTTTCATTCCATGCATTTAAGGTCTAATTTAAGGATTCTCTTCTCTTTGACACAACAAGTTGCCACTACCTTTCCTTCAAAAGTTGCAATCCTTCCCAGGTATTGCTTGATGCAATCAGCAGGGGTCATGGCCAAAGGCAACAGGCAGGGTTTATATGCTGCGTGTCCCAGCGAAACAAGGAGGCAGGCACACAAGCAATATGAACAGTAAACTTGTTTTCCTAGAAGCAGTGTGCAATCAGGCTTGCAATTAAGATAGGAAAAGGTGTGTGCAATGCTAGAGTAGTACCATCTGTGCTGTCTAAATTCCCTGGGAATGCTTATGAGACTAAGCAATACTTGCTCCTGAACAGCAATAGTCTTAAAAGTACATGCAAGAGGCCGGGTAAGACCACTCTGTTATTGGAAGAGAATACCTAGTAGGTGCGGTAGATGCGTCCCCACCCCTTGAAGCGTCAGATTTCTTAAACTGATCAAGATCTGTGCAATGTGTTATTCTTTTTGCCACAGGACCTCCCTGGGGTTTCCAGCTCACCTTGAAAACAGAGCTCTCCAAACAACTTTCTAAAAATCTGAACAAAGAACCTAAAATTCCTCAGCAAACTCTCTAGTTCATTGGTCACTTTTCCCATGAGCTTTTGTGTAATGCAGCACACAATTTCTGTCCACTTACAACGTGTTTACCAAGAACTTGGCCATACTTGGCAAATGAACAAAATCTAATTCTATGTCTGGTTTTATAATGCTATAATACAGGTTAATATGGAATAAACGATTGGTACTTCTGGTCATCTATCTCAAAAATAAAAAGCTATAGCAGGCAGTATGTAAAATTTAAAAGTGGGCAATGAAAAAACACAGAGGTATTTAAGTTGCCTCATAAGAAACAGAAACCGGAGAGATAGGAAGGACAGAAGTAAGCAAAGTAGGGTACATAATAAACCAATGCAGAGATAATACATTGATTGTCTTCTATTTATAATCTCAGACAAGCACAGGAATAAAGAATGAAACTGAAAGGCAAAGACAACACGTTTGAAATTAATAAAGATGTTCGCATTTTAACTTATTTTTATTTTATTAAATTAATAAAGTTCTTTTTTTTTATTTCTGAACCATGCATAATTAACCTTGGAAGCTATTCCATGTATATACGTATGGAAAAGATACTGACATATGTGTATCCGTTATCCAAAAAGCTTAGAGGGATTTGAAATGAGATTACATACTTACATAAGATGATGGGAATACACAATTACAACAGATAAAAAGAGCATAAACCCCTGCAGTGCTTCACAGAATAAACCATGACAGATGCTTGTTCTGCAGCATCACCAGATGTGGAATATTGCAAAAAAGATATTACTGGTTTGCTCCAACACAGCCATTCCTGATTTTCTCCATTGACAATGCTGAAAGTCAGGGAACGGGCAAGTCCATTTACTGTCCCAGTTGAACTTGTTAGCTTTAATTCAGCACGAGAATAAGAAAAGCAAAGGCGTGCAGTGTTTCAAGTTTTTTTGCTCAGATTGTGACTTTGGCCTTATCAGATGGCTCCACATTCTCTGAAATTTGCAGGATCTCATTCTCATTCCCAGTTCCCCACTGATAATTTGCTAGGCCCAGGCATAGGTCACTGTTTTCTGTGTGAAAAGGAGATGGAAAATCTGACCTTTTTGGGAACAACCCAAAGCTGAAAAAGGTTTTGAAACAAATGAATGCAGAAAAGGGCAAGACTGCGTTGAAGCACCCAAATATAAGCCTTTTTTAGGCAACAGGACGAAGATCTACACAGAAGAAATTATTTAGTATTACAATAATGAACTTCAGAGTTGTAGGAAAAAGGACAATAGCTCATATGAATGCTAGGGATGTTCGGGGATAACACAAGAAAGGCTTTTGAGCCAGCTATTTATGATTGCGTATCTGTTAATTAATGGAAAGCCTGAAGGGATGACAAAGGATTGATGGCAGCCCTCCTCTGCATCGCCCCGCAAATGAGCTTGTTCGGCCCACCGAAGGCTGAAAGGCGGCACTTCCCTCTCGAGGGAGGTATTTTTAGGGGTGTCACCAGCAGAGGAAAGCTGTCTGACATCTCCCCCCTGCCCCACAATGTTGCTATCAGACTCAGGCCAGGGCTGCTCCCCAGGAATCCCGCCTGCCTGCTTCCAGCCCAACTAGAAGGCAGAGCAGAGGTTAAGGATGCAGAAGACAACGGGAGGCCGTTGTGCCAGGAAGGGATCAAATCAGTCTTTAAAAGCCCACCTTGAGTTTCGAGGCATGGATCCCTGCCACACAAGGCAGCTGTATTTATAGAAAGCACATGCCATGAGTTGAGGGGAAAAAATGTGATGGTAGTGAAACAGGATTTTGGTTTCATTATTTCCCCCCCACCAGAAGTTCACTGAAAAGGAGACGCACCTGGTGTTCCCGCCCCAAACCCCCACAGACCAGGGGAGATGTACGTTCTTCCCCTGCAGCGCTGGCCGTCCCTGCCGTTCAGTCAGAAAAACACCAACCAGCACTCACTGGGGTCCTGCAGGTCACCCAGAGGAGCCTGGGGACAGAGAGGGTGAGGACACCACGGTCGCATGAAATTGCAACCTCTAACAGCGGTGTTTCTTCCAGCACAGAACGATGGCCCTGGGAGAAGAGAGACGTCTGCATGCGTGTGAGAGAGAGCTAAAAGGTACTACGGGAAACACGTTGGCTTTCACTCAGCCGTAGAGCTCTCCAGCCCTTTTTCTGCAAATTCATGCAGCGGCTGCATATCCACCAGGAGCGGACAGTATGTCGTTTAACAGGTGAGAGGCACAGCTTCTCAGCCAAGCCAGTACGGGCAAATCTCATGTCTTAACTTGGGAACCAAACATATATTTACCCTCTAGGGCTGAATTACCGCTTCAGCCTCTGAAATCTACAGCATGGACAGCAAGTTGTCCCTATTTCACTACTGCCTCTGTAACACTCTCTGCACGAGCCCCTGCTACATTTTCAGCTGTAGTGAAATCGTCTGCTTGCAGCTTTGTCACACCCCCGTCACACCTCTCCAGCTCTGCAACCCTTAGACAAAGACGAGGGCCGCTGCACTACCCGTCCCTCACGTCCACATTTGTTCCTCCCTTCTTGTAATGCACAATTCAAAACTGCCTTCTCTTTATTTTTGAGCTCCTTTACTGATGTGTGGCAACCAATCTCAGATTGTGCTGCCCTTTAAATCAACCCTTCCCTTCACTTTGCATTGGCCATCGAAGATGCAGCAGGCATGAAAGGTCACATCATCAGAATTCCTTATCTTTAATCAAATTTCCCTTTCCCCCCTCTGCTTTAATCACTTTCCATCTCATTTCAGATCTCAGTGGACGTTTTTTCCCTCCCTCATTCCTGCTGAAGTTTTCCCCCCTTCTGTTAGCTTATGTGATAAAAACCTCATCTGCACACACACACCTTCTATTACTACTTATTTCTGTAGCTATTTTTTATTTTCTGTAGCTGTTATTTAGTCCTGCACAGGGTTTTCAGAGCGTAAAATCCACGGACAACAACAAAAAACCAAAAACCACCAAGTCTAATATACTCTACAACCTCTTACACTATATTATTGAGGACAAAGAAAGGAAGCTTAGACTCATTTCTGGTAACAAACAGAAGAGAAGCAGGAGATGGCAAAGCTCTGGCCAAGAACCCTTGATGGGCTGGTGCATTGTAAAGATCTGTTCAGATGTCTGTTACAACTGAATGAACCTAACCGCACTGCTCTCTTGAACTCTAGCCTCCCACACACAGCAAGAGAAATGGAAGAGCAGTCTTACTAAGTCAGACCAAAGGGTCTTTTAGTTCAGGATCTTCAGCAAAAGGACGAAGTGATCACACAGACACATTCTAGGGATATGCTCCCCGCCGTATGCAGACCAGCATTGTCCTGAGTCACAGGCACAGTACCTGTGTGCTTTGACAGATTTTTTTCTCTGTTTTGTCATACGTTTTTATTCCGTTTTACTCAATTTCACTTTGTTTTCTGAACCCATGTAAACATCTGGAACATACAGTAACACATGAAGCATCTCCCTTTGTTCTGAACCTGCCGTCTGTTAGCTTCGTTTGTTGCCTCTGAGACCTGGTGGGAAACAAACATCCTGAATGAGAACCACTCACTGCTCACCTTTTCCATTTGTGCTTCTTATTTCAACTGCTCAATCCTCTCACTCCAAGGATGATAAGTCCTGGTTTATTTAATCATTTACTTGTGCAGAAGCTCTTCCATACCTTTTTTTCTTTATTACTCTGCATTGTACCTTCTGCCGTTCTTCATTCCTTTTCAAGACAGGGGGACAGAACGATATAAATCATAGGTTTCTGCAGTGCTGCCTGCTTTGTTCTTTATTCTCCACATAATCATCCCCAATATTGTGTTTCTTTGATTACTGTTGAGCACAGAGATAATGCTTTTATGGAATTACCTGTTAAAATTCCAAGATTTTTTTTCTTGAATGGAAATAGAACGTCCAGAGCTCACTGCCACACATATAAAGTTAGGATAATTCCTCCTCTCCCACCTCAACACACACCTTAGTATTTCATACAAGAACTGAATTTCACCTGCCATCTATCACCCAGTCACTCAACACTTTTAATCATATATTTCAAATTAGTATTAAGTTGAATAAACGGTCATTCTTACATGTCAGCGTTCACTTAGTGAGCTTGCATAGCTTAGGTTACATTAAGCAGAAAACAAACCTTCAAAACAAATAACAAATACTTGTTAGCTCAAGCAGTGTTACCCCCTCCTCCAGTATAAGTTTACTCAGCTGATTTATTACTCACACACTGCTACTACACAGCACTCCAATACCTCGAGTGTTCCATTCCACCTGGGTGCAATCCAGGTAGATTTTTCTTTCTTCCCTCCAGGTAAATTTGTTCAGACAGGCTCAAAACAACACTAACAGCTTACTGTTTTTACACTATCCAGCAAAGCTAAGAAGCATACACAGGAATGATTTCAAGTATTCACAGATACTCTGTTTTCCTTGTAATCAGTTTCAGCTGACTCTGCCTGCAATACACATCAGCAGCTGACACGCCAGGAGATACAGCAAAGGTGGTAGTCAACATGTATAGGTAACAAAATACATTAGTGAGAAGATAGGTGAGCTGAGTTAGTAGGTAGTTTTCCCTTCTGTGACCCTCTAAAAAGAAATAAAATAATCTACCCTTCTAAAAAAATAAAAAGGTATCTAAAAAAACTGTGACTGACCAGATTTTTTACTGTTTTATTTGTGGAATTTAAACCTTGTTTACATTTTTCCTGCTTTTTCCTGCCCCAAAGGCTGGGGGATTGAGGGGTTTATTTACTTGTTTGTTTGTTTGTTTATTTCCTTCTTCATGCCTGGGAACTGCTGGGAATATTGCAGGTTTTAAAATAATCACGCTGGGCTTAGGACCGTGCCTGAGATGTCAGCACCACAAGACCACGCTGTCAGCCAGTGGCACGCAAACCGGCCGGCCGGGCTGGGTGCCACGGCCTTGCAGCAGGGTGCAGGGGCAACCGGGCACCTGGCAGTGCACACTCTTATTTGGCAACTCTTACGACCGCCCGAAAAAGCATCTGAAATGCTGCCCTGCTTCCCAACTTACAGCTTGAATAACGGTAGACCCAGGCTAATAATTTGGGACTGTAGCAACGCACACATCCCTCAGTCGCTGTTCCTCGTGTACAGAGATGCAACCCTCTTCAGCTGGAGAGGGTTGAATGGAGAGCCCATTCATTCCTGGGCTGTTGTATGATCCACTGCCCCTTTGCCAGGAGGCAAGGAGGGGGAAAAAGCAAGGGCCACAAACTCCAGCAACCACTGAGTTTTTGGGATAATGCAGAGCAGCTTCTGCCGCTACATTTTTTTTCCACAGGACAGGTGGAAAAAAACCTGAAGCCTAAACTGAAAGCCCAGCTATCTAGGGGCGGTTAGACCTGCAGAGCTGCTGGGGCAAATGGCAAAGTGAAAGCAGAGAACTGTGGAACAGTAAGAAAAATCAGGCATGAGCAAGTTAGGAAAGACGATTGAACTGAGTGAAAAATTAACTCAGGAAGCAGAGAGCTGATTTACGTGCAGGATTGACTTATCTGTCCAAACAGCAAGTCAAAGTTCCAACGAAATGAATCTACACTTGCTATTCCTAGATGCACAAACCGGGCACTATGCTGTTGCAGCGGAGCATGCAAGATCCCAAGCCTGCAAGCCAGTTCCCACAGGCAGACACACCTGACATCTGTACCAGAGGTTTCATGAACGTGCAAAGTCATAGGCTGAGTCTGTCCAGGCAGTGGACACAGAAACCGAACACGGGGCACCATGGCTCTTTGCCGTTCCCATGCTCACCACTGCAGTACAAACACATGCGACCAGCAAAGGTGTCTAGAAAGGAGTACTCGATAGGCAGCGCCTGGCTGGCACCCGGCCAGCTGTTCGGCTCGATGTGCGCTTCTTCTAAAAATATCGATGAGCGTTTTTTTCTAAAATTGTATGTTCATGCATCATGTCACATTTTAGTTGCTGGACAAAAGCCAAACCGCTCTGCCGCTAGCAGGCTGTGTTAAAATGGAAATCTATTTTACAAATTATTGAACTATTAAGTCATGCCGTATGTATGCTGTTCAAAGTATCAAAGGGTTGGACAACAGTAGGGTACAAATGTATGTATCTTTAAATTCAGATTAAGATGCAGGCTGCCAAATTTAGGGAACAAGATTACATCTCTGATGCCAGCCCTCCACATCTCTATATTTCTGAATCCACGTGCCAGGCGACATCCCAGCGTTACACTGGATCCCGCAACTGGTCTAGTTTGCTGCATGTGGCCCAGCCTTTGTGGTAAGGAAATGCCAGTGAGCACCCAGAGAGGGGCCATGGGCAGACACACCCTGTGAGGGTCTCTGTCTGTAACCCTAATAAAGCAGCTCTGCAAAAAATGCATGCATTCAAAACACAGGCAATGGTAGTAAGGAGATCCTGCTGAAGTGAGACATCTGAAACTCAGGTGAAAACTAGCATCTGTTGGTCACTAGTAGCATTTTTATTAATAAATGGAGATTACAAACAATGTTTCTCCTATTTTTACATCAATTTACATTCCTGTTCCAAGAATAGATATGAAAAAAGACAAGTCAACATCAGCAGGTATGTTGGATCGACATCACCACCAACAACCAGTTTCCCTTTCTTCAGACAGCACAAAACTTCAGCACCTAGGAATTAACCACTGGTTCGCTGCCTAGAGCTGCTCAGAGAAATAATCTTCTTCAGTTACAAAGACTTAAACTCAACTAATTTTAATGCATGTCTGAACCCAGGTTTTTATTCTAAACATGCTGAATTTGTTTAGTCCCTCTGCCTGCAGTGGTGGATGAAGCGTAGACAAGCAGAGCCTCGGTGATTGCTGTATGTGCTGCCCAGATGTTACCTACTGCAGTAGATACAACATCATAAAAAAAATAAGGTTTCTTTTTCTGTTCTTAAAATACTACTTATGGAAAACCTGGCCCTCATTGGTGTTCAGTGATTATACTCACAATGTGATTATACAAGGTGACAATGTTAAGCATATGCAAGAATAGAAGAGAGATTAGGATCCCAGATGTGTGGATCAGATTCTGCTGTGGACTACCTTTAAGAAATTATCCATATTCTCTTTATGCTCTGAGCTCCTGGTTCTCACAAAACCCACACCGGGGCAGCCTTAAACTCTTATGCTCTTACTTTCGAAAGTCACTTGTGGTATTTCGCTTCAGAGGAAGACCAGTTACGAAAATTGCAATAAGGCGCTCAACCCTCTGAAATCCAGCTACCACATCTTTTACTGATTCGCATAACTTCTTCCTTGTGATAGGCATGAAACTATTGTTAAAAAGAAAAAAAAAAAACAACAAAACAACCCAACCCCCCCCCCCAAAAAAAAAAAAGAAAAGATAAATAAAGCATTCCACCTAAAAGTACCACAGATAAAGTATCCAGAGATAAAATGGCAAGTAAATACCATGAAGATTTAGGAAAAATAATTTCCCTTAACATAAGATTCAACTGCTCCAATGTAACCTTAATTACCTCATAAAAGTAATAAAGTGCATTTTGATTTTAGTACAGAAGTTCTTAAACAGTCTGTGTAAATTAAAAAACAATAAACAACTTTCTCTACAGCTATTATCAGGTAATGCTTTAAAATAAAATAATAACAAAGAGAAGAAAATGAACTACCCACAAGTGAAAAGGAAAAAAGCCATGGCTATGGGACAGGGATACCGAAATATTAGTAAGCCAAAATTTTCTACCCAGACCAATTTATTTCCTCTAAGTGCTTCATTTAACCCTCCTCAAGAAAAAAAAAAAAAAACCAAAAAAAAAACCCCACACCAAACCAAAACCTGTCTCTGTTCTCTAATGTATAAGGTTAAAAGGCAGGCAATATTTTGCAAGTTGTTTACTAGGGCAGGAAACTCCTGAGACTGGAGTTTAAATCAGGCTGAGTGATGACGAGCAGGGCAAGAGGAGAGCCTGAAGAGCCTTCTGCTGTTCTGCACTTCTTCTCAAGATTGAAATTCTCTTCTCTGCTCTTCCTCCGGGTAATAAATATGTAAATACAAGCTGGTGGCAGAAGTATAGAGTGTGGGAATTAAGTAAGACTCGTGGTGAGAGCTGGAGAAGCCGGTTACACAGCAGCCAGGCTACGTTAATAACCTCCACTCTCAATGGGTATGGTCTACTGCAGAACACATTTTGATAGAAACCTACTAAAATAGTATGTGCAGCCACGGCTTCACTTCTAATGTCCCAGCATAGAGCAAAAAGAAGGATTCAACTAAGCCAATGATGGAGAAAAACTAATTTCATGGTAAAATAATTCTAAAATATATTTAAGGTACATTGGCAAGGCTAGTTTAAAGGGAATCTGCATTACAAAACATGTAAGGGAATTGAAGACTATATTCTGATGTTCTCCAGCTGCTAAAAAAATAGTTATTCTTTATCACCTTCTGACTATGGTATTTTATGTAAACAATTTTCTGAGAAGAATACTTCTTCCTTTCTTCGCTGTATTGGCTTGGGTTTTATTTTTAAGACAGAAAGAAAGAGCTGCTGCTTCTCTATCATCCAGAATTTCTTTTTTCCTCCTAGAGGACACGGAAAAATAGGATGGAGAGAAAAATTGAAAATAACATTTTAACTAAAAAGGCAACT
Source organism: Ciconia boyciana (assembly GCF_034638445.1). Lineage (NCBI taxonomy): Eukaryota > Metazoa > Chordata > Aves > Ciconiiformes > Ciconiidae > Ciconia > Ciconia boyciana. The sequence goes on from NC_132934.1 coordinate 162,103,099, forward strand.
GTCTAAATGTGAATCCTAACACCTGATTACGAGAAGTTACTTAGAACAAACGTAAAATTTTGGTTTGGCTTTTACAGATGACAGTACCAGGAGCCACTGCAGAAAACTTGTCAAAGCAGCTGTAACTAAACTTTGCACATTTACAGGGCGAGAAATGGAGGACTGTTATGCACTCCCTGCTGCAGCAAAATGTTTGCGGGAACAGCAGCTTAATGTTAGACTAAAACGGAATAGCTAGGTTTTCAAACCTGTGCTTCTCCAAGGACAAAATATTAGATGTTTAAACAATACCTGGGATCCTGAAATGAAGGCATTAACTTTTGACTAGAACATGGAGTACCTGCAAATATCAGTAGAGATTGTAGATTGCTACTGTATTCACTACCAGGTTAAAAAACCCCAATCTATTAAAGATCAAATAGTTAGTACATGAGTATTTTAAAGAGAAGCGTAGCATAATTTCTTCAAAAAGCAGAATTATAAGGGAAAAAAGAGCTAGACCACCAAAAAGGAGATGTAAATACATTTAACAAAGAGCTTAATTAAGGCATGCAGTGCCATTCAAAATCCAAATTTCTGGCCAATGCTCATTTATGTTTGCAATGCCAAACTTCATTACAAAAATTATATATAAAAAACATTTTAAAGGTAGTATTTTTCTCTCATTTGTGCATCTTGTAACTGGAGAAGCAAGTCCTTTGGCCAGAGAAAGCTAGTTTAAAATAACATTATTTAAATAATACCATTTTTCTGTAATTGCAAGGTTTTGTTATTATTAAATGAGATGCTATTGGATGTAGCATAACTCGGATGTAACACTGAATTTGCAGACTAGAGCTGAAAAGGAGTATTAATTTAATTTCCATAGTTAAAAAAAAAAAAAAAAGCTGAAATGGATCACACGTGGAAATAAATTGGTTCATTTTCACTTCACGCATAATGTGAAATTAAATGGTCAAAAAATGAAAGATGAGCACAATATGACAACACTCAATTATAATTTCTTTAACAACTCTTGCTGGTATGCAAGATGTATTTTGTTGTATGAATTTCAAAATTATTTACAAACCCCATGGCCAGTTGCTCTACAAAGGCTCTGTTTGGTTAGAAAAAACATGTAGAAGACGACCATAACAAAAGGAGTATTTTTCTTTCCTTTTTTTTTAAACCAATTTTATTCTACACCATTCTCTTTTCTAGGCACAAGCCTATAACAGCAGCTTATCCTGTTGCTTTCTGTACATCCTTCCTCATCACATCAGATGCTGGAAATAGTTATGAAGGAAGTTTCATAAATGCTGAGCTGTACTGCATCTTGACATGTGTGATGTGATCTTCACTGCAGCCAAATCAACCTTCATTTGAGTCTTGACACTGATCCATGTCACCTGTCCAAGGAGCTCCACTGGTCACTACAGCAATACTGCTGAGAACAAGTTTTACTTCTGCTCCAAAACAGGAAAATGCAATCATGTCTCCTCGCAATATCCCCCATCTAGCCACAGACCTTTTTTTCCATGTTTTTCTTGTTCTTCAGAATAAAATTGTAAGATTACGGTTATTTTTATGCTTATAATTAAGATTATTTATTAGCTCACTGGTTTTCCCACCTCTAAGGGATTTCTCAGGTGCTGACAGACCCTTGCTCAAGCACTGTCTTAACCTATGGATTGCACTGTAGTCTTGTCTTATCTGCTTCTGCCTATATTCTGTATTCATTTCACCAGCTCCCACTCTAGTCCCTGTTGTTTTGCTAATGGACTTGCTGCCACAGCATACACAGAAGTAATAGTAATATAATCAGGGAATTTCAAGTCCCCAAAATGAAATCTCAAAACGTTTCGCTTTCTATACTGCGTTGTTACTACAGCAAGTAAAAAAGTTCACAGCTGAGAAAATGCCGAGAGCAAAGAAACCCGAAAGCCAAAATTGGACGTTGCAGCTTGAACATCAGATGTATCTGTATGCGAATCTTTATCCATTTGTAGTTAGCGTGTTTTTTTTAAAAAACAACCCTGCGTTATTGTTTATTCTGAATTTTAATCATTCACTTCAGATAATGAGAAAATATATCACATGGATGACCTTTTATAATTAGACTGATAGACTACCTATGCAAAGCACTTCAGTTCTATCCATTGTGGAGCTTTACCTTTGGACCACCCACATGACTAGTTGAACGGTGGCCCTGGGCAAAGCAATTAATCTCACTTTATCGCTAAGAAGTTATACTATTACTCTTTTATCTAGGGGACAGAATCTGTGAGTTACATTGGTAAATATTCTGAAGGTGAAATTTTGCATCAAAGGTCTTCCAAACCCAGCGTTAGCCCACGATGGCTCAGTTTCCAGTTCTCCCTGTGACATAGGAGGGATGACACATGGCTCTTGCTAAAAGCGAATGTGTTTCAAACCAAATGTTTACAAAGAGAGAATTGTCACATGCAGCTAAGGAAAGATGGGATAAAACTTGCCAAAATTAATATTATGAAAAAACTAAACTCTTAAAAAATAACTGGGGAAAATTCAAGAGACTTGGATAGACTTGTACATATTTAACCAAAACTTGTTTTCTATTCTACCTCAGAGGCACATGATGATGATATTTCCAGGGCTAAATTAACATGGCCAACATTCTGCAATGTAAATAGGCTCCTATTGATTAAATTAAGCATGGGGTGAACTTAAGCTGTTTCATCTGACCATCAGTAAATGTTTTGCTGGCTGGGAATGTCCCCAAAGAGGAATCGATACTGTCCAAACCAATTTTTTCTCACTGTTATCAAGGACAACCCTGGAATTAAGAAGCAATTCCCTTAAAGTGTCCACCACAGTACACAGGAATGAGAGTAAGACAGCTTCTCAGAGATACAGTTTGCACCTTGCCGGGTGGGTTTGAATAATGTTATCACCCAAGCAGACTCTTAAGGGTATATAAAAGGCTTCATTGCAACTGAATTTTATTTGCTGGTTCAAAGAAAAATGCCTTTCATATTTACCTTGGTTTAAACAGATGTCATCCTGAAGAACTCAGGGCGTATTAGATAAATTACATAAAGTCAAATTAGTCTGAGTTTTTAGTTTTGTAATAAGCTTGATATCTAGGAAATCCTAGCTACATTGCAGAACTATAGGAAATTTACTCTAATCCACAGAGATAACACTGCTTATTGATCTGCCTAATAACTACTGCAATATTTGACTCAAGAGATCCTGTCTCAACACACTCCAAAAGCATATTCAGTAATTTCATTACAGCAGTAGCTGTGACATCCTCACAACGTACCTGTTCCATCCGTGGTCCCAACACAGACCTCCCTCCTGAGATCTGAGGTTTGCAGAACATTTTGTGTGCTGGTCTTATTTTTGTACCTCCTCAATCTCTCTGTATTTATATTGAGGTGGGAAACAGTTTTCCCTGTCCAGAATTCATAAGGTTTCAAAAAGAAAAACCTCCTGAAATTCAAATTACAATAAGATGTAGAAATGGTTACTGACCAAAATAAGAATCAAAAAGTTTACCTTGAATTTCTAAAAGAGAATTTATTGAGTTGAACAGCCTTACCACAGGCTTTTTTTCTTTTTAGATCTAGTTTATCCATATGAAACATGAACTGTTTTATAAATCACCTCTAAATTTGGCAGAATCTGGAGTTACAAGTCATTTTATTAGAAATAAACATTAATGTAGAATAGAAATAGAAATAAGGTAAAATGATGTTCAGCTTCCAGTACAGTACTCGAAAACAACTGTGCGACAAATGTTTGAATCAAACTATTTTGTCCACATGAGTTATTTATTAGAACTACCACCTGTCTTAGCAAAGACTATTGATTATTTAATAACTCTCATGATTGAATTGTTTAGTTTCAAACACAGTAACTGGCAAATGATATTTGACATGTGTGTTCCTTGTGAGAAGCTGTTTTCATATTATTAGATAAATTTAAAAAATATATATTTTAGGATAAATTTACCTATAAAACCAATGCATTTCTGTTGTGTATCTCAGAACCTGGAAGGGTACATAGACAGGACTTGTCAGAATGAGTAATAAAGCACAGCAGCTTGGAAGAAATGAAGCACTGTAATTTTGCCTTTTTATTCATTAATACTTCAATGCCCTGCAGACCCGCTTCTTCTCACCAAGCATTTGAATAATGTGTGGTTTCTGAAGTCCTGCAGCTCCTTCAAGGAACGTCATCAACTTTATAAAAAGGAAAGGGGTTTTGGGTAAAAAGCAATTGCTCAAGTCAGATGGTGCTTTAAAGGTTATTTCAGCTGTAAGACAGAAAAGGTAAACTATGGAAATGTTCTTTAAGAAAGGAGATTGAACATCATGAAATCGTATAAGACCTGTGTAACTGAGATGTTTTCCATTTATCAGGCAAGATAAACAAGGCAAAGGAAACGTTAGCTAGAGATCAGAACAGAAGACAAAGTTCCTCCAAGTTCAGAAAGCATTTTATGTGACTATTGTTCCGCATCAATATTCAATCAGCTGCAGGGTAGGTCCCTAGCAAAACAAGAGTAAAGAAAAGCCGCAATTAGAAACAATAAACCTAAACCAGTATTTATGGTTAATACGAGGCCTAATGATCATTTAATACTATGATCTGGCTAGGAATTAATCTAAGTTAACTAAATTAATGCAACAGCTCTTCTTACTCACTGTGGGGAACAGCAATACATATTGAGTTTTTTAGGCTAAGAATGTACTCTGCTGTAATTTCAGGATGATATCAAAAAGTCTTAGATCTTAAGGAAAATTATTTTGGATATTTGGTTCCCTTCTTGTTTTAATATTTGCTTTATAAGTAAATACAGGATTAGAAACTTGGGGAAAGATTAGATAGAGCCCACTTGGAGCTAATGATGTGCATGTTAATGCAGATGCGGAGAGACGTGACTTCCTCTACCCTGCACTCCGAAGATGGTTTAACAGAGGACCAACACCATCCTATCTCCAGAACGTATGCACACACACCCCACAGAAACCCCCAAGATATGCACAGGCACAAGGGGAGAGAACAAGGTGCCTTCTGCTCCTAAGGCAGAAAGGTATGCAAGACTTAAAAAACAGAGGGGTAAGATCAGGGAGCAGCGCTCGGCAGGAGATCAGGCACTCCCTGAGGAGAAGCGAAGGGAGTTCTTGCTCCTGAACTGCCTTGCCTTATTTATCATCCAACGGCTACCTTATCAGGGAAAGGTATGAACGGGTTTGGACCAGGAAATGGGAATGTGCGACTGCTCCCTCTCGTTTTACGAATCCTAAGCACTATACTTCTGAGTGAGCCTACTGTGTTGAGATACTTAAGAAGTGTCTCTGCTTCTCAGGAAGTGATGGTGAACATATTATGTACGTCATGCATTCTGTCACTTGTATACAGGGTGACCTGTACACACTTCAAAGGTTCTTCAGAGAGGAGGATACTCAAAAAATATTCAAATCTGTGTATGATGTACAGACCTCTCTGCTAAGACTGCTTGCACTGCTAGAACTCTACACAAGCAGACTTTCAGGCACCGAGGGAATTTAACTGGAGCTACATTAGCTAAAAGTGCTTATGGATTTGGGGCTTGATGGAAATTTGGCAAAGGTTAGGATGACACAATTAGACTCTGACACTTAAATTCCTCCCAGGCCCCACTTCACATCTATCAGCCTTGCTTGGATTGAGCTCTTAGCTGTTTAAAGAGAAGAACAGAATCAACTTAAAATTAGGTTATGATTAAAAACCAATGGCTTTATTAAGGAAGAGGCAACTCTTACTGCAACCTTAGCAGGATAACTAGGAATGAAAGAGAACCCTTTACTCAATATAGGAAGATGCTACTGAGCCTTGTGGAGGAGAGTTCATGAACTACTTGCATTCAAGAAAGGGGAATATTTTTAGAGTAACCCAGCAGACCAGAACGTCATAGAGAAACAGATAAAGGTAGCAAAGAACAAATCAAACATCCTTAGAACAAGGTGAAATCGCTGTTCCCACTTTAAACTCTCTATTTGAAATAAATAAAAGGAAACTGAAATAGCAGTGATGAAACTTTTGAAGCAAGCATGTGAGGCAGAACCAAGGAGTCTACACTGGGAATGTTCGATGTGCAACTTTCTGATATGGAAAAATAAATCAGTAAATTGATGCAAAAAATCCAAGTAAATAAATAATTAGCAACCATAATGCTGGCTAACCCTTTCCCTTCCGAAATCTAATGCAGCTATTACTCAACCAAAGGAAGATGCTGTGTAAGACCAAAGGTTTTTAATCTGCTATCCTGTTTCTGACACTGTCCAGTAATAGAGACCTAAAAGAGATGATAAAAATAGGCCAAATTTGTAATGCTTTTTCCTTAGCACGTCCTTCCAATTTCAGTGGAGATTTCAGCTCAGGAATTTCCTGAGCTAGAGATGGTACCTTTGTGTTTAATAACCCTCAGCAGATTTTTCTTCCATCAACTTGTCTTTTTCAACACATGAAGACTTTTAGCATACAGAAGCATCCTCTGGTAAAAAGTTTCACCATTTCATTAATTCATGTGAAAAACTATCTTACTATGTTTATGTTGAACCTGTCACCTGCTGACATTTAATAACTCTTAGTTCTTATATTACAAAAAGTAATGACAATCATGTCTCATAAAACACTATTCAGCTAGAACATGGTTTTACAAATGCTCAGAAGATCCCTTTTTCTTGAAGCAAGAAACCTAGAGAAAAAAATCGGTGCAAGACAAGTAACAGTAGAAGTATTTTTTAATATATTGAGTTTTTCTCCTGCCTTATTCTAGTTGATCACTTGGCACACAATTCTAAGTTTTTATTGCATATTAAGTTCAGAGTTGTCACACTAAGAGTTACACATGTATTTGCTATGTCTTGATTCTGTACCAATGGTTTATCATTCTGCAAGCAGTAATCAAAAAGGATAGGACATCCACACCATGACCAGCCTCAAAACTCCCGTCAGAGAGATAATGATCCAGTCGTCTTAGCAAGGGGAGCTTGCAGGAAAGGAGAAGTATGCCACGGAAGCCACCAATTATTTTTTAATTTTTCCTGTACAAGCAAAAAGCTAATTATGTTTCCTTGCTTGAACGGCATTTATATTTACAGTAACTTGTGAGACATTTTTTTTTTTTAAGTCAGAAAAATCAGGCTTGATGGAAGTCAAAGAATTTGTTGAAGTTATCAGGTTAGTTCTGCGGTACCTTTACATTCCATTTCCAAATTTTGAGAGGCTACAAAAATAGCATTAGTCAGGAGACCCTACACTACGTGTTACTGTAAAACCACAGCCAAGTGTTAAGTAGTTACTATGACCGAGTTGTTTTCTGTTTACAATTTTATATTGCAGTTTGGCTTTTTGGTTCTCACTGTATAACAAACACTAAAAGCTGATAATAAAAATGTAATATAAAAGTAACACACACAGCATCTCTCTAATAGACAATTTTAGACTCCAATTTCTGATGGCTTCAAAGTTCTCAAATGTGAATCATAGCTTTTTTTTTTTCCCCCTTTTTCCCAGAAATATTAAGCATCTTTCATCACTTGATGAATGATGAAAAAACACAAAAACCCACAGGAAAAAACATCCATGAGCCTTCCTCAACAGTAAAAAGTATTATACAAATGACGGACTTTTGCAACATTTCAAAATGTCAAAAATCCTTTTAGATACTCTAAGAACTAAAAACAATTACAAGTATGCAATTCATTTCTCAAACACATTTAGTCTAAGTGTTCCTCTTTGCACAATACCTTTTCTGTTTGAAGGTGACAAAGTGTTAATTAATCCAGCACAATGAATCATCCATCGCAGCATCACAGAAGTTGCTTACATGATCACATTGTACATGGGTAAATGCTTATGTTTCTTTTACAGGAGGAAAAACAGCACTGTCTAGATTTCTCAAATTCTTATTTTGGAAAAGAAAAGCAAGCAGAACCCAGTTTAATCTTGTACCTGAAAATTTTGGTTTTGTTTTCCAGTCTCATTTTACTGGTAACTGGTTTGATGTTTTTAAATATGTAGATAATTTTGTATGGTAAAATAAAGGATTTTTGCATATACTGTAGATTATCAGTGAGCATACAGATGCTCCTGAAACAACAGCTTCAGAATATCAAGTGAAATTCAGATTGTCTAAGAGTTTCAGACAGCACCTACCACTCAAACAGCAATGCACAAGCATCCATTCTCCTAAAGCCTAAACCATAGACACCCAATAAAAATAAATAAATAAATACATAAATAAAAGTAACTGTGCTTTGCTGAAATGCTCCTTGACTCTCTCCAGACATGGTCAGCTGTACTTTGAAAGCTGGCTGCTTAACCCACCTTGAGCTCTGCTACAATCCAAGCCCTCCAAATGCAATGTGATCTCCACCTGCTCAGCACGGGTACAGCCGCACCTGCAGTACTGGGTCCAGTACTGGAGAGAGTCCAGCAAGGGGCCGCTAAGAAGATGAAAGGACTGGAGCATCTGTCCTGCGAGGAGAGGCTATGAGAGCTGGGACTGTTCAGCTCTGGAGAAGAGAAGGCTTGGGAGATCTCATCAATGTATGTAAATAACTGAGGGGAAGGTGCAAACAGGAGGGAGCCATCACTCCTTCCCTGCTACTTCTATCCCTAGTAGTGGCTGGCATTGGATCCTTAGGAAAAGAATAAGCCATCCTCTTTCATACAGCAATGCTTCCTTCCCTCTGCCCAACCCTCCAGCAACCTTTCATCTTCCTGTAAATTGTGGTTTAGGGATTCCCAATTCCCATCATTGTGCTTAATAGCCCTAGATGGAAGTATCCGTCATGAATTTGTCTAATTGCTTTTGAACCCATTCAGACTTTAAGCCTCCACAACACTGCAGCAATGAATCTTGCAATTTAATTATGCACATCATGAAGAACTACTTCCCTTCATTTGTCTTAAAGCTACTGCTTGATCATTTCACTGGATATCCCCTTGCTCTTGTACTATGAGAAATAGCAAATAATTATTCCTTTTTCACCTTCTCCATGACATTCATGATTTTATACACTTCACTCTTATTTCTCCTCAGTCGTTCCTTTTCTAAACTGAAGAATTCTTCCTTATTTAAAGTCACTTCACACAGAAGTTGTTCCTTCCCCAGGACGCAAGATCACTATGGACTTATACAAGAGCATGATGTTTTTCGTTTATGCTCTCTCCTCCTCTCCTGATCATTCCTAACATTATCAAAACCCTCCTACAACTCCTTCTTTTCAGGCTGAAGAACTTAATTTAATCTTTCTGTGTGCAGAATCTCTTCCATCCTTTACTTAATGCTACCACATCCTTTCTGAGGCTGGGAGACCAGAACTGCATCCATGTAGATGCCGTGCCCAGTAACACAACGGCGTTTTGTTTTGTTCAAAGGTTGATGCTACCTGGGACTATTCTATTTTGCTCCCAGATCTTAAAACTTAACCCTTTTTTCCGTGAAAGTAGGAAGATGTTGAAATAATATGAGAAACAGCCCAGGTCAAGAGAGAGAGAACGCATTTGCGTTTCACTCCAATCAATAGATAGCTTTTTAAACAAATCTCAAAACAAATAGGAGATGTTACTGTGACAAATACCAGCCAAAAGGTCCATAGAAGTTAGTAAAAAGTCAACATCACCTTCAAAAAACATCTCTGTGTGTGTTGGACCATTTATTACCACTAAACGATGCAATGGCAGATAGTATGTTTTAAGGTATTGTTTATGCAAAGTACGAAAGCCAGCCATTAGCTGAGGCACACACACACAAGCCTAGCTCTCCTCATTCTGTCAGCTTCGCCAATGTGCAGCACACAACAGAAGCTGTTATCTGGATGACAAAATTAGCACTGCAACAACATACACTAGAACTAAAACATGGTAGTACTATTTCATCAGTACGCATCTGATTAAGTATCATGTTCTGTGGGCAAACTCAGGTTGTGAATTTTAGAATTTTTTTTGTTCTTTAAAGCTCTAGTCTTTCTCTGCTGTACCAAATTCCAGGACCTTCATGTTTTGGAATGGATCTATCTAGCAGGCAGTTATGTTCTACCACCATGGACACTTCTTTAGCCACTTTCTCCAGATGCCTTGTGTATAGCTCTTTGAAAAATTCTTCCTCACCTAGATCAAGCCTGGTCCAGAGATGAAGATCTGAGCAGCTCCATCCTCTGAAGATCCCATGTGCACTGCCTCTCAAAACTCCTGTGAGCTCACGGCACACTGCAGTTATCATCTTCACAGAACTAAGCAAGCTCTATGCCAGATAAACACAGATAGAGCAGACTATTTTGCAAGCACTCCTCCTGCTTCTTGGCAATCACTAGCACTTTCCTTTCCTCAAACCATAGAAAGAAGACTCTGCACTGCCCCTTGAGACAGCAGGAAAGAGGATAAATAAGCACTTGAAACAAGAACTCTGAAGAATGAAGAATATGAATTAAAAAAATATGTAGGATAGAAAGAACAGAGACAGGAAGGAAGGGAATGCAAAATGGCAGTGGGAAGAGAGTATGAACAGAACCAGAGCAGAGAAGGATGGGATACAAGATGACAGCTTGCAAAAAACCTGTAGAGAACAGGATAAAAGGCATAGGCATGAACATTCATGAAGAGTATTAACATTAAGAAGAAAAAAGAAACATATTATGGGCCCTGTGAAAAGGAGTGCGGGTGGGATTATGACGACTGGAGCACACTTCTTCATTAAGTCAGCTCTATTCTTCTGGAAGGTTTGCATTCTTTGCTGAACTCTCTAGGATGGTCTATCATTCTCCAGCAATGCTATCTAAATTAGGGAGATTCTCCTGACTTGGCTACAATAGGTAAGTACCCGAGTGAAGTCACTGTAAACACCACTCTGTTGTCGGTTTAGCTCTTCACCATCTTCTAGGGAAAGTCTGTACAGAGATGACATTCTCTTCATGCTAAGAAAAGCCTGATAGACAAGCCCACTGTAAAATAACCTCAAACACCACAGATGATCCTTCAAGGGAAAGAAAAGGAAAATCCATAGAGTTTCAACATATTCCGATTTTCAAACTTGGACATTTAGAATGTTAAAACACAAAAAGGATGGTAAAATTTCAAGTCCACCATTGAAAAACCAGGACATGAGAAAACAAACCCTGCTTAAGCAATGTTAATTCATCATCTATGTGTTAGGATGCAATATGTAATTACATGATCAAGTACTCTTTTCTCCATTAACTTACATAAAGGACAGGCTAATCTGATGATATCAGTGATACTTGTCTACAGAATCAGCCACATGGCTCTCCTTATTTCTGCTGTCACAAAAGTTAGAAAGTGAGTAATGAATCAGACAGGAGAATTCAGAAGACAAGCAGATCATATAGTTTGGGGTGGTTTCTGCTGTCCCGATCTGGAGAACGGTATGCCATCTCTAACAATGCTGTGTAACCCCTGTATGACGTTGATTAAGACTCCTCTTTAAAGATAATCACAAAATCCAGATTCTTCTCCGCTAGCTGGAGGTATTTACGCCAGGTATCTACATCAGATGGTCCGAGGTAGCCAGGTGGACCGACTGCTCTCTTGTAGAGCTTTTCTCCTCTCCAGACTTGAGAGAGGATGTTGGGCACCCAGCGCTCTCCATCTAGATGCCTTTCTGCATCTTTACTACACCCAGTATGACAGCTTGAGGTCTGATTCATTATTTAATAAATCCAAATAGCTATAACTGCTGTTGATATAAAAACACAATAAGATAGTACTAAATAAAAATGTCCAGCCTCAGACATTCTCAAACTCTTCAGTCAAAAATTATTTATTATAATCTCTGTGCCTTATTTCCTCTTGTGCAAGGAGTGATTACAGCACCACCTCACTTCACGGGGAGGCTCTAAAGATTGTTTGCAAAGATCTAAGAGGTTGCTATAATCAGGGAAGAGAGGGTGGTTTTTTTCTACTGTGCCTTTGGTAACCTGACATCCTACAATGAGGGCTACAAAGAACAGCTCAGGGAAATGAAAAGATTGTATCTGCTGTAGGATGCAACTGTCATACATAAATGACGCACAAGAAAGCACAACGAACACGAGCAAACAGCAAATGCGTGTTCACTCAACATGACTAACCCTCTAGGATGAATGAGACAGGGATTTTTGCTGATGACAAGATGCTTGGAGAGTCTTCATATTTTCAATAATGTTTTCTTAAAATGTTTTCAACTTTTTTTGTATTAAAAAGAATGATAAAGAATCATATTTGTGTTTCGACGTATCCAGTAAAAACAAGGTAAAAAGCCAAAAATTTCACTGGTATTTCATTTTTGATCAGAATAGAAATACAATTTTTGTCCTACTTGCAGAGTAGAGGAAAAAAAAAAACAAACAGATTTATAAACATTAGCAAGCCAGGCTGATTTCACATCTCCATAGCCCATGGAAGTCATCCCCCAGTGAAACAAAGGTATGTTATAAAACCAAATGCCCTAAGAATAGCTCATTAAATAGAACACTGCATGGCTTAAGTACCCATATTTGATGAAAATGAATTATTCCTTCAGTGAATGCAGAATTTTTACTACTTCCTGAAAAATACATGTATAAAACTCAACAGGAGTGAATACACAACACAGTGAATCATCTGAGCAACAAATTAGTTCCATTTAATTCTTCAGGGTTACTTTATAAATTGTCTGATGAGATGTCTGAGTCAGTAGTGCTAGAAACGTCAAAGGAATATAATCTGTTTATAAATTTCCACGATTTTGAGTTACTATGAAAGTGTGTCCAGTTTTCAGGGTTTTTTTAAAAGCTGTTCCCCAAGTGTCTGCACGCATGTAATCACAGAAGCGTGTATACTGTATTTTAAAAGACATTAATAGTTTCAGTGCTTTGTCTAGGATACAAAGGTAGTCATATAAATCTCAATGTCTGTTAGGGCAGCTAAAGCGTAACTGATTACTGATCCTAGACCAGAGACCTCAAATACCATGTGTGTATGAATGCTGCATAACATTACAAATAACAAGAATTATTTGAAAATAGACTATCTGAAAATGGTTACCCTCTACTATCCCATTCTGAGAAGTGTCACGATCTTTCTTATACCCTAGGTTTATACAGTGTTAGCACAGTGAAAGGGGAGAATACACTACCCAACTTTCAAATCATACTTCTCATTTGAAAGTGCATATTGCCTCCACTACTTCATAAGGAAATAAAAATGACTCAAAGCACTCGTGCCACATGTAGCTAGGTCAGATGGTTGGTTATGATTAAATTCTGCCTCAGCTTACTGACTTGAATAAATTCTAAGGCACACGGAACAAGATCATAAATTCTCACCCAAGAATACCAACCACTTTCTCTAATAGCTGGATGATGTAGAGTGATTCAGTATTACTCATGGGACATTTTAAAAGATAATCTTAGTCATGGCTTGTGTGTTGATTTGGACAGAGTAATTCGCAAATTTACCAATGGGATTGTGAAAGGCACCTAGAAACATTTGTGATAGATTACTGTAAAGGAAAAATAACCTAAGAAAACCTTAAAGAGTATTCTCTCCTATTCATCACTACCTTGTTAATTTAACTTTAAAATATTTTAATCAATGTCACGTGACAGTCTGTTTTATGTCACATAGAATGTGCCAATCACCCTGATTTATTCCTCTGTAAATATCAGGTGATCCTGGTTCAGCGCTTCACAGCACAGAATTATACTGAAGGCCAGAAAAATAGGCTTGCCAGATTTTTGTTTTCTTAATCTATTTCTTTCCAGGTTCCACAATGCACTATACCATCTGGCATCACTAAGGCACAGCTGACTCACTTTTGAATACAAGAACAAGTTTGAGCCCAACACATACCCAGGTCATTATCCATTTCTTCATTTATTCTTATTTGGTGGATAGTTTTTAGATCTTCCCACTGAAGGTTTTCTGATTTCATAAAGCATTTCTGCTTAAGCATATTATTGATTGGCTCTCTTGAAGGAGAATAAGGTGCAACGTACTAGAATCTAACATATTTTCCTTTAATCTACTAACACATACTACATGAAAAATTACTGTCAATACCTTTTTACCCATAAATATAGTTCAGAAGGGACATAAAATCCCAGCGATACACATAAAGAGGAAATTCTGATACTACACTTGAAAGATTTCAATACAAGATTTGAGTTCGTATGTAGTGTGTCCACTCTCACTTAATCTATTCAATTACTTCCATAAGGTAGTTATGAATGCACGCTACTAAAATAATTTGAAGATTGTATCTTCTATTATACACTACTGCCTAGATAAATTAGCACTAAATATCAGTGACTAATACTGCTGGGACAAGCTTCATAATTAGAAGAATATAAAGGATTGAAAAATTGGAGCATTAACATTTCCTATATCCTGATACTCATGCAATTGTTAATATACTTCTGCTTTTACATACAAGTCTGTTTCTTTGAGAGTAACATTAAATGTAATATATGCAGAATAGGAAAATAATCAGAAATTCTATAGCTGGTAGATCCAAAGGAGCATTTAATGGATTTTTGGTGCACAAATCAAGAGTGTGCTGCAACCTCCACTCTTCACCCTCTCCCTGCAATGCAGTTCCTAAATTCACTGGTCTTTCAACATAATGGTTTCCTAAGTATTTTTAGGGTATGTCGTGCCCATGTTCGGTTGTCTCCAGAATTGAGCAACTGGCTACCCATCTGATTACATCAGACTTGAGGTCAGGAAACTACAGAAAGCAATGCAAGAGCTCCCTGAAAAGCCAGTCACTAAATATGTTCACGGCATCCTACTAAGTACCAGCTTCATATGACTATCCCAAAACCAGAACTAATTCTTTTCTTTTTAAAACTGAGCTGCTGGAAGAAAAGTTTCCTCGCTTACTAGACTCCCATGCTCATCTCTCCCCACAGGCTGCAGCATTAAAACTCATGCCTCTTACCACTCTAAACAGGTCCGCAGCCCCCAGCTTAGACTGGAAAGGCCACCTGTTCCCAGTCCTGTGAAACTTGGCTAACAAAGCCACAACGAGTGCAAGAGCTATGGGGCATGGGGGTGTATTGGGCATAACTGGCAGGGGAGGGGTGGAACCTGCAAGGGTGACCTGGGGAAGAGGAGGTCAGGGACTGCCCTGTGCTGCTCACAGCCACTTCAGCAACAGACAAAACGGACCCATCACCTACCAAAACTAGACAAGTCAGAGGAATGTATGGCGCCTCTGCAAGAACATATTTAAGAAAGGGCTGTAACCTCCAGGGGCAGGAGACACACTGGACAGGAGAAACAACAGCAGATGCCCGAGCAGGGGCAGACGCACAGAAGACAACACAAGAGAAGGAACACCTCTGAGGGGATTACAGCCCATGGAGAAACCCACACCAGTGCAGGTATGACCCCTGAAATGGACTGCAGCCCATAGAAGAACACATGCCAGAGCAGGTACAAGCCCTGAAAGAGACTGCAGCCCTTGGAGGAACCCACATTGGAGCAGGTAGAGCTCCTGAAAGGGACTGTGGCCATTGGAGAAAGCCACACCACAGCAGCTGAGTAATAAACAAGGAGGGGCAAAAAGCTAGCAAACACCACCACACTGACCCCACACTTCTGTGCTGCCTGTCACTTCAACGAAGCGACTATGTATAACGTGCAGCCAGGGGACTGCAGACCAGGAAGGGGGAAGGAGAAGTGTCTGGAGGGAGGCTGAGGTGTCTTCTCTGTAAGTCTTGGTTTAACCTTACTTCATGATACTGGAATAAGAAATTACAAGTTAATATAAATCGGCAATAAACTAACTTAAGTAGAATTCCCCAATTCATGACTGATTATGCTCACGATGGGGGGCGAAGGCTCTCCTTCAGTGTGTTCATCTGCACTTTGGATGCTGTTCAGCCTCTGTGGTTGCAGAATTGTATGAACAAGTGAGATGACAACAAAACTTTTTTGAATGGTTTTGATGGATGGCCTGAAGTTATGGAGTCACAAGACCGAATTACTGTTAAAAGTGCCATCTTTTTCTGAAACAATTTGAATATTCTTGTAATTCTCTTCATCTAAAAGACATACATTTGGATGATAAAGAAATACAGCAACCAACCTGTGGAACAATGTCACAGAAATTTACTGTGCTGTTACATGAAAAGTACTCATGTAAGGAGGATATCAATTCCTCAGGTTTCTGGGCACAGAGTGAATCACCATTTAAGATCCATAAGGATCCTATGGGACCCACAATCTTCCGCATAGTGTGTCGTACACAAAATTTTCCACTCAGCTACAGTTCTCCACAGGTGGTCTTCCAATTTTATCCTTTCAAGACAAGTTGAAAAATATTAATTCAATATAATGAAAGTCCAAAGCTCTTCACCACTTGGTTTAACGTTTCTATCAAATAACAAGCACTGTGTTCCTTTCCACAGTTTTTTCCATGGTCTTCCACTTCTAGGTTTTCTCTGTGCCGTTTTTGAAGCTTTATTTTCCACACAACTTTCTTTTACAATGTATTTGGGTAGACAGGCTTGAGATCCAGCTCCATAAAGTTCAGGTCTCTCCTCATATTCAGGAAAACCTGCCTCTTAAATCCTGGCAAATTTCTCAGCAATCTTTTGATTCCTAACCCCCCCATTGGGGTCTTCAATTCCCATTGGACTACAGCACCCTACATGCTTTTCTTCTAATCTCATAGCTGGAATAGGAAAGACATGACACAATCTTTAAAAATGCAAAACAATATTAAACTCCAGAAACTTCAAGGAACTTGCCTTGTCAACAGTCAAGCACAGAGTTAACAGTAAAGCTACAAGTATCACACTTTCTGCTCTGAAGTTGCTCCTAAAGTTACCACCTTTTAACTGTTTCTAATAATCACGACCACTACTCACCAGAATCAAAGCTTTTTATATACACACTGTATTAGTGTCCACCTCTTGTCACTGCCTCAGCTCTACAATTGCTCTTCATCTCTGCTGTGCCTTCAACACTACAGATCAGACAGACTTGGTGGTCTGGACAGAGGACCATCAGAGATGCATACAATTACTATCTGTTCCATCTATTCTGCATAAATGCTGCTAGGAGACTATTTAGGCAGTCATTTCTATACATATACCTCTTGTGATTAAATGTTAACCTATGTGTAAGACCAGCTGTACTGGGTAAAACCAAATGTCAGTCTAACCAACCCTCTCTCTTTAATAGCAGCTGTAGGAGATGCTGAAGAAAATTGCATTAAAAAAGTGGGGGAAGTATGCAACTAACTCTTCCAATCTTCAGCAATCTGTATTTTAAAGACTTATGAAGCTGAAGAATCTGTACACATCCTTGTGTTTATCAGTCCTTGATTTACCCTCCCTGCCTAATCCATTCAGTGGACATTTAGATGCTTGTCCTTTGCAAAGAGATCCACAGAATAATTAGATACAGTATGAACATTATTTTCATTAATTTATTTTAGAGATGCTTCCTGTTCATTTTACTGAATATCCCCTAGCCTAGTGTTCTCCAAGACATTTATGATTTTTTTAAATATATTTTTATATATATAAAATCAGTTTCTCCTCAATCACCTCTTTTGTAAACTGGAGAGCCCTAGTCTACTTAATCTCTCCTTGTACAGTTCCTGTTTCCTACTCAAAATGCAAGTGCGCAATACACTTATAAAACACTTTCCATTTTGTTCTCGCCTACTCTCCTAATCATTTTTAACATTGTTCTGACTGGTACTAAGGCACAGCACCAGCATTTTCAGCCTCCTATCACAATGATTTCCAGACCTCTTTTCTGAGTGCTAATGGATAATTTACAGCCCATCACTGTGTTAGCAGCAATAGTTTTATCCCCTATGCACTACTCTGAATTTATTGCTACAATTGCATTTGTTGCATTATTGCCCAGTCACTGAGTATCATGAGATTCTTCTGTAATTCTTTGGTTTTAATGTAATGCTTTAATTATTGGATGCTACAGAATTATGTCTTTTCACTATTTGTCCTTTTTCCAGATTCAGGAATATGTTGAACAGTACATATTCCAAGAGATTCCTGTTAGATCCCGACCATAATCTCCTGCCAGATTTGTGGTAATCTCCCCCCACAAAGAAATACCGTTAACTCCACACACTGTCTCATATTATTCCCAAATTGAGTTTGCTAACAAAACTCAGCTCTACATACTCCTGCCCAACAAAATAATGATGCTATCTCCAAGATCCCAAAGCCTCAAAGAAATTAATGACTGGAAAAATGGAATTCATGATCCCTGAAAGAAGACGAGGGAAGACAGGGGATGAGTGTATTCCAGTGACTGCCGTGATTCCTCAGAGCTCTTCAACTGATCCTCCTGCTTTCTCCAAGTGCTTTCTCAAACAGGATTTAATACTTCAGACAGCACCAATATAAACAACTGGATATTGCTTTTAGAAAGTGTCAATCTTTACACAGAAATGCTTTGGTTAAACTGGTAGCAATTTTAAAATTTTAAAACTTTAGTTAAACTAAGGCAGCAATCCCACGACTAGCAGCTAACCTAGCAGCTCACTATTGCTTCAAGAGCAACAATTTTCCTCTTCCCCTACTCACACAATCCTTTGGCATCAGCTCTAGCATGTCTTACGTTTTTTCATGAGCTGATTCAACTCACTAGCCAGAAAGAAATTTAATTTATTTCACTAGCCTAGTTTCTTTCCAGGCTAGTGAGTTTAACTGTTAGGCAAAGCGGTATGGCAAGCATCAGAGACATTGAGTGGGAGCACAACTGCCTCCTTTGAGACAAGTTCCTCCTGTCTCACACAGCCCCACACCATCGATGGCAGGGGAGAAAGCAAGTTGCAACAGCAAGGCTGCCTCTCCCCCCCCTTGACATATGAGCTTTAACCTCCAACTCAAGAGACAACTATACTCACTCAAAACCAGAAGTTTCCTTTTTAAACTGAGTCTTCACTAGATTACCAGAAAACAAATGAGAAGCGTTTTTTAAATCATATTAATACATTTCAAAATTGTATTTAGAATTACTACATCAAATTAGTCATCCCCAAATCATCATTTATTCCTCTAGGAAATATGAAGATTAATTGCCTGTAAATTCCCAAAGACACTGAATACTAATAATATCACTATTAATGTGCATTTACTTTAATTGAACTGTAAACAAGCCTCTGGTCTTGAGACTTAAATGTCCATTCAGTGTTCCAGGGAAACTGCTATTAGGTGTCGTAGTCAGAATATTATTTTCCTATAAATATTATAAAAATTCTTTGCAATTACTTAGCACCTATGATCTGTGCATCTCAATGTGAATTTTCATTCATCATACAATCTCATCATGGTAAGATTCAGAGGGAGGCAAGCTTTGGAGTGATTCAGACTGCTATAAGAATCATCACCTGTACAAAAAAAAAATAAAAAAAATTTCACTTGAGTGAATGCATTCAACATTTAATTCCTCTCCAGAACCATGGCCTGATGCCTATAGGCTAAAACCATGACATTAGGTACCCCAATCCCAACTTAATCACATCCTTATTAGGTGGGACACAGACAAATCTGCTCAGAGCCACAGTGACTGTGCTCTGAGTTTCTAGAGCAGTTGTCCAAGCATTAGTTGCCTTTGGCTACTCCATGACATTGTATTAGTCACATTCGATGGCTGACGCTGCTTCAAGTTATGCCAGTTAAGTAATAACTAATTCATCCTGCTCTCAGCAACCAGGCTCTAATGCAGCTAAATCTCCCAGAAACA
This sequence comes from Ciconia boyciana, assembly GCF_034638445.1. Lineage (NCBI taxonomy): Eukaryota > Metazoa > Chordata > Aves > Ciconiiformes > Ciconiidae > Ciconia > Ciconia boyciana. The sequence goes on from NC_132934.1 coordinate 162,122,830, forward strand.
TGCAGTCAATTGTTATTAGATTATTACTAGAGCCTCCCTGACCTTTGGTGTCTTGAAATTAAGCTGCTCAGTTATGACTGAGCATCTCATTTAGGTGCACAGCAGTAATCTCATCTTAAAGTATAATGACTGGAAGCCATTTATAAGTATTTTCTAAGGTATTTAAAACCATTACTTAGTAGTTGACATTTCCAAATTACACACCTCCTGAACTATTCCATATGGGGTAAAATGGCATCTAATTCAGCTTCTCATGCTCTTAGCTACATGGAACTTACCTTGCTTTATGTTACAAAACTGTGCACACATTAATCAATCCACCTTCTAGGGCGGTGTTAAGCATTTTCCTTAAATGCCTACAACAACTGTTTCATGCATAACAAGCAGAAGTATTCAAAATAAAAATGACCTAACTGCTGAAGTACATTAAGTTGTCTCTCATCTGTGCATATGCAGTTTTGCTGGAAGTAGGAATTGTTCACTCTTTTTCTACACACTTTAAATTTCCAGTAGGTAGCTTTTAGCACCCCACGGCATCTGATCATCAGGATTTTAAGACTCGTTTAGTCTGGAGATAACACTTGGTTCCCTATATTAAGTCCACCTATGTAAGAAGGTAAGTGTCAAAGAACTATGTTTCTCTAACTTTTCTAATTTCCACTGAATTTCCATGGAAATAGTGTAATAAATTTCCCAAACCCCTGCAATGGAGATTAGGGAAAGTGTGAAGGGAAAATAATTGCCTGCTTCACCTATAAAATGACAAAATATTATTAACCACATTTATAAAACTTTATAAACTAGAAAGAAGTGTGAAGACTACCAGTGGTTTACTTGGGAGGACAACTTTCTGAACTGAACTCCTTTTTAGCAAAGGAACAATGATGTAACTTTCTGCAAACGTGAGATAGTTGAACTGTAGGACAGAGGGGATGAACAGATAGTGAGGAGTTCATGGCTAAGGTTACAGTTGACAGAATCAACCCCAATTCCCATCAGTTGTGGTCTTTTGGACCTATTAATTTCAGGGATAAGCTTACATTAATGTTATTTTAACTTCAGTTAAAAGATTGACACAAGCTGTTTGTAATTTTTCAATGTTTCTGAATATATCCAATTACTTGTTTAGGGTAATAAAGCAAGCTCAGAGTGAATCTCATATCTCGCAACCAAGACTAAGGAAAAATTTATGACTGTCTGCTGAGAACGTTTTCTATTCAGTTTCTTTGAAGAAATCTGGAATTGTTTCTTAAGCAGTTTAGCACAGAAAACAATAGAGCTTTGTAATACAAAACTGACATGACTTTAAATAGAAGTTTTATCAATTTGATAGTCACTCACTCTGAGCACCAAATACTTTTGCAGAGATGCTATAGACATACGCTAGTGTTGTAAAAGCATCTACAGGTGAGAAGTTCCCTAACTTTACCACTGTTTCTTTAGAACATTTTATTACATTCTGTCCTGGTTTCAGATGAGATAGAGTTAATTTTCTTTAGAGTGGCTGGTATGGGGCTATGTTTTGGATTTGTGCTGAAAACAGTGTTGATAATACAGAGATGTTTTAGTTGTTGCTGCACTACTCAAGGACTTTTCAGCTTCCCATGCTCTGCCAGGTGCAGAAGAACTTGGGAGGGGACACAGCCAGGATAGTTGATCCAAACTGACCAAAGGGCTATTCCATACCACATGACGTCATGCTCAGTATATAAAGCTGGGGAAGAAGAAGGAAGGGGGGACATTTGGAGCGATGGCGTTTGTCTTCCCAAGTAACCATTACGCGTGATGGAGCCCTGCTTTCCTGGAGATGGCTGAACACCTGCCTGCCCATGGGAAGGAGTGAAGGAATTCCTTGCTTTGCTTTGCTTGCGTGCGCGGCTTTTGCTTTCCCTATTAAACTGTCTTTATCTCAACCCTCGAGTTTTCTTACTTTTGCTCTTCCGATTCTCTCCCCCATCCCACCAGGGGGGAGTGAGCGAGCGGCTGCGTGGTGCTTAGTTGCTGGCTGGGGCTAAACCACGACACATTCCCACCTTAACTTTCAGTTTTCACATATTGAAACATTCATTAGTCAAAATACATACAAATAATAAAAACTTGTGAACAGAAAGCATTATTCTCTTAAAGAAAAGGAAAGACCTGGAAAGCTGGAATAGCAATGAATTTAACATTGTTCTTTATACTGCCAGAGGTGGACAACCTGGTGCAGAGGTGAAAAAACCTACTGAAGCCCATTACTGAACAGACAAACTTGATCACCTTCCCCACCTGCAGGATGATCCTTCAGAGTCAAAATTCAGAAATGTATTCTATATATTGCAGCACACCAAATACACTACTTGGCTTACGACCTCCCTGAATTATACTGTCATTTTGTATTTTCAAAATAGTCAATACTCTTATACTAGAATCTTCAAAATAAAAAGAGGAGTCCAAGGAATGATGCAACATCTTAGGAAGGCCATCATCACTCTGGTTGTGAAATCTCTTGTAGGTGTCTACCTAGCCTGCTTTTAATCTGTCAGGAAATAAAACAGATTCTGCTTTGGGACTGGGCACAGGAACAGATGACCGTCCCAGGAAGATCTGTGACTTTATCATCTGCTGCTGACCTCTATCTATAGCAAGATTTCAAATTAATTCTCATTACACTTGCAAACCTTACAGAACAAGTGCAAGCTACTATTAACGCCATAACCATTCAGAGCAGGAATGACACCATACAGACTTATAGAAGGGCAGTAAGTGGTAAGACACTTAACTGAACTCTGCTAGAAAGACTTTGTCCTCCATTTCTCTTGCATAGGGGAAGGAAGACATAGAGGCTGTTTTCCTGATATATCTAAGTTTTCTAATGAACTGGTTCAGCCTTTGGCAGGTATGGTCAACAACTGAGCATCACTGTTATTGGAGAGATCACAACAATTTTCTTTACCTCTCATCATGACCTGTGATGCTGGTAACTAATAACATGTAAAGGGACTGTATATTGCTTAACTGGAAGATGATAGTAACAACATGGCCAAGCTCACTGTTTGACAAACACATAGCTCTTGAGGTCTTTCAATAGAAACAGCATGACAGCAGGGTGAAAGAGTAAACAAAAATACAAATATAAAGTTGGTTTTTTATAGGAGATCAAAACTGAAACCTACACAGATGCTGCTTGAAGGAACATAAGGAAGGTAAACAGGTATAAGAAGTGAGAAGAACAAATGATACCTGTAGGTGTTGCATAACTGGCCTCCCTCTCCCAGAAACAACCACTACAACAAAAATTAGCCTCAACTGCCTTGCCCCCTCCTCCTACAGATCCCAGGTAGGGATTTGATGGGGTGGCTTGGACAGCAGAATAATTTTAAAGCCTGGACTTACATGAACCAGGGCCATCCCATCCAGACCACAACCGGAACAGAAATTCCACCCAGCCATCTGTACTGTACTCAGTTGCAATAGTCTATAACAAGCAAATGCAGTATCCTGTTTTTCATATTAGCAAGATAAGAAAGTAATTTTCCTTGTAGTCCAGACTGGAAGAGATCAAGCTGCTTTTTTGCTTTCATAATGAACTGGTCAGTAACTCAAAGACTCAACTGTAACAACTGGCAGGGGTAGATGGCCAAAGGTTTCAGACATAAGACTTGGCAGAAGGCCAACAGACATGTGGTACCATCAAAGGACAGACTGCAGGAAGACAAAATAAAGTCAGGAGGATTAGTAGACCTGAGCTTTGGAATAACAGTAAGAGAGCAGAATCAGATCGTCTCTTCCTGACATGCATCCTAATTGAGATTTAGATGTATGCACAACAGGTGCGTGGTTAAATATACATGAATTAATAAAGATGCCGCCAGCCATCTGAAGTGGCACTAAAGCATCTGTCCCACCCCCTGCCGGAGGCTCAAGACTGACCTAGAACCAAAGCACACACTGGACTGTGAGGAGGAATACTCATCTCTACAGTTTGCTTGGCAGACATTTCCAAGTGTATCTCTTGTTGATAAGTCAGTAAAATGTACTTGACGTAAAAAAATAAATATTTCTCCCTGAATTCTATGAAGTGTAACTGTCACGCAAAGAGGCTAGCAAACAGATGTTGCAATAACCAAATGGTAACAAGTGGTGGGGACTGGATAAGTGTTCATTAGTATTCTCATACTCAACTACAGTGAAATATAAAAAGCTATGAACTGCTTATGTCCAACTCATCTAAATGAATCTCCATAACCAAGACAGTTCACGAAGCCTGCAAAGATAGTGATGCCAAAGAAGTTGGAAGCTGTTTCCCTGTAACCTAGAGATCATTTCTTTATGATCACTAACCACAGTATTCAATTAAATCTAGCTTACTGCTCTAATGGAAAAAAAATCAGAAACCAAAATTGAAATTTTACATAGAATAGAATCATAGGATCATTTAGGTTGGAAAAGACCTTTAAGATGATCGAATCCAACCGCAAGAATCTTGCAGAAAACTCAAAAGTGTTCACAACCATCTTGAAAGGTTATCAAACCAAGGCAAAAATGGAATTCTTTTGGATCCCCCTCCAACTTTTTGCCACTCTTACTTGTTCCTATTGGGAGCAAATACATGACCTGTAGGCACTGAATAAAGAAGGGTTTATTCTGAATTTCTTGTCACAGTTCAAAGAAAGCATTCATAAAACAGCCGTTTATATTAGCTTTTGAGATTAGGAATTTTACAAACCAGTGTCCAGCCAGTATTTTTGGATTCTATTTTCAAAAAAAATGTAATGAACAAAGAAGTTGTGTGCCACAAAGTAGTAAGATAAGCCTATGTGTTATCTTTTAACTGCCATGATTTGTATTAATTAGCCAACACCATGACTTAAGTTTTTCCTATGAGAACCTAAAAAGAAAGTATGAACTCCTACCACCTATTGCAGAATTAAGCCTTTCTGTTCATAAATATCATAGTTACTTTTGTAAATATGCTGCACTCAAACTGTATAAGAACGAAATCATCACTATGTACACATCAAACTTCTCAGGTAACCTTTAAAAATGTTGTCCCTCAAAAATAAAAGTACTTTAATAAGCTTGCATCCTTAGATAATCTACCCAAAGAAAGAGAAAAAGAAAAGATATATAGGAGAGATTTTCTTCCCTATTGCAGAAGGAAAGGGGAAGGGAGGCTTTTTCCCAGCTTGGGCCAGGGAAACTTTTTATATGTGTTGTTGATAAGTTTAGTGTAGTATAACTCGTATGACCGCTGTATTGTACTATCATTGCATCATCATACTATGAACAAGCTAGTCATAAGAACATAACAGGGCTTAAAATGCACTGATACTATTGCAGACAAGCAAGATTTAAATAAGCATGAGGTGAATCAAGCACTGTGTCCATTTACTAGACCACTTGGAAACAATGATCAGTGACACAGACCTCTTGCAGCTTTTTTGATTTGAGCAAGTTTGATAAAACTTGACATAAAGAATATATGCATTCTTCCCCCACATTAATTTTGAAGGCTGGAAAGGATAAGAAAAATTAGCATTGGTAATTACATGCAAACAGATCTGACATTATTTTATTTGAACAAAAAATAGATCATTCAAAATAGCACAAACAGTGGGTGCTGAGATGGATTAGTGGTAAGTAATCCTCCCAATACTTCCTTGTAACAGCCGATTAAATTGTTTGCAAAACTGCAGGAAAGTTGTCCTCTATTTTTCTAAGAAACTCACATTGTAATTTAGTTTGTAACCATCCCACCATACTGGGCATCCTATGCTTTATTACCCTCATTAGACCTGTCACTAGCATTAGACCTGTTATAAGCAGATCCTTAGCATTTTTTATTTCTTCTGCTGAAGGGACCACCACCTTGAGCTACTGTGATTTAAAGGATGGGTCTGCATGACGCAGTGAAAACAAAAATTCCAGACATTGCAGAATAGGATATAAAATATCTGTATGAGAATAGGACATGCTATACCTCTGACTCCAGCCTACCTGCAGAACCCAGTTGCTGGGCATTTATGATTCCAAAATGCATTATCATAGAATCATAGAATGGTTTGGGTTGGAAGGGACCTTTACAGGTCATCTAGTCCAACACCCCTGCAAGAGCAAGGGACATCTTTAACTACATCAGGTTGCTCAGAGCCCCATCCAACCTGACCTTTGATGTTTCCAGGTACGGGGCCTCCACTACCTCTCTGGGCAACCTGTTCCAGTGTTTCACCACCCTCATCATAAAAAATTTCTTCCTTATATCTAGTCTAAATCTACCCTCTTTTAGTTTAAAACATTACCCCTTGTCCTATTGCAACAGGCCCTGCTAAAAAGTTTGTCCCTATCTTTCTTATAAGCCCCCTTTAAGTACTGAAAGGCTGCAATCAGGTCTCCCCAGAGCCTTCTCTTCTCCAGGCTGAACAACCCAAACTCCCTCAGCCTTCCTTCATAGGAGAGGGGTTCCAGCCCTCTGATCATTTTCGTGGTCCTCCTCTGGACCTGCTCCAACAGCTCCATGTCCTTCCTGTGCTGAGGACTCCAGAGCTGGACACAGTACTCCAGGTGGGGTCTCACCAGAGCAGAGTAAAGGGGCAGAATCACCTCCCTCGACCTGCTGGCCATGCTGCTTTTGATGCAGCCAAGGAGACAATTGGCTTTCTGGGCTGTGAGGGTACATTGCCAGCTCAGGTCTAGCTTCCCATCCACCAGTACCCCCAAGTCCTTCTCTGCAGGGCTGCTCTCAATCCCTTCATCCCCTAGCCCGTATTGATACTGGGGGTTGCCGCAACCCATGTGCAGGACCCTGCACTTGGCCTTGTTGAACCTCATGAGGTTCACACAGGCACGCTTCTCCAGCTTGTCCAGGTCCCTCTGGATGACATCCCGTCCTTCTGGCATGTCAACTGCACCACTCAGGTTGGAGTCATCTGCAAACTTGCTGAGGCTGCACTCAATCTCACTGTCAATGTCATTGATGAAAATACTGAACAGCACTGGTCCCAGTATGGACACCTGAGGGACACCACTTGTCACTGATCTCCATCTGCACATTGAATCATTGACCGCTACCCTCTGGATGCAACCATCCAACCAATTCCTCATCCACCGAACACTCCACCCATCAAATCCATCTCTCTCCAATTTAGAGAGAAGGATGTTGTGGGGGACCACGTCAAAGGCTTTACAGAAGTCCAGATGGACAACATCCATTGCTTTTCCCTTGTCCACTGATGTGGTAACTCCCTCGTAGAAAGCCACTAGGTTGGTCAGGCAGGACTTGCCCTTGGTGAAGCCATGTTGGCTGTGTCAAATCACCTCCCTGTCCTCCACATGCTTCAGCATAGCTTCTAGGAGGATCTGTTCCATGATCTTCCCAGGCACAGACATGAGGCTGACAGGTTGGTAGTTCCCAGGGTCATCCTTTCTACCCTTTTTAAAAATGGGCACAATGTTTCCCTTTTTCCAGTCACCAGGGACTTCACCCGACTGCCATTACTTTTCATCCCTCAGGACTCTGGGATGCATCTCATCAGGTCCCATAGACTTATGTATGTTCAGGTTCCTCAGGTGGTCATGAGCCTGATCTTCCCTTACAGTGGGAGGGGCTTTACCCCCCTGTCCCCAACATGTTGTCCGTTGATTCGGGAGAGGTGAGGAGAGCAGTTGCCAGAGAAGACTGAAGCAAAAAAGTTGTTGAGTACCTCAGCCTTCTGCAGTACTCAGAGGTACTCAGTACCTTCTGAGGTACTGAGTACCTCAGTACCTTCTCCTCGTCTGTTGATACTAGGTCACCATTCTTGTTCATCAGCAGAGGTACGCTTTCTTTAACTTTCTTTTTCTGGTTGATATACCTGTAGAAGCCCTTCTTGTTATTCTTTGCATCCGTTGCCAAGTTCAGCTCCTTCCTTGGCCTTCCTGACCCCATCCCTACCAACTGGGCAGCATCCCTATACTCTTCCCAGGTTACCTGTCCCTGCTTCCACTGCCTGTGCAGTTCCCTCTTGCTCTTTAGTTTGACCAGCAGGTCTCAACTCAGCCATGCTGGTCTCTTGCCTTCCTTGCCTGATTTCCTACATCTGGGGACTGAGAGCTCTTGCGCTTTATGGAAAGCATCCTTAAAGATCTGCCAGCTCTGTTCCGCTCCCCTGTCCCTGAGGACCGTTTCCCAGGGGGTCCTACTGACTAACTCCTTGAAGAGCTGGAAGTTCGCTTTCCTAAAATTTAGGGTCCTGACTATATTCCTCGCCTGTCCCATATCCCTCAGGATTGTGAACTCCTGTGAATTATCTTTGAAATATACCTGCAGAGCTACAGTGCAGTTATTCTGAGTTGCTTTCTTGGTGAATGTAGGCCTTTCACTATTTAGTTTGATCGAGTAAAAACTCAACAGTCTGCATTTGTTCATAGCTGGCCAAGCTGTGTTGATTCAACAAAATACTAGCAGTGATTTCTTTTTATGCTAATATCAATTTTTTTTATCCATAGCATAGCTATAGACGTTCAAAAATGGGAGTCCTGCAAGACCCATAAAAGCCTTCAGCAAAGTGTTGCCTTTGCAATTTCCCCCCTCAAAAATCACTGAAGTTTTTAAGGACAGGTTAAGATACTAAGATACAACCTTTTGAGTGATTAAATACCTTTTCACCAGTCCAATAACCAACTGCAACAATTTTCTGTAGGTGTGCTCAATCTCTTGTTCCAGAATGGTGCAGGTGTAACAGCAGTTCTCATTCCGTAAGTCTATGTTATTTATCACCACTGTCCTTTTTTACTAAAAGATCTGAAAAGATGAGGGATTTCTGCAATCTCATTGTACACCCTGTGATACACACTTCAAAATGCAGAAAATTAATTCTCATTCTTGCTTTTTTTTTCCCTAAATCAACATTAAGATTTTTCCACCTCTTTCTAGTCATGAGCCTGTAACGTTATACTGATTTCTCTTGATCTGAATATATTTTAGAATAAAAACCTCACTGTTTCCCCTCCATTTCCTAGTTACAGATATTTTCCTTGGTGCCCCTCCCTTACTCTTTCTAAAGGAACTCACAATTTTCTGTCTATATCTTCCTCCCAGACCATTTCAAATACAGTTTTCCTCAGTTCTAGGAAATTAGCCCTTTTGATATAAACTTGTGATTGGACTTGTCCTCTGTTTGCCTATACTAAATATAATCAGGTCAGGATTACTGGTCCCTAGGCAACCATCAGGTTCCACTCCAGTGGTTAGTTCATCTTTATCCATCAAAATGAAACTCCGAATTGACTTACACATTCAATGCAATACCTTTTTGCTTTAGCAAATTATCCTCTATTTTCTAGCAACAATAGTGTGTTTTATGTCCATCTGCACAGATCTTCCACTAAATGTCTCTTAAATTGAAGTTCCCCCATAACACCACCATTTTATTAACTGTGAATTACAGAGGTACTTAAAGTAACTCTTCTTTTCTGTAGTATCATTTGACCGTTGGTAACAGATCCCTCCGGCAGCATATCGATCCACACACATTCAAAAACCCATGGTTACATTCTCAGTAACTCTCAGAAAGGTAATGAAGTCTTTAAAAAACATAGTGCTACCTGACTTGTTATTCTCTCTGTCCTTCATAAAGAGACTCTAATTCACTTCAAATGATTCCACCAGTTATATGCAACTTCTCAGCCTACCCTTTGCTTGTTATCTAGACATCTACATTATTGAAAAAAAAATGAAAAAATCTGAAAAAAAATATTCTCCATATTATATGGAGCTTCACTGCAATTTTTCTAGATGCACCAAGTTGCAGCCTGTATGTATTTGCCTTCCTTACCAACTTCTTATGAAAATGGTAGTTTTAAACCCTTGTGTCTTTTTGTATGAACTTTTCAATCAAGATAATTAATCTTCTTCCTGCAAGATGCAGAACACCTTGTTTCTGTGGCTCCCCTGACTACAGATGCAATGCAGGATTCCACAAAAATGGACTTTCAGCTTTACCTCCACCGGAGTACCTCCCGCTTAACCTCCAGCACTTTCTGGAGTCACAAAAGAGGGAATGCATAAAGATCTCCAAACAGATCAAAATCATCCTATGAGTTTTGGAATTTTTTTTCTTTTTCTTTTCTTTATACAAAGCATACATTTGCCTTCCTAGGACAATCCCTTTGGGAACTACTAAGAACATGCATGGTGCATACCTTTGACTTCACTAAGCACCACTGACAAAAGATCAGTAATGCTCTTTTTTCCTAATTCAAGCAGATCATGCTCATTTAAAAAGACAGATAGTTCAAAATCAAGTGATAATACAGAAATTCATTAATAGGCATGGGTTTTCTGATAAATTACTCTTCCCCTTATTTAGAGTGTTTAAACAGAATGTTACAATGCGAACAAATAAATCCTGTCTTCTATACTGAACTATGTTACATGGTTTTATTTAAAAGTTATACTTAAATACTGTTTAACATAAATTATTTTTTAATCTTAATTCTTGTAAACTAGTGTTACAGATTTTTTAAAAGTCCAAAATACAGAAGTATAGCCCCTAGATTTGATAAGAAAATACCTAGCTTAATTTTCAGCTATCTCCTTGACTTTGCTGTTCTCTGAAAGGAAGTTGGCTATTGTCCAGCTTAACTCATGTAACATTTTGTTGCTTATGTTTAATGTAATTGCAAACATGACATGCATTCATAATTAAGCCCAAAGGGCAAGCCTAAAGCCTGAGACATGCTGGAAAATGCTAAAATAAGAGTGGCTAATCTCTTCAAGAGCAAAAAGTGGAAAATATACTACTAATGAAAATAGAACAATAAAAATATCTATTGTAGTTCAAACATGCTGCAACACCATTGCCCATGACATTGAAAAGTATGTAGCCACTTTACTAATGAAATTAAATTATACTAGTTGTAACAGACATAAGTCTGCACAGCCTACTTAATGAGTCTGTAAATCTAATCAGAGGAACCTGTGATAGTTTGGTCCTGTCTGGACAGACCCTGAAAAGCTGGAAGGCTTTCACTACTACACAACAATAAATCTTAAAAACCTTGCAACACCACTTCTGATACTTGCCCCTTCCCCTCCCTTCACTCAATCTGCTGGAAATGTACTATCCTACATTACCCGATGAAGCCTTTCCAAAAAATCCCCAAACGCTTGAATAACTGCGGTTGCATCCACACAGACGTCCTTTGCCACTATGACCTTGCCAGAGACAAATTATATATAGCAGTCTTTATAGCTCTTGGCTGTAAGGAAGGGGGAACTAAGACAGACTTGGAGCATGACTGATGGAAGGGGAGTAAACGTTTGCCTGGAGATTACTGATGGCAACATCCCAAAAGTAACATGAAGAAATAACCCTAATGACCAGTACCCAAAAGTAAAATGAGGGAGTAACCAACAAGAATAGAAAATGGGATGTGAGATGAAATCATTCAAAGTAGTATTAGATTCAGAGACTCATGTAATGCTCAGGCCAAGAGATGGGTGACATCACCTGGCATGGTAGAGCAATTTTGGCAGCGGAGAGGGGAAAGATCCTCCAAAGACCTGAAGGAACATCAGCCAGCGGGACTGACAACTGTGCAGAAGCACTGGGGCCTTCTCCTCATTGTTGACCTGGGACAAAGATCTACGTTGGTCCTTGACCCAGACTGTGGTCAGCAGAACCCCATCCTGATCAGTGATCAGGTATAGATACAGATAGCCAATACAGATACAGATAGCCAATACAGATACAGGTATAGATACAGATAGCCAATACAGATAGCCTTCCTCGGCCACCCATCGAGATGGATAAGCAGGGGCAGGACCCCCTCTGGGTAGCCACGGTGTGGGTAGCAGAGAGTAGGCAACTGGAATACGTCATAGGAAGTGTTATTATTTGTTACTGTTTTATATAGCTTTGTCTTTAGTTTTACTGCTTTACTAACTTCAGGTACTGTAATCAGTTAATACAATAAGTATTTCAATTAAGCAAGGGCTTTTCTATTTCCCCAGCATCACCAGACGTACGTTAATCGATCGGCTGTCACAGCCCTACTGTGACAAAGTTCAGCACGCAGCGTGCGGGCAGGAGGCACTGAAGGTATCGAAAGCTGCAGATCGATCCCGGCGCTCCAGTGCCACAGCTGCCTCTGATAAACTGGGGGGAGCACGCAGACAGCGTGAGGCTGCCCCTGCAACGAATAAATACCCCCATTACTAACTAAGTAGAAAGCAACTTAAATGCTTCTTGGTACTTCACCTCCACTGCACAAAAGACCATGATACCAACTGTGTATTTATTTTACAAAGACAAGTGATGCTTGCATAGACGCCCATGGCCCAGCTTTAGAATACAGCATGTTATGTCTTATTTTCTTCTCAGAGGACATAACCAAGAGAAATTGTGCTAATAGGCACCAACAATTATGAATAATAAAAAACGAGAACAAAACAAAACTCTATAGCACATCTTTGTATCTGGCTGACTGAAGGAAAAAAAAAAATCACCTACAGCCCCACAGAAGAAAATCCTTAGATTTCTCATAGAGCAATGGGAGACTAATTACCAGGAAGACATTAACATATGCTTATGTACCACAGCTTAATAGGCAGAGCAAAGCCAGGCTTATTCCTCAAATTTACAAAGCCGAGGAGTACTAAGGTGGCAGCAACTCCAGGAAAAAAAAAAAAAAAGGATCTTCAACATTTGGTGTCCTAGAGGATACAGAAGAAACTGGAATAGCTTATGGTATTATGAACTTATAAATCCACTGTAGTAAGATCAAAAGAAAAGCCTGCCCTTATGAAGCATGAACAAATCATATTAGTGCAATGGTATAAGCATAATCAGCATTACACTGGATTTTACTGATCATTCCCATCCATATCTAAAGGAAAACCCAAAATGGAAGTAGATTAATTTTGATGCGGGACAGATTCTGAGGAAGAATCTAATAAAACTGCAATACACAGAGGGAAAACTTGACAGCAACTGGTATCAGTCTATCCAGGCAATAATAGGAGAAGAGACTGTAATACGTGCACCAAGTCCCTTTTCCCATAACGTGTTTCAGTTTTTCCCCACTTCTATAGCTCCAGGTCTACAAAATCTACAGTTTTACAGCAAGTACAAAGGACTTAAGAGCTGTTCTGAGACTAAAACATAGAAGCTGGAAAACTGAAAACAAGACAAACCCAACCTTACAACTCTCACACAAGAGCACAATCTTTTATATTGTGAAAACGATGAACTCCAAGAAGCACTGGAGCTGAATAAGACAGCCCAAATTCATTTTTCAGAAAACTGTAAAATTTTTGCAATTTAAGTATAGAATTAAACAGTATTTTGAAAATTAATGCCAAATAGCTCAGCAGTTAATTAATTAAAAAAACCCGAAAGTAAATTAGAAACAAATATTGAAACATTGCCAAAAATGCACAAAAGACAATAAAGCTAAAACTGCCAGGTGGAACAGAGCAAGAGAGCAGCAATATAGCTGATTACATGGGGACTTAAACACCAGGTTGCCTTAAGACCAACATGTAACATGACAAAAGCCACAGCCTGCATGAAGCTCCTAACCCTCCCAGCACAAACAATTTTTAAGAAAAACTCTTGTATAAAGCTTTAAGAAGAATCTTCCAATGTCATTGTTGTAGATCTGTGCACAGTATGTTTGGGGAAAATGATGTTCTTCGTTGCTAAACCCTGCCTGTGTAAACATAAAACTCCGAATAATCCACTAGAGAGCAGGAGTACTAACCTTTACATCTTGGGAATGTAGTGAGAAGTCTCATCCTACCCGTGTGATCACTGGGTATCTTTACATTACACATTTTACAAGATTTTCCTTTATTATGGAAAATCAGACACTGACAAGGCCTCTTCTAAAAAAAAAAAAAAAAAAACAAACCAAAACAAAACCCAAAACAAAACAAAACAGGAAAAAATTTTGTTGACATTGTATCTTACCAATACCTAGTTTCAGCAAGACTAAAGAAAAACATGGAAGGTACTGTCAAACCTGCAGTCCACTGTCCAGTCTGCAGTCTCCACTCTCTGCCCGCTTACCATAGCAAAAATCAACAGACATCACATTTTAAGAATTTTATAACATAAATAAATGTAAGGGGACTGCATGAATACAAGTGTAAAAGGGCAATCAGAAAGGCAAGCATGAAATCTCTGTGCATCTTCCTCCCCAGTAACTATGTCAGGCAATAGCTGCAGGCTTTCACGCAAGAAACGTGACAGCTAGCAAATATGGAAATAACACAATTTCATATAAGTATCATTTGCCTCCTCACCTTATTGGCAGTTGAAAGTCGTGTGAGAAACAGCAAACCTGTAAGCCTCTGTTTCTAGAATTTCTTTCCAAAGCATAGTGAACAAGCATACTAAACAATTATGTCAGTACAAAAGTATTAAATAAATTAGAAGACATTATATCTTCTGCAAATATAAATATCAAAGTACTTCTCATTCATATTTCAAACTAAGGATTAAGAGAGCAACCCAATTATTCACTCAATCTGCTCATTTAAGAACCCATCAACTACGGAGATTAACATGCCTTGTGGTTGTGGAACATGAGACAGCTTTGTCCCCGTATCTGCATTACCCCCATTAATAAATACATTCTTAGCATGTATTAACATTTCTTAGCTGTCACCTGTGAAATGACCCTGAATTTGAGGTAATGAAAGCATTCAACTTTCACTTCTCCCTTGTACCATACAGTAACTACAGTAAGCAAAGTCAACTCAAGTAATTTATTTTTAGCAAACTAATCATTGTAAAAAGGTTGTTAATTTTTCTTTACGAGATCAAATAAAATAAGTGAGAGAATATTTAAGTCACACTATTTAAAGTTTAATTGCGTAATGATGAGCCTGTAACCAGAGGTACTCTATTGCACAATTACAAGTGATTAGAAGAATAAGAGGATGGTAATAGCTGCTTTACCTAAAAAACCCACACCCTCATGTAGCAATCAAAAATACTTTTTCATTCACTGAAAACACTAAAGAAGAATTAGCTAACCGAAAGACAGCTTGCCATCCCATACTACAATATGTCCTGCAAGGAACTGGGGAAGAAAAACCAACCCTGGGATTGCCATCTCCCCCCTCCATCCACAAGCCCTGCCCTGTCTACTACCGCTCCCAAACTGAAGACGGGCAGAGGAAGGGCATTATCAGCACTTGCGCTTTGATGAGAGGAGAACATGTGCATCTCAAACCCATCACTGAGAGCCCGTTGTTGGAAAAGCACTGCTATCTCCTTTGCTTTAGCATCACTCTCAACCACATGGGAACCACGGCAATGCTCTGAGGGAGCACTACCATGCTTGGCCACAACCACGACCCTCCAGATATCTGAAACTGAAGCAAGAGGGGTTGCAGAATGGGAAGTGAAAGCAATACGTAAGACGTGTCAATCCAGATTGCTTCTCTTTAGTCACATCACCCTATTTATAAATTATGCTCATAAATACATGCACTCTTTAGCCGGGTCTATATAACCAGTGTTCTACATAAGTCACAATAACTGTTGGGTTACTTCACTGCTGATTCACAAGTACAAATGGCAAATATGCATCTCAAATTCAGCACAACTTCTTACTGCTTACCATAAACCAGAGGGCTCAATCTAATAAGGGTTACAATATAAATCTAATCTGAATTCCACCTTTTTTCCCCACATGGTGTACAGAAATATAGCTATTAGGGTGACAGAGTACAAGAGAGGGCAGAAAAGCAGTTAAGTACCTTGACCATAACAGCCTGCAATATTGCTATGGAAAAGTGATTAAGACACAAGAAGGTCTCACCTTCAAAACCAACTTCAAAGAACAGGCACGTTAAAAAATGGAGTCTGAAATAGCCATAACAATTTCTGTATCAAGGAGACCTGAAGAAAGGCATTGTTGCAAAGTGCATCTGCATGAAAACACACATTTTTAAAAAATGTCTAGGAAAGAACATTGTACCTATTTCATGTCTACAATGATGCTATGCAACAAGTCAATCCAATTTTCATGGTACTCTTTACATCCCAAAACCTGATTCTTTATTCCGAGTTTGCCTTTTTTGATATTCTGTCATAACAGCTTTAGAGCACCACAACACAGCACAAATCCTCACAATAGGATCATGCTTCGGGCATTTTATTTCCAAAGATTATTTGCTAAAGCTGTACTCATGCCTGCATTCATTTTCTGTACAAGTAGAATATATAAGCAGTGTAACTACATTTCAGTAAGATACACATCTGATCTACAGACTGAAGTGAAGGTTGTCTCAGTCCTGAATAAGCACACCGAGTATGTTAACTAAAAAGCTCAGCAACTGCAGTTTGTAAGCCTTTACACAGCCAATTAAACCAGGGGAACAGTAAAGGAAGGTACTCACCGCAACGCGCAGCTTAGGATGCATTCTCTATGTACCCAGCCATACAGTGGATCCAGATACTGCAGACACTTGTGGAGGAAGCTTGTCTTTACAGTATCTATAGTGTGTGAAGGTATATATCAGGCTCTTCCTTTTGCTCCACAAATATAGCAAAAGCAATGTGTTATTTTTCCCCTTGATCCTCTCTCGTCCAGGGACTATCAGGACTATGACCCACAGAGGATAGACCTTGAATGTACACTCAATCAACTTTAATTTCCATTGTTTACTGTCCCTCACCTTCTTGTTTGCGTGCACCTTTTCTCTACAGGTGACTTCAAGTGTGACACATTCAAACTCTCAGATTGGGATATAAATCTCAAAACCTTTTGGAGAAACAGTGACTAAGACAACTTATTCAAGTGGAACAACACTCCTCAGTACATTAGCACAGTACTTACAGGGTGGCTGGAACTAGTTTCAATTATAAATGGCTAGGATTATGAGAAAGGGCTGCTTTGTACATATCAGGAATGAGAGTCATTTTTTAATAAAGCCACTGATACACCCTGACGTCCTGTGAAGCATGCTCTCATTACCAGAAGTAACTCCAGCTCAGCTGGTTCTACACTCTTGGACAAGGCTGTTATCTCATTGATTAGCCACTGAAAGGAGACTGCTGAACTTCTTGGTTTCTTATTCACACATTTACAGGAAGGCCATCTGAAAGGCTTGATCCTGGGCAAGTAGAAGGGCTGCCTTCCACATATGGCTTACGTGACAAGCATGTCCAAGCCACTGGTTCCACAGGAGGAGGCTTGGAAAAAGCAGAGGCAGATGAATTTTGTGACTCAGAAAAAAAAACAGGAGTTGGGCACAACATCAGGAAGGGACTGAAGATGGACACAGAGAGAGCTTACTCCCTGTGGTATGGGGCCAGGGGCCAAGGGAAGAGAGACAGAAATCTCTCAGTCTTCTGGTAAAAATGATAACCACCAGAAAGACCCGTTTCCTAATTTTGATCCAGGAGAAAAGTTCCCAAGACAATCTGCCGAAATGTTTGGCAAGCCCATGAGACATACCAAAATCAAGTATATTGAACGTGGATTATTACACTTCCAGAATTCAAATCCCTTGAGAGAAAAGAAGGGATCTTGTACACTATGTCAGCTGATGTAAAATTGAATCCATGGAAAATTGCAATCGTGTGCTCCAGAGTGCCCTGAGCTTTAATGCAGTCTGTATTCTTGAGGGACCAGCTCTTCAACAGAAAAGCTGTCACAGTCAGTCTGGGAAGGCGAGAACAGCATGTCTCTGCAAACACCGAACAGCCCTTACAGTATCTGCAAGGAAGATCAGGTTGATCTTGGAAATAGAAAAGGTCCATTCTGAAAGCACTCCTCCTATTTCCTGAGGACAGGATAACATGACCTGAAGGCGAACCCAAGAACTGGGTGCCATACAGGTGTGGGGCTGTCTCTTCCAGAGCTGGAAGGCAGGTCCTAAGAATCATAAAATGAGTCCTTACAGCTAAGAAATTGTCTTGTGACACAGATTTTGGAGTGACGGAAGCAACAGTTGTCATGACAAACTTCAGAATTTACAGAAAGAGTAATTATCTTTGTACACTCATCAAGAGAGAGAAGAAGTATCTATAACATTGTCTGGAAGGCATTTGAAACATCCTTAGATAAACCTGCCCTTTGCCACCAAAACAGATCCCCCAAAACAGATCCGCCGTTTGCCACCAAAACTAATCCCCTCAGCTATTAAGACTCAGACTGA
Source organism: Ciconia boyciana (assembly GCF_034638445.1). Lineage (NCBI taxonomy): Eukaryota > Metazoa > Chordata > Aves > Ciconiiformes > Ciconiidae > Ciconia > Ciconia boyciana. The sequence continues at coordinate 162,140,969 of NC_132934.1, forward strand.
TGGTGACCCCACGCAGGGCTCATAACTCAAAGCTCCAAGTGCTTTGTGTAATCTGGTCTCCTCTCTCTCTTTCTCCCTTTCAAACGGCAGTATTTATATATATATTTAGGGAGTTTCTATGTCTTTCTGTTTAGTTCAGACCCTATACTTTCATTTTGTCCACCAGTGAGTCCTCTTCAGCCCATGCTTCCATTCATGAAACCATCTACACATATTGCTCAACTTAAGAGGGGCTTCAGTTGTTTCTAGGACCCGCTCAGAAAAGCACACTCCACATGGGGCAAGATCTGGGCACACAGTGGTCTCTCTCATGGGCTGGTTTTCACTACCCCACCAGCACCCATAACCCCCATAAGAACAGTGACACCCTCCCAGTTCAGTCCTGTCACTGGGGCAGCTGGATCCCAGTATGCACAGACTTAAGTAAAAATGGGCAGAGGCCACATACAACAGAGCCATCTTTTGCACAATCTCTCCCTAGTATCTCTGGCAAACTTACAAACCAAATCCAGGCAAACCCTCAATAGGTCTATGCTGTCCTACTTCCGTCAACATCAATGAAGCTACGAAAACTTAAGGCAGCAGAGGATCTTGCATCAGACAACTACATGTCATCCTTCTCAAAATCGTACACTGTGATCCACATGAAACAAATCACCTTTGCCTACCTTGTGCTAAATATCCGTTTTACCTTACTCTTCATTGTACTCTAGATGACAATGGAAATCGCACATCGCAGATGTTTAGGCAGGAAGGCAGACTCTCAAGGGTTTGGTTTTGATACTCACTCCAAGCTTTAAATGCTTAACCAAACCTGTTGACATCCCTTGTTGGCTCGTAATCTAAGCACGGAACACCTGGGCACATACAAATTTCCACAACTACTTGTGCCACTGATCAAAGAATAAGACGATTAAAGAAAACATTCAAAGGTTTTCATTCTATTTGGATAAAACAGACATCAACAGTTTGGAGTCTTGGCCAAAGCTTCTTTGAACATTAAGGACTACATCTGGCAAGAAGTTTGAGAGTTAACTTCACACTAAAGCCTAAGAGCCTGTGCTTTGTGCATAGCACGGAAGACAATAAATCCAGTTTTTCCTATTAAAAAACAAAAGCTGATCTATTCTTATGCAAAAAAGGCACAAACATATGGGGCCGAATTATCAACCACTTTTACAAGGTATTGGTTAAAAACACCACACAAAATCAAAATGGAGGACTCAGTGTGGATACCATTTCTCTGAAAAGGCAAAAGACACTCATAGGGCCAGACAGGAGACCAAAAGCACCAAAATTATCAATGAAAATGAACTCCAAGTGTTGGGGAAAAAGCCTTCTTTCTCCATGCCTTGACACAGATTTTAGCACAGAAAGTTATAAACACACGGTGCTTAGAACAGGTCGATCAACTGAGTCCATCAGCTTCATAATTTTTTCTTTTCATATTCAACATTGAGGCTGGCTTTCTCTTCACTTTAAGAACATGGGCAGCCAGTGTCAGCTGGACACTCCAACTAGCCTTTGGTTGTGACCGTGACCTTCTTGGCTGACTGTTTGCATTCTGAGTTTTGTTTGGGGTTTTTTTATTTCCTTTTAAAAAGTTTTAACAAAAGCCTTTTCTTCCCCACCATTACATTTATCTCAGACTGCTCAGTAGAAGGCATTGTGTTAAAAAGCAAGAGTGGATGAGCAGAACAAATACTGGTTTCATTTAAAATGAATACTTTAAAAGTTTGAGCAGAGCAAAAATATTCTTCCCTTATAAGTCATCTACTCCTTGTACCAGACTGTAAGTATGATTCAGCTCCAGGAAGAGATACCTAAACACAAGTGTCGGCATTGCTCTTCTACTCAGCAGAGATATAGTTGCTACAGTCAGTGAACCCTAGGGAGTGACTCTGCTCTCCTGCAACAGACACCTATGGCTGGTCAGCTAAATCACTATTTAGGCTCCGCCACTGTAGTGATTTTATCTCCTTTGACCAGAATGGCATGCTCATGGACAGATAACTAAATTACAGGTGTTTTCATGCAGTCTCTTAATTTGGTATGGACAGCGAGTAAGACTTTAGTAAGCAAAACTGTGCATCTGATTCTTTGGTGCGACGCTACCCCAGAAGAAACCAAGCACGTTCGTGTCAGTGGAAGTGCCAAACCGCAGGTGCTAGACCAAACCAGGCTCTGCTGGTAGCAGCTCGCTTGTGCATTGGACCTATGGACCAGCTTGAATGGACCAAGTCAGACACACTATTTGCTGACAAAACGTGTGTGTGAAGTGCTGTTGATGTTACCAAACGTGCACAATGTAAAGGTAGACAAGATCCTTGTTCCTCCGAGTTTTTAGTGTTACTACAATACAAAAATTAAATCTACTTGGTAGTCTTAATCCAGAATATTTTTAAAAAATAAAATAGGCTTTTGAAAAAATGGGAGTTCTCCCAGGCAATATTCTACTCTGATTATTATTATTCTAGTTGTTGGTTGCTTCCAAGCAAAGATGCTTTTGTTGTTACAGCACCCTCCACTCAAAATAGGAAAAACTATGTTTCTCAATTTACTTTTCTGAAAGCTAAACTAACTGAAAGCCAGTTGTACAGGCTTGCCATAAAGGCAGCAAGCTGTTACATAAATAGGTCAAAAAATTACAGATTAATATAACGGCTTTATTACTGGTCTTGCTGAAGTGATATCCTAAATTGAAATCAAAGTAAATCTGAACCCTTTCCTGTCCCTACTGGTCCCACATGAACATCACCACTTTCTCTGCAGAGCAGGGGGTGAGCAACTCCCTGGGTAACAACTGTGTTTCCTTGCAGAAACAAAAGTCTGTCCCCCAGCCCAGACTTGCCATCAATAGCAGCAACAGCAAGCCAACTGATGGAGGCTTCCTCCTAAGCAACACAGGTGGCAAAATCATGGGCATTTTGCCAACACATCTATTTTGGATGACAGCCTTGCCTATCGCTAGAGCCAGTTCTGCCTTTGGACCTCGCTGTAGATAACCATATTTTTATCCAGTCCTGTCATTCTGATGCCAGGTAACACCACTGTTGCAAACTCTCTTCGTACTGTTCCCCATAATAGTGTTAAAGTATCAACAGTGTTTAATAGCCTCCAGCATTTATTCCAGAAAGATAACCCTTTTAAGAGCAGTAGTTGTAGGAATTGTGCCAACTTCCAACTGTCTGACAGGTCTTTTATTGTCACTGTAATACATCCAAAATGTGGAAGTGTCATGCATTTTGATACCACAACTGTAGACTACTAATGTCACAGAATAATACACTTACAGGTTGTAGAAGCAGCCAAATAACACATTAAGGCCTAATGAAGCAACTTACCAAAGACCCTTCCCTCCATTTCAGTATATTCTCATACATTAAATAGATGTTGATGTTTCCCATTGACACTCAAAAGTGAAATGATGATTTTGTCTCTATAATAAGCAATTAGGTAACCCACAAGTAGATTGAGAAAATTATAGAACAGAAAAATCAGCCAAATCTTATATTGAAAATGTGAACTTTCTGCTTGAGAGCAGTACCTTTAAGATAGAAAGCTTGTAGTTTAAACAGGTTGTATAAATATACACTAAAGCAAGTTAATTAACTTAAATAGCCTAATGTAAACTACTTCAAGGCACAAGAAATACAGGTGACACTTATAATTAAATGAAGATGCTACCAGCTTCAGCAGAGTGTCCCATATGGTTTACCTATGGTTGGGGGTTAAAGTGTTTGTGGCAGTAGCAATGGCAATGCTCAACTTCTCTTTCTCCTCTGCTTCTCAAGGCAGTCCAGAGACTGCACAACCAAACTAAAATCCCTCTGCTTCAACTTACTCAGCTCTCCATAATATCCTATAAATAAAACACAGCGTAAGTAGACACAGACGCATACAACAAAACACTTTTGTTGTATCTTATCTTCACCCAGTTGCATAAAACAACAGGCCCTTACCCAGCACCTACTTCTTCCCGTTGAGTACCCTCTGCCAACACCTGCTGCTGTTTCTTCCTACGAGGACAGGAGAGTTAGAGTTAAGAACTTTGTGGTCTTCTCAACAGAGGCTTTGAGAACACCTGATATCCAGGAATATTCGTGCTAAATATAGTTATTTAAGGCAAAAGATTAATCTAATAGCACAATATACCAAAATTTATTTTTCAATTTTCTAAACGAATGCATTATTATCATATTCTCATGAACCCACTGAGATGTACCATTGAAGCCTATGTAAAAAATAAATAACGTGTCATTTATACCCTTCTTTAATTTTTACATAAAAAACTTTCCCATGTTGTTTGATCTCCATCTGCTCTAACAGCAGCAGTCACACCTCCTTCTCTCTAGGAATCCAGTCTCACTCAGGTTACAATCAGTCTGATTACCATATGCTTTCATGGCCACTGTTTTCACACTGCAAGTGGAATACAGGAACGAAACACTGAAAAGAAGAAAAAAGCAAATAACACAAACCAGTACGTAGTTATCGGTGAAATGCTGCAGTACAAGCTGCTTCCCCTTACTAGATGATCAATAACACAGTTTTCAGATCTTGATTATGTTACAATTACCTGTGCAAAGTGAACAGGAATTTTTATACTTTCCCTCATTTGGTTAGTGGAATTTGAAAGTATTTAGAGTTAGTGTAAAGTAGTCCTTTGGTCCATCAGCACTCCTACATATAACATTTGTGAATAATGACCATAATGACCATTTTTAAAAGCAATAAGCCATTAATGCACATCTGTGCTTGATTAATTTTGTTTTACAGCTTTTTATCTTGCAATAAGTACTTTAGAGATGTGAAAACAAGAAATGAAGCTGAAAAACACAAGAATGAAGCATAAGTGGGGATGGGGGTAATTGTTTTTGAAACCACCATGATCCCAGGCTAATTACATACCATTCGGGTTTTACATCTACACAGCAACTAGGTGGAGTGAGCTTATTGAGCTAATTGAGGCAGCATTAATCCATCTCAGAGGGATACTCACAGGTCTGAAGACTGAGCAGCCAACCCAGACATGACCTCAGTCTGACGTTCAGCACCTGGATCTGCTGACTCACTGCGGCTTCATTGCTTCTTGTAACTCAAAAGCTGCTTGATTACACATATCCATGCCGCAGTCAATTCTAGCTTTTGGCTGGACCAACTTTTACGGTATCAGAAAATGGCAACTTGTGTTACCTGTACAGGCATCCGAGATGGAGCTGTGATTGCCATCCTGAACTTCCACAGCAACAAACAGCTAAACGCTAGTACATTTCTGAGCTCTTCTGGACCCTCACAGATTTTGAACACAGCCACTGGCTCCAGCCTCTCATTGAGACCCCACAAGACTCTGATGCCACTGCCGGTGACTCCGATCCCCAGACCCACCAGCCCCAGCAAGGCCTCCCAGAACCACCGTTCAACTCTACCTGCCTGCCTCCACTCACCTTCAGGACTGACCAAAAGCTCAGGCACACACCCCATACTTCAGCTTCCATCTTTACCATCATTAGCTGACAAAGAAAACCTCACAGGACAAACACTGCATGAGCTGAGAACATACACTTTGCTGTGGAAAAGTCTGTACAGAAGAAGGGACCTATGGACAACCAAACCTGCCTGCAAATTCCCAAGCTATGACACCTTTTACCTGTCCTTTGAAATCTGATCAGTGGCTGTTCAGGGGACCAGAACTGCGCTCAACCCTCTCCTGCACCTCCTGTTCACCTAGTTTTCTTGGTGAAGTGAAATCACTATTCAGATGAAGTGTTGTTGCCATAAAAGTTTCAGTTCTCCCTGTGAGGTTACTCCAATCCCTATACCTGGTAGATAATCCACCAATTAAGGTGAACCTGTCTGGGTGAACTCCATCCAAAGATCTTTTTACATGAACAGAAACTTAAAAAAAAGCAAACAAACAAACAACAACAACAAAAAACCCCAAACCCACAAACCACTATTAACCCTTTCAATCTTTTCTTTTTCCCCTCCTGCCATGAACATCACTCTTCCAAATGAATGCTCAAAACTGGCAAGATCTGTTGAAGTACCTGCCACAGCAGGTTCCTGAACTTTCTTAAACTTCGTCTTCACGCTGAAGGAAGTCTGCTGCTTTTCATTGAACTCTGGCTTAAATATTTCTTTAAGCCTAGAGAAACCATGTTCATCGTCCATCCTCCTATTGCTGCACACTCTATGAAGCAGGTGTGAGCTGCTGGCAGCAGTCTGAGAACCAGGACCTCTGCCAGTCTGATGTGTCCTTTGGGATCAGGTTTTGTGACCCTGGTGATTCCTATTCACATTGGTAATTTGAAGCATATATGCGGGCCACTGCCTCTGCTAAATTCATAGAGAATTCAGGGAAGAGTATGAAATTAAACATTAAACATGTTTTCATTATTTCTCTCTAGCTAATTTGTGAGAGTCAGACAAGGACAGATTCACCCACAAGCCCAGTTCCTGTACTCTGGTAACGACAGACATCAGAAAAGGACATTGTCTACATGGTGCAAGTCCTGCTACTTCAACAAGAGCTGGATCTTTTACCAATTCCAGCATACAGGACACTCCACTCTGAGAAGAAAGACTGCAACACCTACCCCTGTACCTCTACTGAGATTTTGGCTCTGTTGCTTACAGTTGACTTTTCCTCACTGCTTACAACAACTCAGACACTAGTATCCAGAGCACGTAGAATGATGATAAGTAAAACTATCTTTTATGAGAAAGAGCCAAGGAACACAGTTTCACCAGTATAAGTTATAGGCATATTGAAATTGTGCAAATGTGTCATGAAGATTGATTCCACAGTAGCTACCAACATATGGCTGCACAGCATATAGGGGTGGCACAGAGACAGAGGTTAAAACTAGCTGGAGTCCCAAAAGCAGCAGAGTCGCAATGCCACCGAGAAGCGATGTGCAGCCCAGGTGAGGAAGTGACAGCACAGCGTTTGCTTTCGGTATTCACACTAGCTTCACTGTATTGCAAAGCAGCACACAGCACTGATGTCCCCTGAGTGTCCATTTTGTCAGCGCCAGACACTGAATGACTACAAGCTTCCAGGATAAAGAACTTCACCTCCATTAGTAATAACACAGGCATTACAGTATTATACTGGAGGTACTTAAAAAAAAAAAGTATGTATGCACACATGTATATACACAGATACATTTAATTTTGGGTAAAGGAGATGGAAAGCTGCAGTTGAAAAGCTGTCTAATTTTGGGACAATATCTATACTGTTCAATACTAAGTCAAAGAAATGAAGTTTAGCAACTCATGGGAACTTAGCCGACAATATTCTCCGTATTATGCCACCTAAATACTTCAGATGCAGACACCTGAGTCGTCCAATTTCTAATTTGCACACAACCCTAAAATAAGACTTTTAGAGGTATTGAGCACCTATTTCTTATTCTTTACAGTAAAACCTTGCTTTGCGTAAACAGACAACTATCGTAACCAAAAGAGCCTTGTGTAGAACAGCATTCTTGCAAACACACTTTGACACAGCACCTTAAAAATACCAGTAGTTGCAAGGCAATTCTGACGGCTCCACACACAAGTACCAGCTGGAAGCAAAATGATATTCACAGGGATGAAGGCAGCCCCTCAATCCCAGCCCCCAAGGGAAGGAACCACCTCAGCTTTCTCACTTTTCCACCTCTCAACTCCTGCATTTCTCTGCAAGCAAACACCACTCATCCCTCTCTCCCTGCCAGAACACTGGCAGCACAGTGAAAATGAAGGAAACAGTAGACCATTTCATTTTTATACTACAGATTTCTTATTTTGAGGAACACATTCACAGGCAGACTTGTTACTAAGATTTTGATTTATTTTATAACAGACATCTCATGTTTTACACTCCATCAAATACTAGCATATTCACAGATCTAAGGATAGGACACTTCTCGAAAGTTTGCTCTCTTTTTTCAGTCGTATCACTTTGTTTAACAGATAGTACTCCCTCCTTTAAAACCCCTTTTTTTCTCCAGAATATTCATACTTCTTAGTAAATTTGAAACCAAACAGCCAGCTTGCTGGGCTGTTAGCTGTTATCAAACTAACTCCAAAATAACTAACTCCACCGGATGCATTCATAAATACAAGATGGTGCTGTTATTGTTTGGAAATCAAAATTATCCTTGCTGACTAGGCTGCTGCCTCCGCATGTCATGAGACATTTACAGCAATATGAACACAGTTTGTATGGTGTTTGCATATTCTGGAACTCACCCTGCTTTGTACACAGTATATACTAGTTCTAAAAATAAATACAGATGATTTGTTTTTAGTAACAGACTGGATTTCCACTCAGTAAGATTACATGTATTATTTTTAGTCCTAAATCATAAAAACATTAAGAAAATTTTTAGGAGTTGTTTTCATGCACAACTTGCAGACTCTGAAAAACTAGTTCAACATTTTCCACTTTAGAGGGGACTCTGTGATCCTCTTGTCCTTCCCCCATTTCATTCTCATTCCAGTGTAACGAAGCAACATGAAATCACTTTGCAAAATGTTAAAACCTCTCCATTCTCTGTTCTTCAATTCTTTTTTCCTCTGCTGCTGCAGAGAGGACAGAGGCCACAGTAAGGAGGTAACAAATAGGCAAGTATGACTAGAAGGGGCACAGACTAGAAAGTAAAACCATCAGTAGTTTTTTCTTTGTCATTCCTTGAAAAAACTTCAACTCTAAAGACTGGAATATATTTAGGCCTTAGGAAATGCTCTAGAGACCAGCTCCATGCCCTATAATAACAGGATTGACTTTAGCAGTACAGCAGCAGGAATAAACGTGACTTGCAGCAGCAATACAGCAGCTGTTAACAATACTCCAAGAATCTGGGTACTTTAATAATTGTACTTTCTGCTCAGCTATACAGAGGACTAGGAAAAAAAGCAACTTATTGACTTGTATCTTGGTTTCATTCCCAAAAGCTCAAAAATCTTAATATTTACATATGCTACCGCCATCAAATTTGAAGGGAGAAGAGACTGTCACTGTGGGACATTTTAAGGTCCAGCACTGCTGCTTGCTGTATCCATCATTTATTCTAATTTTCACAAAGGGAAAAAATTTCTCAGCTGCAGAGATTTACTGCAGCTGAAATAACAAGGGTCTATAATATCAGCATTTCATCAGGAGAAATTGGAGGAGATGCTCTTTCCTAACGTAATACGAAAGAAACTAAACTAACCAACATTTTGTCTTCAAAACACTATGATCTGTGGGTGCAACCTGTTGCATTAGTTGTGTGAGATGGAAAAGTCTAGAACCAGCACGTAATAGCTGTATTTAAAGCTTGAGACAGTTTTGGAGATGAAGATCTAGAATGCTCAATTAAAGGCTCTGCTGACCATCTCTGTATGGGAATACATGGATCCATGGAGTCAGACTACAATAACTGTTCTGCTCAATATCTTACTGAATAGGACAGAGAAACTACAAACTAAAAGTCAACTTTTAGACTGGAATTGGAGGACAAGGGTAATTTGGAGTTTTTGTTTTCACTAGTGAGAGCAATGGTTTTATCTCTAGTATCACTGTGTATCTACTTCTCAAAGTTCTTGCATTATATGGATGTTTCACTCCTGTAGTTGAGCACTACAGTTTCTTAAAAGGGAATCCAGCTTGTGATGCTGAGCTTTATCACAGTAAAAGGTCATTTCCTGGCTGCACCCACTTCCCACAACACTATGAATTTCACTTTCACACCGTGCTTTTCTGTCCCACTTCAGGAGCAGAGTGGAGATTGGCAACTTTTACTTAAAGCTTCCCGGAGCCCAGTGTCCAGGATGGTATTCTGAGACGAGAAGGTCAGCTGAAGCAACAGCCAGCAGCTCAGCTTTCCTGACTGGTTTACAGGCAAAACTAACAAAGGTATTTGCACGGGGAGAATGGTGGTATTAGGAGGAAAAAAAAAAAAAAAAAAAAGAGCAACAAATAGAAAGAACAAATTAACCAAAAGTTACTGTTCCAATTTCCCCTCCTACATCTGGGATTACCTCTCCATAAGACAGAAATAACACGATCATACAAGTACCCATGTATACTTACCCACTGAAAGAAGCTTAAGTGGGTCACAGCTTACCAGGCTGACAACAGCTGACATTTTGCCCAACCAGGCAGGTCTCCTCTGTCCAAGCAAGTCGTCTGCAGCACTGCATGTGTCCCATGGCCTGAGGGAAAAGATGCCTGGTCTTGGCTAGCAGCATTCTGGGATCTACCATCACACGGACAAACTTCTCAGTCAGCTGAAGAAATGCTGGGACACACCAGAGTAAGAACTCACGGAAAACTCTGCCCCAGAATTTAAATAATTATGTTGTCTCTAGACATAATTCTTTTAAACTTAGTTTCTAAAATTTTGCCAGAGCAGTGCTTTAGTCATCAAAATGGATTATCAGTCTCCAATCTATACACACTGTACTGTGACCCTTTTTTTTTTTTAAAAAAAGTAATCTCAGCACTTAAAATAGCTATAGAAATGGATGCTGCATTTAGTCAAAAAGAAAATCCTACAATGAAAAAGTACACTTTACACAAATATTTCATGACTGCAACATTAAACATTTCATTACACACTTAAATTATTGATATGTTTATCCATTGTTATGAAAGTAAAACCACTTGTATTTTATGACTTTGCTTTTCTGATAGTTTGAGAACAAAACAGTTGAAGATTTAAGAGTATTTTAGGGTGTAAGTTCATTGCTACAGATTATTTCCCCATCCTAACTGAACATGCGCTTTCATATTGAAAAAGAAATACATACTAAATTTTTAATCAAGAGAAAAACAAGGCAAGCATCATGTGAGAGTTAGATATTACTAATGAAATCACAAGGATAAAAATAAATTCTTACACAGTGCACAATTCTTGAGCATGATACCAGCAATCAATGTACAGAAATAAAGCTAGAAGGAAAAGAGAAAGAAAATAGCTTATTCATACTAGGAATCAGAAATCATTGTCATTATTTGGGTTTAGCCTTTGAACTTTGGTGTTAACGTTTTGGGTTGTGTCTGCACCCCTGCTATCAATGTTTAGAAGTCCTACTTGCTAAAAAGAACATAGGGAAGTACATAGTAGCTGTCAGAGAGGAAAGGGACTCTGTTACCTTCTACTACTGAACCAGAGGAGCAGACAAAGGCAGCCAAACCTTATTTGCATGTTTATAACCTAGTATCACTGAATTGGGATGAATAAAATTAATGGTGTATCTTTACTGCATCTCCAAGAGGCAAAGCAAAGCAACTGTACTCAGATCTTACGCAAGCAGCTGTCCTAATGAACATCACAACTACATATCCTGATAATGGAACCACTAAAGTAAATTGGTAAATTCAAGTGAGAGAAAACAGGTGTTGCCGAAGTTAAAAGAAAAATTCATGCATCCCAATAAATGTGTAGATGGGTCATAGATTCAAATAAGATTTCAAGTAGATGCAGTGTGTGACACTGCTTGTAAACAATAAAGATGTTTCATAGGAGCAGGGTTGGTTTGTTTAGAAACCAAAATTAGTGATATTTTTCAGTTACTAGAATAGGAAAAGCAAAATTTAGTGTTCAAAGGGAAAAGACAACTTTCTCAGCACTTCCCACTGATTCTGGGTGCTTCAAAATTCTCTTCAGGGCTGAGCAGCCAACTTGAAATCATCTGATACAGGTCTTGAAATATTTCAACAGATATGATAACAGAAAGCAACTTTGCAAGCTTTTTAAATTTTGACCTTAGAAAAGTGAGCATATAAAACTGCACTGCATGCCTCTTCAACAGCAGAGGGATTGTTTCACATCTGTGAGCAGCAGGGTCTATGCAAAAGTGAGGTTTTACCCATAGAATGTAGCTTTTTGGTAGAGAACTGACATACTTTTCAGGCAAAATGTCAACAGCCAGTCTTTGAGACAGATGTCCACAAAGTCAGAATTGCAATATGTAAGAAAGGAAGGGAGACTTAAGGAGACTTCCTTAGACTGCAGTCTAAGTCGGATCTGGTCATTCCATGGGAGTATTATGGGAAAGACAGCCGCACATTGTACAGCACAAGGTCCCAGAATGGTAGTCATGAAAAGAAAAAAGGAAAAAGGCAAAAAGAAAAGGAAAAAAAAACAAGGGAAAAAGGTAAAAAAATGTAATGTCCAAAGATCACCTGACATCTTTGATTTTTCTTTGGATTTTCTCCTCCCTTCAGACAGGAAAGGCAGAAACAGTATCTAAACAGATCAAAACTGGGCGTTGATAAGCACTCAGAACTCTTCAGTCAACAAAACTATTTAAAACATTTTCAGCTCACTGCCCCAAGAATCTTACTGAAGAAGTATTTCAGGGACAAAATATTAGTTTGAATACTGAAGCAACTATTACTGTTGACTCAGCTTCGAATGGTGAAGCAAGAGGGTTCTGGAGAGGTGGACAGGGAGGGATAAAGAAATCGAAACGTCCCAAACGTAGGTATTGTGATCACTAGCTTTGCTTACTGATTTTTAGAAGACTATATACCAACAATATCAACTAGAATTAAATGAAGAAACCTGTATACAGTTTGAAATACTATTAATTCCAAACTCAAATTAAGTTATTGGAGGGGGGGGGAAAAAGGACAAATTAAATTTTTTAAATGGCAGTTATATAAAATTAAACAAGAGATACACCAGTGACTCTTGTTTACATCAGGAAACTCAACAGATCCTGAAGTAAGGATCAAGTATCATAACACAGCACGTAAGAAGAGTGACAAGTAAATACTGCCTACCGACCCTACTAGATCTGTAAATCTTAGTTGGAAAAGATAACTATTTCTCATTGAAAACTGTGAGGATATATGACTTAATTGCAAGGGCCATCTTGACAAAATAAATACAGACATATTAATCTTATAGATAGGAATTGGTATCATACCAGGTTAAAAAAAAAAAAAAAAGTATTGAAGAGGCAGGTTCTGCTTTGATTTCTTTTCCAGACAAAAGAGATTTTAACAATGTTTTCAGAGGAAGAAGATGAGAAAAAGGCGGCACCAACAGGAAGGCAACATCAGAAACAGTGCTGAGGACTTACTTACCTAGGAGGTACAAAGCTATTGATAAAAACTTTCAGTGATTACTCTCAGCTGGGTGTGCCAAACTGTAATGTAGCTGCTCCTGGTGTGATAATTGTGACTGCTAATGCTCTCAGTCAGAACACGAGACTGAAGCATATCATAGAAATACTAGTTAAACCACACCATGAAAGCAAATGAGACCTGAATTCATTCCACTACCACTCAGGAACAAATCTTACTAATGAGGTATGCTACCCTCACATTGCAGGAGTGCGTTGCTGGACAGGTCTGTCGCTGTTCAATTTATAGTCCTGTCACAGTGTAACCTGAAAGTAATTCCAGTAGAAAATACGAACCTATCTCCTACTGCTTGCATTCAAATCTCATCTTCCCTCAACAAGAAGCAACTCCCCACCATGACCTTACTATTTACACCTGGAGGCGCAGCATTTCCAACTGAGAGCCACCAAATGAACTGATAGTTTTCCTAGATACAAACAAGCATAAATTGTTCTGAGGTTCACTGTGGAGACAGTATTTCAGTTGTACCGCGTGCATCACTCCGATATACTAGATGACCCTGAGTAAGGACAGAAGATGAGGGAAGAGAGAACAGATGTGTTGGCTTAGGATGGGATAAAGGTCTTACCAGAATCATTTTTGCAGGAGGTGCAGTTGTACAACTGTTTAAACCAATTAATTATGTTCCCCACCTCCGTAAGTCTCAATGCAACTCATAACAACTTACAGTCTTATGCTCATACATACTAGATGTTTTAAAAGTAAATAAATTGTGGAAGTTTAATATTTGTATGTATTGTTTCCATATAGGCCATAAAGCATTTACCTAAGGATGAGACATTCGCTCCCCTTCTTCTCCACAACTATTTGAACCCCCTGAGTAGTCTAAGTTCAGAACAAGTCCCTGGGAAAATGGATTAATGGGAACACCAAAGGTAAGGCTCTCAAAGAAGCATGGCAAACGTGATTTCAGAGCAGCTGTGTAATTCTACATGTGTATTGCTCTCCACAGTGCTTTACCATGTTGACATGTTATTTTACATGTACTTTTAACACCGTAACATGGGCAACATACCAGGTTCTGCGCAGTATCTGCTCTATAAACAGATAAGGACTCCATCAAGGCTGCCTAAAAACCATTAGAACTCATTTAGAACCGTGAATCTTTTCCATAAAGAAAAATGCAAATATTCCCCTTATTAAATAGGAGAAATGCAAATTATCAAAAAACCCTGCGAGTTTCGTGTGAACACATGACCTCCTCTGAGCCCCTTCTCTGATACTGTTTCAGCATCTCCTACAGCCTCCTAAGAGGTCAATAAAAGACCACCAGCTTGAGGCATTCACTAACAGTACTATGCCTCTCACTACGTCACAGGAAATAAAATGTATCATGACATTAAAAGCCTTTTTAGAAGAAACATTTACTCATTTACTGTCTCTAAGCAATCAAATCACCAGGTTTTCCCTCCTACTGTTGCTCATATCCTATATATAGTGGAAAGACAAGGAATGTACCCAGACAAGGAATGTACCCAGAAGAATGGGTTTTGTACTTGACGCCAATATGAGTGTTCTCAAAGTATACTAAATCCCTTAAACAATAATTAAGCACCAAATGAACCATTTAAAAATTCACTGCTACCACTAGAACAAATTAAATTAAGCCAAGACTAACATATTAAGTTTGCTCAACCCAAAAGCAGATTATTTCACATCGTTCCTCTTTAGCTAGGTGTAAACTATTTTTCAAAACATCTGACCGTAAAGACGGGCCAACAAATAAATGCAAATAAGTAAATGAGATAAGTGGGTAACTTATATTCAAAGTATAATGGTGAACTAGCTCTTTATTTTTTCCCCTACAGTAGTTAAGCTGTTCAGTGTCCAGGTTTCTGCTGACAAAAATTAACAGTTTTCACATTCTAACATATTCTATTACCCAATTTACAAAGTTGTATCCCTTGTGATTAGCACCTGTATTTTTCCTGCTGATTCTTGTGGGGGAGAAGTGAAAAAGGAGGGAATTTCCACAGGACTCCTTAAATAACTAGAAAGTCTATTTTACTGAAAACTATTTTGTTTAGCTATGTGTTTTAATTTGTGACATACCTGTGACCTTTATGTCAATGAGGACAGCAGGATCTAGGTAGCTGAAAGACTTCAGTATTGTAGGTTACCTTCTGTGTATTATTCAAACCAGGAACTACCAAACATGGTAGGTCATTATACAGGGCTGTAGGTTAAATTTAAATGTTTGAGTTATTCACAGAAATAATCCAAATTTCAATAATTTTAAGTGAAAAAAAAAATCCAAACCTTTTCAGACACACATACATGTTCTACAGCTTACAAGTGAAAGTAACTTAAGTAGAGGAGGAACTCTTTTCTTGGAGAATTAATGCCTGTTACCCATCAGTAATCACGGCAATGATAAACAGATAGTGTTTGCTTGCAAGAATATTTACAGGTTCGACACTGGGGTTTTTTGTTGTTTTTTTTACTCCTAACACTGGTATTTTTTTCATTGTTACTATGCAAGCAAGCACATAATTCCTCTAGCAAGCTAAACAGGGCCATCCTTTTAAATAGTCACCTAGCAACTAGTTAGGAACTAATAAGCTCACATTTTTATATAACGATAAGTGTCAATAAAGATGATGCATTTCTCTAAGTAGTTTAGAGATAAGTTCAAAATTATAAAAAAAGACACCAATGTTAGGAAAAAAAATCCCAGTGTTTCCCATGTTCCAAATGTTTCAAAACATTTGGGTTTGTTCTTCATTTCACCAAAATATAAAACTGAAGTATCTTAGGATGAAACTCGTAATAAGCCAGGCTCCCATGATATGATTATTCAGGAAAATATAGTAAGGTTGCAAAGTTTTTAAATTAAAAAAAAATGCTTGACAACAGACCAATTTTCAGTGCAACTACTATTTATCTTATTCAATAACCAACTACCATTTCTTGCATTTACAATTGCCTCCCAAAATCTTTATATTCTTTTCATACACAATTTCAGTGTAAACTAACCGAATAGGAACTAAAAAGCCAGGCAAAATACAAAGGCTGAAGACTTCAGTCCTGAGTCTGAACAGCAGTTTATGCTATTGATGATGTCTAAGAGTGACTACTGATGTGCCTTGTCCACACAGTTATAATGTGAAGAACAGAGAATAGTGTAATTGTTCCCAAAGCTGCAAACCTCCCAGAACAAACTGACTAAGATGACATTGCAAATAACATTTAAATTTCAAAGGCACTGCAAGATAATCTTTTCAAGGAAGTTGGACATGGCATTTTATTGCTGACTGACACGGCCTTCACATTTAACATTACTTACGCTTCTATTTATGCTACTTGGAAACCTAATTATCCAACCCAGTCATTCTAACCAAGTCTGAAAGCTACCTAAAATTGAATTCGACTGGTATATCAAAACTTCACCTCATTTTAAATTCAGTGATTAAGCCATAATTATATTATACATTTCTTTAGATTGTATCTGGAAAATAAAGAAGCATATCAATAGAATAAAGGATATTGCAAGCCCCTTTCAAAGTTTCTATTTAATTCTTCAGTATTTACTAAGCAGTAGAGAGAATAATGCAAATAAATAGATGTCAATTTTTATGAATGAAAATTAACAACCTCTTTAAAAACACCTGAGGGTTCTGGTGGGGGTGGTTCCACTTTCTTGTGATTGCCCTATCATAGCCACAAACTCCTCAGGCATTAATCTACAAGTTATAATTCTTCGTAGTTTGATAAAACATTTTTCTCTATGCTATATGCCGTTGCAAATTCACAATCAACAGCTCTTCTTTATAGCGGTGCTTTTTTACAAAGACACTGAAAGCGTAACACCTATTCTCACTGGCTCATACAATGTCTATAATCAACAGTAAAGAATCAGAATCTCCTAACCAACATCTCTAGTCTGCCGCCGGCAGTAGCCTCCATGCAACAGTTCTAACAACAGTCTACGCACGCTTCAGAAGACCTACAGCGCTCATAAAGGCTAAAAAACTGTGCAGGATTCTTACTTGTTTATTGTTCTTCATGTTTCTTATCCCTTCACAAACAATTGCACAATCACAGGAGTGGGATCAAGTGTGACCTTGTATGGTTGGAAGCCAAATTCAGTACGTTAAGATTCTTTTCTTCTTTGCCTGTCCCACTCTAAGCTCTACCTATGTTCTGCTCCCACACCTCATTCAGATCTCATATTTCTAGAAGTTTTTCCAACTACAGGCATTTTTTTCTGTAAATAATGGTAGCATGCCACAGGTGATGACTATTTTAGGACCAATTTCACTGGGAGCAGAATTAGGCTAATCACCTTTGTAATTCCTCTTTGTGTTTTTTTGGTTTGGGGTTTTGTTTTGGTTTTTGGTTGGGTTTTGGGGGTTTTTTTTCAGTTGTTTGTTTTGGTTTTGGGGGGTTTTTTTTCGGGGGGAGCTGTTTTTTTCTTTGGTTGTGGGGGGTTTTTTGGTTTTTTTGTGGTTTTGTTTTTTTTAAACCAACAACCCATTATTACCAACTACTTCATCAAACTGGACTTCAAGGGCTTTCTCCCAACACTCAGGAGACACGTCTCTTCCCACCATCCTAAGAGATGTTTATGCAAAGATTTGTTGGGAAGGTAAAGTAAATCATTATAGATATTCAGAAATCACATTCATTAACAACGAACACCATATATCACTGTCTTTGCTGACAGCTATCGTGCATTACGAAGCTCCTAGTTTTTACGAGGAACTGGTAAATATTGTTACACTCCAGCACTTCAGGTCATAGCCAAAAATACTGGTTGACAAGACTTGAAAGACATATAGCATGCTTAAACCACCCAACAGTGAATAATTTAAATCTTTTGCAGAGACAGGACACAAATCAGTCATTTTTTCATTGAAGTAGTTGATAATACATCCACTGGATGGCAAAACTTCCTCCTTAAAAGCAATTAGACTTCCTCATGCCTCTGCAAGGTCAAGCACATTGAGAAAGATCTACTGGACTACAGGTACTCATGATGTCAAACTGGTAAAATTGAAACGAGCATCCTGTGGCCTATTTCTCTTTCTCCCTTCATGAGAAAGAGTTTCTATTGCCAGAGATTCTTTTTCAGTCTTGTCCCCACTCTCAAGTTCACTACATCTTTGTCAAGGCTATAAATGCTGGAGCAGGAGTGTAAAATTAGGAGCAGCATCTTGACTTCTAGCTTAGGGTTTCGAGGTAGCCATATTGAAACACTTCTAGAATTAGTCTAGACTGATTAATTAGTCTGCATCTTAAAGACACTGAAGGATAGAGTACAAAGCAATGAACTGCTTAGAGTATTCACAATATGTACTGCCCTGCAGTTACTGTCCAACCTATGCTTTGCAGCAGTACAAGAATATACAAGATGTGAATAAGCCATATAGGTACTGCTTATGGCAAAATCCATCTTGCTTTGGTACAGGCGACATGAACGCCCACTTTGTGAATGCACACGTAGACAAGGGAGACCACCATCATTACATCTACTCCAGTTTTTGGTGAACACCTGCCACCATTATCCCACAGAGGCCAGCACACAGCATATGTAGTCAGGCATGACAGCACTCATGCCCGAGCCAAAAAAGAGCATGCCTAACGGGTTCACATACTTTCTTATTCGTCAGCCAAAGGTGACAGCTCTTAGCCTATCAGAGGCCATGGGTGGTAGAGCAGGGGCCACACAGTATGAGCAGGGCTGTGAAGTTTCCTTTGCTGGGCAGCAGAATTTGAAGATTTGGAAACAAAGGGTGATCTCAGGAGAGGAACAAGAACAAAAAAATACACCCATCCAGGGTTCAATCCCTTCCGTACAAAGTAGCAGTGTCTGCAGTAGAACAGCAACAGGAATTTCTCCCACAAAGCAATAGAAATTCAGCTGAAGACCCAGACCATCAGGCCACAGAGACACTGGCCTTGAAAGCAGCTCCTGGGCCGTCTTCATATCCCACTCAGCAACTACCAGCTCACTGTGCAGCTGCTCAGAAAGTTATCACAAGAGAATGACTCTGGCACTGATACTGTCTACACATGAAAATTATTGTTAGAGTAAGAAGAGCTGGAAAACAGAGAAAAGATAATAGATGTTCACAACGTAAGGAGACCTACAAAAATACAATACAGTTGAGAAAATTCATATTAAGGCTCAAACTAAAAAGTTAACCACGTCTCACTTTAAAAAGTGAAGGCAGTTGTTAGATGTAGAGAACAGTATAAGGGACTAGAAGTGCATCAGAAGAGAATTAATACAGTTGAGGATTTTATTACTAAGAAGGAAGCCCAAGCAGTGAGACGGATCTACTCAAAAGAACTTGCAGAGTGAATTTTGGGTGCCTAGGAAGCCAGAACTCTGCCAAATTGGTTTTTACTGATAGGTCATGATCAAAGAGTTCATTCTGAAGCTGCCTGCCTGCAGTGCACACCTGGAAGTCCAGTGCTCCTCAGTCATGGAAATACATACAACAATGACGGAGAATTTGGGTTTATACAGCAAAACAAGCTGACATGCAAGCATAAGAAGGCTCCTTCTTTTTTGTAAGCAAGGGTCCAGAATAGCCTCCAAAATTAAAACATCTAAGAAGCTTACAGACATTTGGATTGCAATTATTTTATTAATTCTGAAATGCAATGCCACTTTCTTTTAAAGCCAAAATGAAATTAGAAGAAAATATTACAACACAATTAGCACTGTCACTTGGGTAGTACCAGAAAACGGCACTCTCACCTTCCGAGCAAGAGGTTAAGTATACAACTGAGCATCAAGGAACTTATTCAAGCACCAAGGGAAGAAAAGAAGAAAGACAGAAGTTGAGGAGACAGATGTTGCAAGACAGCTCTAAATGGAGAAGAGACTTCAATCTGGGACTCTGCCCCACAAATGCCATAGTTGGACAAATCTAATTTTATTCAGAAACCATTGCGAAGAAAGAAATTGTTACAGACCAACAAAAACCAGCTGTTCTAAAATGTTAAAATTATTAAAGCAAAAAATTATTTTCCCCTTCCCACTTCCTCCCAGCATCATTTCTTTTATTTATATTATATGCAGGGACAATAATAGCAATAAGCTTACTGCAAGGTTACAGTAGTAATGGAGGGGTTAAGATTAAACAAAAGTATGCACTACAGTAGTGGTATTGTAAAGTGAGTTTTTTCTCCTCTTTTCACTGATCTTCATATAAAGCTGTATTTAAATGTTATCAACTTCAGCATCAGTTAATCATTTTCACAATTCTTTTACATGAAATCAGTCCCCCTTTTCTCAATAACCGGTGGAAGGTGATGCCAATCCAAATGAAGCAATTATGTCAGAAACCAAGTCAAACCATTTTCCTTTTTATTCACTATAACAGTCTTTTAAGTGTGATTAATCAAATCAACCTTCCCTTTCCAGGCAGAGCTGTAATTGCTAAGTGCAAATTAAAGCATATTATATATGACATATGATACTTAATCTGAAGAAAATTTTTTATTAAGGTTTAAGACAAACTTTGTTAAATGAGTTAAAAGATACCCACTGAATGTATCAACATTACGTACATGCCCTATGGGAAAAGAAAAAAATTACTACAAAAATACTTCAAACCCCACAGATAATCCAATTGCTTCACAAAAAACAAAGAGTATCAGTAATAACATGTTTGTAAGAGTAAGTAGAGTATCTTCACAGATCCTATCATGCAGTTTAAAATGGGGTAGCAGATAATTCTACATTATTATAAAAAACCAACAAAACAAGACATCCCAAACCTAGGATCTCAAACCTAATTCTTTTTGAGCATAATGCACAACAGTCCTTCACAAAGATAAAGCAGAACTACATTCGCTACTGGAGTAAGCTGATACAACTTCTATGATTTTAATAATTGTTGACAGTTGTTGTGAAATCCATTGCTATCACTGTCCCCTAAGCAAACAGGGGCAAGGAAATTACCCCAGTAAGGAATTCAGAGGATGAGAGTTGATATTCTTATTCAATACCCCAAGGTTTATTTTACCTTCTTAATTTTGCATCTATTGATAACCATATCAATGCTTTCTGATGCAATTAAATACAATTCTTTGTCCTACAATGTGTGTAAGTAACTGTGAACCTATTTTATTAATAAAAGCTGGAACGGAACAACATTGTCTCAGAAATACAAACAAGAAGAAGCAGCCTGCAGAACCTCTGAAAAACCTTCACAAGCTAACAGGGAAAAAAAAAATCAAAAAAACCAAACCTACAAAACATGACATGGGATATTGCTTTTGTAGCTTTTGTTACCTACAAAAACATGACGTGGGATAACGCTTTAGTTCAAAAAGAAAAAAAAAAGCATTTGGGGACATAGTGTAGTAACAGAATCCATCTTTGGTGCTGAACGGTCAAAATGCAACACTTTAGAGGATATACAAAGAGTTGATCAATTACTTTTAGGACAGTCTTTTGTCCTATGAATAATCCTCCACAGAAAGGGTTTGCCCCACCCCCAATAGACTTTATTGTTTAGGTCACAGAACAGCTAATAACATCTGTATTAATAATGAAACCTTATAATATATTTATAAATAAAAATAATTAAAAGACACCTATTCAGTGTCCTCTGCTTTTTTTTTAAGTACACAATCAGTCCTCTTAAAAAAAACCTTACCTGAAATATCTACACTGTTGTGTATCATAGGAAAAAGTGTGTTGTATCAGAAAATACAATGTTTTCTACCCAATTCACATTATAAGCCATCAATTTAGAATGTAAGCACAAAAGTAAAATAATCTAAATTAGGTGTGAGATTGTCATACACCAAGATGGTTTCAAGGCTGTAAATCCTCTTGGCTTAATGTGAATTAAGGCAGAATGGAAAGGGCTGTCAATATCTAAAATCAATTCTGGAAAGACTCTTTAGTTTAAGTACATATCGTGTAACTATGCCATAGCACAAGTAGTGAAACGAGAGAACTTGGTCTCCAGCAAATGTGTCTTCTTTATCCCATGAATGTCCGCAGCCCAGCCCCTTAGGTCAGCTTTCCTCTCACACAGTCTATGCCATCCCCGCTGGACAGTATACTCTGACACCACACGTCCTATAAGGGATCTAGGATGTGTATGATGACCGGCTGCCACTGTATGAAACAGGATACAGGCTCAGTTCCCCCCTCAACAGGGAAAAAGTGCCATTTTATTTCCTACTTTCAACAGTCACAGAATGGGAAATCTAGCACCTTTGGGAACCCTATTTTTCTTTCCAATCTGACAACTGGCCAATAGCTTCAGAAATTATTTTAGGGAAAGGAAGATGCATTTGACCAGTCAGCTGACAGACAGAGAGTGAGCCTTTGATCTCCACCTCATCATGTCAGAAATCCAGGACAAAATGTCCTTGTGGGTAAAACTCACATAATCCACGTCTGAATTTGTTCTATTCAATTCTCATTTTTCATTCAGTAAGAATGAAACACTCTTTCATTTCAGTAAGAGCGGTGTTTCCTGTAGGATGGATATATCCACACTACCCACACAATGCAGAATAAAGTAGAGACACTAAAGGTAGATTTCAAGAAGCCTTTGCTGCTAGGAGCCTTCTGGGTGTGAAAGCTTAATGCAGACTTATCTATTCTGCTGAGCTAGACTCTGGTGCCTGAAATACCTTTTTAAACTTAACTCAAGGCACACCTAAACCATAATGCAATTACCACACTTCTCCTTTGTTTTTCCCATTAATTGTTGAACAGCATTTCTAATTGGCTATCACTAGTTTAAAACGTTATTACAAAGCAGAAACAAGTTTATCACCTAATTCCATCCATGCTGCATTCCTGTCATTACATACATTTCAAATTACCAATTTAATACCTCATCTCACTTGCACTCACCTGGCATGGGCAGCAGGGTATGGGGAAGGTGAAGTAGAGAAAGACAAAAAAGGGAGAGAGAAGAAATAAAAAGGTGCAGTTGACCAAGTAGTGTAAGAGACATCTAACTCTCCATACCACGTCAAGACAGCATTCCATAGTCTGGCTTTGAGTCCAATAGTAAATACACTTTTACTTCTGAAATCGGGCATTTTTAAATGCAGTTTTCCTTGTGCTGTACACTTCTGGCAGATGCATATCTAATTGCCTTTATTACCTGTTACTTTTTTCCCCATAAACAGTCATCTCTCGAAGCTAACCATGTTATTTGAGAAATATTTCAAAATTAATAAACGCTATGAAACTCATGTGATGTTCAGTGGCAGAAAGCAATCTAACAGCTCACTGCAGCAGGCAATGCAGGGTTTCCTTACCAGAACTTTTAGCCTGAACACATGTCCAGTGACATTATCTGCTGCAGACCCGCTCCTCCTGTTTCACTGCTTAGTTGAGGGAAATAGAATATTCCTCCTCGACCCAAGCAGTGCTCAGGATCCAAAGCTTAAACCACGTCTTTTATGTGTGAAGAAAGAAGTATCAGATTCTAAGCTGTCAGTCATCAGAACAACACCTTACATACATACTATGCTATTATTTGCTGTACATATTAAAGTATTTTTCATTCTCTGGGAAAGTTTTCCTTTCATGACACAGTCTACCACAACTGCTATTTGTTGTAAAATTCTACATAGAGTGCCACTTTTTGCCTAACCATACCTAGACGCTTCATGAAGTCTCTGGATTTACAAAGTTTTATTTGAAGCTGCCTTAATTACAGGAAGGTTTTGGGCTTCTAATTAGGAGTTAAGAGAAGCCAAGGACAAGATGATTGGTAGTCACAACATTAATCTTTTTGCTGTACCTAACAACTTCATTTAGCATTTAAGACATAAACCCTTGTGGAGTTGCTGTTCTGTTGAGCTGAAGTTGATGTACTTTCTAGGAAGCTACTTCTACCTCTTCCATCCTCCTCTGAGATGTAACAGATGTGCTCTCAAGAAATTGAATCTGATAGCAAACACTGTCACTGACTTCAGTGAACTCTTACAAGGCTAAAACAGAAAAATAAAGTTCACAAGTGACAAAGGAACCCAACATGTTTCATTTAAATATGAAGACTTCTCTGACAGTGGGAAAGAATTCCTGCATCAGCAATGAGATTTAGAAAATATACTGTCTGTTAATATTATCATTAACACTTCAGAAAAGTGTATTTAAACAGTTTCCAGGACAGACTTTACATACACTGCTTTCATCACTGGAAAGGAGTAACACCACTCATACAATACACATTAAACAGCAGACTCCAACCCTAAACTTCCCAGCACAGTTGAGCAGCTTCATGCTACATTAGTCTGGTAATGCAAAGAGAACCCCAAAATAGAGACATTTTTAACCTAGACTGTTTAAGCCTTGAAGGAAATGAGGCTTAGGCAGTCCCACATCTGTTCACTTGTCACATTTAAATTCTAAACTTGCTGGACAGTTTCAACTAAATTTGATAAAGGGTTTGGAGACTCAAAAATAATTAAATTCCTGCAAATTCTACAAAAATTAGAAGCTGAGTACAAAAGAGCCATATACATAATGCTCTTACTGAAGGCAAAGGAATTTTGACCAATCTATTATCCATCACCTAACTAATGAAATAAACACACCCAGTGTGTGTATATATATATTTGAGCATATATATAGTATACCATAGAATCATAGAATGGTTTGGGTTAGAAGGGACCTTTAAAGGGCATCTAGTCCAACCTTTCTGCAATGAGCAGGGACCTCTTCAACTAGATCAGGTTGCTCAGAGCCTCATCCAACCTGACCTTGAATGTTGCCAGGGTTGGGGCATCGACCACCTCTCTGGGCAACCTGTTCCAGTGTTTCACCACCTTCATCATAAAAAATTTCTTCCTTATATCTAGTCTAAATCTACCCTCTTTTAGTTTAAAACCACTACCCCTTGTCCTATCGCAACAGGCCCTGCTAAAAAGTTTGCCCCCATCTTTCTTATAAGTCCCCTTTAAGTACTGCAAGGCCACAGTCAGGTCTCCCCGGAGCCTTCTCTTCTCCAGGCTGAACAACCCCAACTCTCTCAGCCTTTCCTCACAGGAGAGGTGTTCCAGCCCCCTGATCATTTTTGTGGCCCTCCTCTGGACCCGCTCCAACTGGTCCATGTCTTTCCTGTACCGAGGACTCCAGAGCTAGACGCAGACTCCAGGTGGGGTCTCACCAGAGCAGAGTAGAGGGGCAGAATCACCTCCCTCGACCTGCTGGCCACGCTTCTTTTGATGCAGCCAAGGAGACAATTGGCTTTCTGGGCTGCAAGGGCACATTGCCAGCTCAGGTCTAGCTTTCCATCCACCAGTACCCTCAGTTCCTTCTCTGCAGGGCTGCTCTCAATCCCTTCATCCCCCAGCCTGTATTGATACCAGGGGTTGCCCCGACTCAGGTGCAGGACTTTGCACTTGGCCTTGTTGAACCTCATGAGGTTCACATGGGCCCACTTCTCGGTATATATTAAAACCTAACTGGACATGGTCCTGGACAACTTGCTCTAGAAAACCCTGCTCAAGGAAAGGGGTTGGACTAAACAATCTTTAAAGGTCTCTTCCAACTCAAACGATTCTGTGATTCTAGGGTCTCAAGAGGTCCCATCCAACCCGAACAATTTGGGAGTGGAGGAGTGGTGGTGGTGTGGTGTGTGTGCAGCTTCAGAGAACCCACACCAAATGGTATCAAACGGATGCTAGAAGAGAAACTCAGGGGAAATGGAAGAACAAATCTTTGGAAGGTAAAGGACATAAATCCAAAGGCAACCGAGCTTTAGCAGTTATGCTATTAATGATCCTTTTTCTTCAGTGACCTTAAGAATTTCACTGAAGACTTGGCACTCCACTGCTTATGTGCTATTAGCAGAATCGTTTTAGAAATCATCTCTAGGGATACAAGCTACACAACTGTAATTACACTAGCGTAAAACATACTTTTGATAGCAAAGATGATTCCTCTAACCTTTTACACTGATGCCAATGTATCCATGTTAGGAGTTGCACTGCTTTCTAAAACATAGACTCCTTATTAAATGATTAAATGAATACAAAACTGTAGAGATGAGGCTTAAAAGCAAAATTTATTTTAACCTGCCATTTCGGTGGCGGAGAGTATCGGATCACAAATTTGGAAACAATTACTAGGGAAAAAAACTACAGCAAATGAGGAATTTAGGGAGATGACCAAACACTTCGTGTCTAACTGAATGCTACAGAAGAGTCTTGCACAAGCAAAAGAGCAGGAGTGGGGTCTGGGGGACTCATGGCTGGGTCCTCCCCACCAGCAGACCACCATATGGACACCTCCTGGACAAAGCATACGCTCCTTTATGGACAGGAACAGAAGGAAGCTGAGAGGAAGACAAAGGCATTGAGTAGACAACTGCAGAGCGATAGCACAGCAGATGCAGGATGGAAGCCTGGTAAGCAGAAAGATGACAGAACACGGGAACAGGATTACTCCAGATTGTGGACATGCAAAAGTAGGTATCTGCGGACATGCAAAAGTAGGTATCTGCAAGTGAGCCTGTCATCTAAACTCCTGTTACAAACAATGGGCCATCAAATCTATTCATTCATGAAGAGTGGAACAACCCACCTTAGAGTCAAGTCAAATGAGGAACTTAACCACCCCAACAAATAGGATAGAAGAGGGCTTCAGAAGCCTAAGAAATTCTAGGTTGAAATTTTGGGCCTAGACAAGAACTAGACTACGGCTCACAACATGGTCTGGATGCTGACAACAGCAGTAACACGCTGAAGGAATCAGAAGCTGCAAGGCCAAGAAACAACATTAATGGCAAATGTCAACACCACAGAGAATAGGTAAGCACTTAGTTGGGGCACAGTGCCCTAACAAAGAATTGTGATACGAGTTCAAATTTGGAGAAGCATAAGGAGAAGCAAAACTTGACATGGCTTGGATCAGCACACACCAGCAAGTTCATAAAACTGTTGAAGGGTTACTCTGGCACAATGTACTTAGATTCAGCACTCCTGCAGGAGCAACAGAAGTGGAAAAGTTCACTAGCATTGTGCTTAATTTTAAAAATGGAAACAGCATGAAAAATCATGACACTTTTGCAAAATATCATAAAAAGGAAAAGCTTTGTGGGTAATCTCAACACTATTTAACAACACTGTACTAAAGGGTAAACTGATGCACAGCATCTATCAAAGTACTTGAGAAAATACAAGTGAAAACCATACGGCTGAGCAAAAGAATAAGGTAGGCTATTAGAAGCAAAAAATACTTTTTTAAAATGGGCCTAATGAAATTATAAAATTATAATTCTGATAGGCCAAAAAATAAAAGACAATAAATCATGTCCAAAAAGATTTAAGGAACAATCTGGAAAAAAAACCACAAAAACTAATAATGCCACTTCTCAACTAAAACTTCTGTCATACCAAAAGACTAACATGACTAATGGGACACTAACCTTTAAGAAGATCTGGGTAAGTACCAAGCAGTAAGCCTTGTAAACTACACCAGACAAAGTGGGAGAAACTATTCTGAAAAACAGTATTAACGACTACACAGACAAACAGGACATACTGCAGAAAACTTAAAGCTTTTGTAAAGTGATATCATGATTGACAAACCTTAAAAGAAGGTTCTGCATGCAAGAAAAGCAAATTAGAAATCCCATCAGACAGTATTAACAAAAAAAAAATTATTTCAGTATCCTTCAAAAAAAGCTCTTAAAGACACAAAGCTGCCACAGCATAAGAGGAACGTCCTTGCTTGGATAGATAACTTTATGAAAGACAGAAAACCAAGGAAAAAGAAATGGCTAGTACTCACCCTGGAAAGGCATTGCCCAGCAGTATTTCATGGGAACCTGCTCAGATCCACTGTACTCTGTTGTCTATAGGCAATGTAACTGTTCAGCAGCAGGAGCAGAGAACACCATGCCCTGGTATAAATTCATGGAGAAACCACACCTGCAATAGTCTGTGCGCTTCTGATCCCTCTTATCACAAAAAGGATGTAAATGGGAAAGTTAGAGAAGGACAGCAAGTACCTTCAAACACATGGAACAGATTAACCTGGGGAACCGTTAAGACACTTGGACTCCTCAGTCCAGAAAAAGAGATAACTGAGATATGACAGTAATTTATAAGATAATGAATAGCATGAAAATGGAGACAAAAAAACTGTTCAGTGCATTTTCCAATTTAAGAACCAAGGAACATTAAACGAAGCTAATATGCAGCAAGTTCACCAAGGGCACTCCTCACTATTTCTATCCTATGAATTTTCTTGCTCAAGTACCTGCAACAGACCTAAGAAGTTTCATATGTTTACAAAGCAACTGGACATATTTTTCGGACTAAAACTCCTCCAAGCTATAGAAAACAAAAAACACCACAGGCTCAGAGAGTATTCCGAGGACTTTGTCCAGCAACAATCAAAGTCACTATGCTATTGACAACAGGAGACTTTTGTTTAAGTCAGTGCACCCATTTGTATATTTTACTGGCACATTTCAAGTAAAAAGCATTGGGGTAATGACCATCTTCAGACACTTTGACCCTGCAAGATCCTCTAATTTTGTTCTAACCTTCAACACCATATTCAGAATAAGATAAAAATAGATTTGTGCCCAACAAACACAAAGAAAACTTGGCTTTCATATATGAATAATTCAGAAGACAGACCTACTGGTGATTATTTATATCATCCCAGATTTCCATGAAAATCTGTACTTTACACATAAGTCTTTATAATAAGCTTGTATTACATAACTAAGCTGTGTGATCAACTTCAGAAGGCATCAAAAGAACTAATCTCAGCTCTTTATATGCAAAGCAACGCTTTAATTATATTTCTTGGCCTTAACTTCCAGGCTTGGTAGGGAAGAGTCAAAGTAGTAACGGATGTGCAGTGTCCCAGGTTTGCACCTTTTCCTGTAACATATGCAGCATAGACATAATACCACAGAAAGAAATACTTTAAAACCTTCATATATTCTACATTAACAAAGTAAGGCAGTTAAATGAAAGTCCGATATAGTAAAGGTAGCTGGAGGCACAAAGGGGAGAGGGGCGCAGGGAAAAGAAAGATATGATAGTATTATATATCACCAATGATGTGAACAAATTATTTTGTTTGCACTTAATCTCATTATGTCCTCCTTCCCAAGCTCTGAATTTCATTTATCACTGTATCTTGGTAAGCTGCCTGATGCAGAGGCAACACTTTCATATATTTTTGTGCAAGAACAATAAAAACTTGATCCTTATTAAGGCTTCTTGAAGGAAAAAAAACAAACAAACAGTAATTTATATTATTTTTATTTTCCATCAAAAAGAAAGGGAATTCGTTCCACAGAAACAGAATATTCAAAGTTTCCCTTGGGGCAGGAGAGGGAATGTTGCTAAAATGGAGACAAAGTGGTGGGTTTGCAACCTGTCATAATAGGTTAAACAAAGTTTGAACTGTGAAAAGTTGACATAATACATGTTTTGCAAGATGAGAGAAAAATTGAAAAGAGTTCAGAATTATCTTTTGGGGAGATGCATATACTGCTATTTTAAATAAAGCTTTTCTTCAGGAACCAGTTCTGAATCAAAACAATTTTTAAGAACACGATCCAAAATCTGCCTACAGAGCTGAACAATACCTGTAGCAGAACTCATACTTATTCCATTTTTTAAAGAGGTTAATAGTTCCTCTCCAATACAAAACAAGAGGAATAGAATTTGAAGAGTAACTCGGACTCTGCATGGCACTGAAGAGCAGAAGAAAGAACAAAATCTTTGAAGAGTTCTCATTCCTAAGAAGAGACATGTATGGAAATTATGCTGAAACATTAAGCCATACAGTGAAGCAGCTAGAGAATATAGACTGTTCACCATCCTGAAATCTGTAGGATAACTGTTGAGTTCCATGGTAATAGCTGAGAAGCTCCAGTTATTTTTACAGGATACCTTCAGAGATAAATCTCCAGAAAAAGATACAGAAAGTAATTACCTTTAATATTGCAATGATGCCAACACCCAGTGTTTCCTTTAATATGTTTAGGGAGGTTAGAATTCAAACAAATCCTAGGACAGATAAGAGTATTTTACCTTTAAACAGTATTTGGTCTTACAGAGAGGTAGGAGAGCCATTCTCATAGCTATGCAATATAGACTTCTATATGCATCCTCAACATACTCAAGTCAGTGACATGTATGAGCATATCTACATAATCATTTAGCTGTTCACAGACTGTGCACACTCAAATATTTGATTAGCAGGTAGAAGCTGTGTACCCAACTTACTATACATGCAGACATACAAATATATGCAACTAACCGAAAGATAGCTTTCAAGTACGTTATTGATTTGCACATTATCTTGCATACAGAGCATGTTAGGTAAACCTCTTGATTTTTAGCTGCTAGATCTTTTGCCAGTTTTTTTTTTAGCCCTCAGGACCACTACTCAGACAAGGTCTCATAACACCTTAGGATGGGTTTTGATGACCCATAATCACTTCTGGCTAGATAGTAACATATATACCCAGTCCTAGAGACTATATTTTTCTGCTTAGAAAAAATCAGTCCAAGAAACTCTGTCACAACACAGCTTGAATAGATTTAGAGCTTTCCCATATTCTGAAGGCAGGCTAAAGAGCAAGAAACATTGCAAGTACTGAAGGCCCAAGAAAGAACCAGTTACATGACACCCAACCATTCTTTCAGCTGTTGGCAGTGATACAGCAGGCATTGCACAGAGATGCAGCTGCATTCACCATTCCCTTATTAGCAGAGGCATCACCTTGCCCTTTGATTTGACTTGAAAGAGAAGAAACTGAACCTCTCTGCAATGGCACCTATCTCTAATTTCTAAGCAAGAACCATGACACATGGTAACTCCTGGGAATGATGGAACTTACCAAAATGTTGAAGCTTATACTACCAGCCCATAAGGCCACAGCACTTTCTAACTGGACACCTACAATGTCAAGATATTCCCTTCACCTTCACAGTTACTACTCACAGCCACACAGCAAGGTATGAATTATTTCTCCGAGGCTGGGACCAGCATCGGTACTAATGTTAAGCTGCAAAAAACACTGCTGGTACAATGGAAAGGGGTGTAAGAATTGGTTGGAGCAGTTTCAGCTGTCCTTTAAGAGCCCTGGTCCCCCAATAGTCATTGCCAAAGAACTTGTAACACTTGCAGCACTGACAGCCACAAGCCGAAGCACACCATAAAACAGGGCATAATACAAGGGCACGTCTGCTGCGGTTTAGGCCCATTCAAAGTCTCTGAAGGACTAAGCAGGAAGAAAGCCTCACAAGGATGCTAGCCAGCTGGCACGCACCAGGTATACTGGTTATTCGTGTTCCAACCACAGCCCAGGAGACACCTCCGTTCAAGCAGAGGCAAGCGTGTGGCTGGGTGGGTGGGTGCACACTGATGTGTATACACATATAGTAAGTATGTATATGTATAGGCTGGTGCAAGTGGTAGTGGTCAAACACAAAAGAAGAACAACCCTGCACACACCAAGCCAGAGCTAACACAGGACTTTTTAACAGGCATTTGAAAAATAGCCCAATGTAATGAGCGTATTCTGTTATTGTGATTTTGGTAGCATTTTAGAAAATGTTGTCTTTCAACATCAGTTTCATGCCAAGTACTTCACATTTACATTAATGTAATTTGTTTTAAAATTGCGTTGACACACACCACTTCGTGGTGTTATACTGTGTCAGTATATACTTAGTGTTAAATATACTCTTTGTTAGTCACATACTCCGTGTTAGTCGCAAAATAACACCCGAACAACAAGGAAAAGAGGGAAAGATGGCCAGCAACAAGGGGTTCCTGCTATAGTAATTCCCACAACATGCAACTCAAATCACGGGATACAACAATTTAAAGGTATTTCCATTACAATCTCCACCCCTGGTCCCTTTAGACCAGACCATCAGGTTTAACGTTGCAATGAAGTCCTCCCCTTGCCCCTGCTCCAGCTTGGACTTATCCACAGAATGTAGTACCTTCAGAAGAAAACTCGCTCCAACATGGCCTCATGCACAACCACTGATGCTTCAAGGTGTACCTGCTGCAGCATGGACCTTATCCACAGCCACAGATGCTTCGAGGTGTACCTGCTGCAGCATGGACTTCATCCACAGCCACAGATGCTTCGAGGTGTACCTGCTGCAGCATGGACTTCATCCACAGCCACAGATGCTTCGAGGTGCACCTTATCCAGCGTGGACATATCCTTGGGCCACAATCCCTTCAGAGGTATACCTGCTGTGGCACAGACATAACCATGGCCACAGACGTTTCAAGATATACCTGCTCTGGCATGGGCTAATCCATAGGCACAGACGCTTCGGAGTGTCCTGCTCCCACATGGACTCATCCACAGGTCACAGTCCCTTCGACTCGAGTTCACACCAGAGTTCCAGCCTGTCCAATACAGCAGCACAGAAACAGCAGCGATGTCCTGGCCATCTGCCAGCCCAGGTGCAAGGCCATTGCTGTTATCAAAATGTTCCCAGGCACAGCACAGTAAGATGATCAGCAGTACAGCAGCACGGCAAGCAGTGAAAGCAAAAAGCAGCCACTAACGAGCCCTAGACTCTAATACACAGTAAGGAAAGCAAGCCCCATGGCAAGCACAGAAGCCTGCTGATTAATAGCTAAACAGCAATAACAGCTATAAATTTTATCTAGCACATTCCAATCAAATCTGTCATTATCTCAAAGCCTTCGAGCCCCACGTTGGGTGCCAAAAAGGACTGTCGTGGTTTAGCCCCAGCTGGCCACTAAGCACCACGCAGCTGCTCGCTCACTTCCCCCCTGGTGGGATGGGGGAGAGAATTGGAAGAGCAAAAGTAAGAAAACTCGAGGGGTGAGATAACAGTTTAATAGGTAAAGCAAAAGCCGCGCACGCAAGCAAAGCAAAACAAGGAATTCATTCACTCCTTCCCATGGGCAGGCAGGTGTTCAGCCATCTCCAGGAAAGCAGGGCTCCATCACGCGTAACAGTTACTTGGGAAGACAAACGCCATCACTCCGAATGTCCCCCCCTTCCTTCTTCTTCCCCAGCTTTATGTACTGAGCATGACATCATGTGGTATGGAATAGCCCTTTGGTCAGTTTGGATCAACTGTCCTGGCTGTGCCCCCTCCCAGCTTCTTCTGCACCTGGCAGAGCACGGGAAGCTGAAAAGTCCTTGAGTAGTGCAGCAACAACTAAAACATCTCTGTATTATCAACACTGTTTTCAGCACAAATCCAAAACATAGCCCCATACCAGCCACTATAAAGAAAATTAACTCTATCTCAGCTGAAACCAGGACAGTATTCTATCAGAATAAGGAACCCTTGACGAA
This sequence comes from Ciconia boyciana, assembly GCF_034638445.1. NCBI lineage: Eukaryota > Metazoa > Chordata > Aves > Ciconiiformes > Ciconiidae > Ciconia > Ciconia boyciana. The sequence goes on from NC_132934.1 coordinate 162,174,380, forward strand.
AATACTGAGCTTCATGCAGTGCAGAGCAAGTGACAGATGCAGTTCACTGTGTCCTTCTCATCTTTGTAGCTGCAGCTTCAAAAATGAGGTTTCAGTATACAAAAATTAGTTTGAGGAAATTCCTATATTGCTTCCTTCAACTCATTACACCCCATGATTTATGGCATACTGTTCATCATGTAGAGCAGACCACATCATTATGATGTTCAACTGGTAAGAATATTCAAGTAGATGCTTTAGTGCAATATGGATCCCTGTCAACAAAACCTGTGCATACAGACAGCAGCTACTCAACTGAGCCCATAGTACTAATGCAGATATTTGTCACAAAATTAGTCAGATACAACAGTTAATAATTTTAATCAAATTCTCACAATGATTTCTGTATTTATCTTCAGTCCATGTGCACTACACATACATTGTTTGTATTCTGTAACCCTTTGGTTATAACCTGCCTCATGTATGATATACACATGGTAAAGACCTACACATAGAATTTACTTAGATGGCCTCAGAAGTGGGATCACGGATAACAAATCAATAAGCTTTTGGACTAAGTAATCTCTATCACCAGCCAGATCAACTTAACCCATCTGAAGAAACGCACAAGACTTCCAGTACTCTTGCAACATTGATTAATGTATTCAATTTGGAGTCATTTTTGCATGTGAAGATTTTATTAAGGTACTAAAACCAATTTAATTCTGACTTGTGCTTGGAGATAACCTGTTACTTACATCACCACCTCCTTTTTATTAAAAAAAAAAAAAAAAAAAAAAGTTTAATTCTACCCACAGACCTACCAGCTTTAACTTGTTCCTAAGAATAGCTAAGGCAGCACATTAATTGTGTGAGAAGTCAGGAACAAAAAAAGAAGAGTGAAAGGAAAAGAGATATCATTTTACAAAGAACATCTATGCAGAAACTATTTTAGACCAAAAAAAAGTAATGGAAAAATGGTTTTGCTTGACATCAGTTTTTACTGACCTGCTTCTCTTTGGAATACACTATCTTAAAAGGTAACTTATCACGTGCTCAATTCTCCTCTCTTTTTATCTAATAATACACACAAGCAACTGTCTTTTGAAACTTTTACAGAAACACTGTCAGGTACTTAGTTCCTACTGAAGACAAAGTATTGAACTACACAAAGGAAAACCAGCATGATAGAAGTTATATACGTCTTAACTTTTGGGGATAACAAAAACGCAGGAATAAATAGCCACAGTAAAGAGGATGTAACAGAAAAGGATGGTCGCAAGCAAAGAGCTCTTACCAAATACAAAAGGATACAAGGCATACTTGACAACAGTTCAAATCAAGCACTAAAACAGTTGAGTGCATTCTAAATTCTGGGGTGTTTTTTTGCCTGTTACAGTCAATATGTAATCTACCACTAAATTCATTAATACTTGACACATGATAAAAAGCTTCCCACTGAAAAACATGTAAAAGGCCCAGCACAGGTAAACTTACATAAATTAAAATATATCATTAATGGTATTAAATATTCTAAAACCACTTACCTATATTTTTTGTTTAATGAAATTCCTTTAAATAAAGATTTTGACAATGCCATCTTGGCACTCAAGGTCAAAAGATGCTTTGCTCCCGACTTCAGTCAACACATGAATTAGTTAAATCTCAGAAAAAAGGATGATAGGAAGAGAAGAGAATACTTCTGTTAAGTTTAATGTGTCAATAAACAAAATGAACAGGTAACTATTATTGTTCTAGCCAACTTATCTTCACATTCAAGCCTCAAGTTCCACCAGGAGATGGAACACCCAAGAGGACTGGAGGAGTCCGTGCAGGAGGACTCCATCAATAGACTAATGCTTATTTTCTTTTATTTATTAATGGTACCAAAAAAATCTTTTTCCTGCACCCCAATGGATTATGCACGCACCCCACTTTGGAGACCACTGGTCTCTAGCACCAAGCCATCTCTTACCTATGTACTAGTCCCGCAGTGGGACAAGAAAAAGGGGGCTGCATATTCAGCAATCCAGGATATTAAAGTGCACAACAAAGACGGCTTTCTTGTTCTGCAGAAACAACCTTGAGTGGTACTCAACCACAACTCAATAACAGTAGAAGCTGGTAGCAGAGGTTTCTCTTTGCAGCTTTTCTATGACATCTTATATAAGCAAATTATCTGGATTTTTCCAGTCTCTTTTGTTCTGTTCCAGACTTTGTCCCAGATAATGAAGAGCTGACGGTGGAGCTGCCTTGCTATTTCAGTCCTACTACTCCTAAACAGCTGGTGTGGAAATACAGACATTGGCTGCTATTACTCAGCTAGGGTGAAATTACATCTTATAATTCAAGTCATCGTCTTAAAAAAAAAAAAAATCAATAGGCTAGGATATCAACTGCCATTTCACTGTCAAACTAACTAATCACTGAGTAAAACCCAGAAACCTAATTACTTCTCACTATTAAAATAATTTTAATAAGAGCAGAAACTAGGATATCTCCCTCTGCCACATGCTGCTTAGAAAGTGTAGCTGCAACGACAGAAAGGGGATGCCACACAATCAGCAGGACTCCTAAGAAAACACGCTGAACACATGTTAACACTTCCTAGAGAAGAGCTCCTGAACAATTGTCCTCACAATTATATGCACAAACATAAAAGGGTTTTTTAATTAAAAAAGTACTCTCCAGTCCCAATTTCTTGCCAAAATAATAGTACAGAACAATTCTGAAGTGTCACCATCTGTTACATGAAGTCAAAAATAGCTATCAAAACCAGCTTTTGTATTAAGCACTCAAACTAAGACAAGGCAAACCTTCACTGCAATAACCACCATGGTGCAAGGTTAACATAGTAAGAGTGATCAAATTAAACTTACCTTCACAGTTGGTTCTCCACCTCAAAACCGTCAGACTACACAGTCTCTCTCAACCTTTTCAGCCACGACATATAAACTGACCAGTGAAGTACAGCCTCTTGCATAAAGACTGAGCTCCAGAACCAAACGCAAACAGCACATCCCAAGCCCAAGAATTAAACAGCAGTAAAATTTAGAGGCCTTTACGCACATCCAGCATCTCCAAAGTTTATAGAAGGCGACTCTGTAACATTTAGTTCCTGCTACCTCTCAGCTCTACATGGCTGTCTCTCTGGCTGCTTCCCACAATGACCAAAGCAGCAGGCTCAATTCAGGGCGTAGAAAGCCCAGTAACAGTCACTAGAAAGACCATCTATTTGGGCTTCATAAATTCTTTGGTTCTTTCCTAATCTCAATACCAAGTTACTCTATTTAATTTCAGATTCCTTCCATATAATGCTTAATAGGTATTTCTCCAAAACAAATTCAGATAGGGAAGACATTTGGTAGAAAATGAGGCAATTTATATCTATTCCCACTGCTACTTCCTCCCAACTTGTGTGTGTATAAATAAACATATAAAGTCAGTCAAAGGGAAACAGCAGCCCCAAAACATCCACTGTTTCAGCACAGCATCATCTCTGGTTGCACCTGACTGCACTGGAGAAGTGTGTCCCACCACAATTTCATGAAGAGCATTGTCATGTAACAGAACCTCATGGTCTATTTACTGCTCCAGCCAAGCCAAATCTCCTCAAATAAGGGTGCTGGCATTAGTTCAGTAACAAGTGCTGTATTCGGGAGAGAGGCCACTCCTACTCTCTTACGAATAGTGCTATTAAAAAAAATATGCAAAAAACAGATGTCCTCCCTCCCAAGCAAAGAGGAAAACCAAATGAAACTAATATCAAAAAGACATAATCAGAATTATTTCCTAAAACAGCACCTTGCTCCTACAGCAAGCCTCCACAGCATGCATGTGGTGGTGAAAGGAGTATCTTCTCATACAGACTCATTCCTTTACAATGCAGGTAAGGGTATTTTTTACATTACTAGTCCTCCAAAAGACTCCTTTTAACATTATGAACATCTACAAGTTGTTTAGACCTGCTTTACACGTAAGGACAGTTAGAAACCTCACAGCAGACTAAAAATAAAAATTTATGCTCATTTACTTACAGCTGAGTAACTTTAAGACTTTGATCAAGATAAAGCAATAGGTATGAAACGAAATTCTCAGAGAGCTATTGGTTTCTCAGTTGCAACAACCAACTCAATCCAGACAATTCAATCTTCATTTTTCTAATTTTCAAATGTCTAATGTTCTGAAATGCTCAGTGTAAGGCTCAAAACTAACATCTCCTTATTATAACTTGATTTCAATAGCTTGCGAGAAGTAGTATTTTTCTCAGCTCCATTTTAACAGCTTTGATGATGTGCACAGCACACAAGAAAAACACAGCAGTGAAAAATGATAAACTTGGATAGACTTGGCATCTTAGTTCCTGTGAAAGCACTGAAAGGCATGCAAAATGAGAGATCTCGGAGAAAAGGGGTTAGCTTGTGATTATAACTGCATACAGGAATATGACTGTGGTGCATATGTAGATTGCAACCCCGTCCTGTCCCTGTTCCCCCCTTTTTTTTTTAATGGAAGTACAGGTCAGAAATCTCAAGAGTACTAGCTTAGCCCCCTCCACACTGCCACAGAATACCCCTTGCCCAATACACGCCAAGTTTAGACGCTGCTGCACAGTGCAGGGCGCGTCTGGCAGATATGAGAGCTGGAAGATAATATCCTCATTTAACTACTTTCTAGGGCAGTTTGCCTCCTACCTCCCTATGCACTGCAGGTGTACCCACGGGTGCTCGGGTTGCACAAGTTCTTTTTTAATGAACTCAGCAATGCTGAGTATTTCACAGGAGAAAAAAAAGAAAGAAAAAAAAAAGAGTATCAAGGACACTTAAACTGGGAAGAAGAATATAACAGAGCAGGAGAGCCTGCTCTTTCACAGCTATGTAAGATACAATGATCCAGTTTGATTTCTCCTTATTTATCAGAAACAATGTACAAGTTCAAAGCAGCTAGAATACAAGGTCCAGCACAACTCTACTCACACCAGCTACTCTTTTCCTCCACCCCCCAAAAAAGGATTTAAAAAAAAATAAAATCACAAACAAGTAGAAGTAGCTCATTTCTGAGGCACACAGACGGTTCTTGTGTGACCATCAAGAAAACAAAGAAAACAATTCCCAGCTCCCCAAACATGGACATTTGGAAGAAAAACCTCATCTTCTATTAAATTACGCAAGGTGACCTAACATTTAAAGAGCGCAGCTAAAGCCCATGTCATTTAGGGTATTAACATGAATACTGTTGGAGTTACTTGAAACAAACTAATTCAGCTTATCCAACACCAAAACCACATACAAACACAGCTTGTCATTGTGGGAATTGGGTATGCCTTCTTTGCCTCTGCAGTATCTCCTTTTTTTTTTTCCTTTCTATATCACAATATTTTAATTGAGTTATGGATGCCAGACATCCCAACAAACTGATAAGGAAACACTATTTCATTCTGACAACTAACTTTGTATGTACTCTTTGAGAAGTCCTTTTGAATGCAAAAGTTGCTCTGTAATCTATTAAATTATTACTAGATTCATCAGCTCAAAATGAAAAAATATGAACACCATAGATATATATTAGGAATGTATGGAACATGGTAAACACTAAATGCCAACATTTTAGTTGTCAAATCTTGCTTCGCAGACACTTGCAACTCTTACTTACTTGGCTAAATAGGAGTTTCTAGAAAAACATTTTTCCTTTCTCTGTTGAGCTGTTCTTCCTCTATTTAAAGAGAAAGACAGAGCTGAAGTTATTTAGTATCCATGTGCTTTACACATTATCCAAAATTAAGTAGTCATTTTTCTATAAGGAAGGGATATGACAATCATGTGCAAGCATACTTAAAATCTGCTATTTTGAACATTTGTTTGTTGCTGCAGGGTCCAAAATCCCCCAATAATTATTGGAAAGACCCACTGCCATCTAGTTGTATAAACACAAATAAGCCTAGGATAACACCCCAAGCACCAAGAGTAATGACAGAGGTGGAAGAGATAGCCTAGTCAGGCATGAAATTGATTTTATAATAGCAAATATCTGTTGCCTTCCATGTGCTAAGTAAATAATTCTAAAGAAGAGAGTAAAGATAATAAAAACAAAATCATTAACTGCTCCCACTAAATCAAATGAAAGAGAGAAACCTGTTCTCATATTGACCCTGAAACCTGTTTAATAGCTAATTAAAGCAATTACTCCAAGCATAACAAAGTCCTTAATCATCAACACTTTCAGATGCAGAGATTTATTTTTTTTTTTACTTTCTTCAAAGATACTAGTATTTTATTTAAATTAGGAGTTTATGCCAGCAGGACTTTCACCAGTTAGTCACTACATTAGTCACACCAACACAGTCCCCAAACTTTGACTAGTCTGGTTCACAGAAGATATTCTGCCCAGACTTTACCAGATTTGACTACTCAGCAAAAGGAATATTACAGTATTCAAATCTTTTTATAAAAGCACTGAAATTATTCTCTAAAACACTTGAAGGTACCCTAAAATTGACTTTTTTCTCACATTCAGAAACAAACTTGATAGCCAACAGAAATCCAGTGTTATTGCAAGGCAACTACAAAAACGACTCTGCTGGACCCCACACACAGCATCTGGAATTCTGTACTCCTTTGCATCACTTACTCTTTTTAAGCTTACCTCAGTTACTTTTCTCCACCGCCGCAAAGCCATCTGACACAGCCTTAACTTGGATTCTTTCATTTGTAAGTTCCAGCCACAAACGATGTTTTATTTTTAATAAAGCTTTATGTTCAGTAACTTTTCATAGCCTTTTAATAATGAATAATTATCTAGTGCCATTCCTAGTGCTCTACTGGAGTTAATTAGGCTGCTGTTTTGAAGACTGATCATTTTCAAGTTACTAGATGTTTCTGCACTGTAACAGTACACAGAACAATATCCTGAACTAATGGCTTGACCATTATGAACTGTTCAGCTTGACAGTTTATCCAGTCATAAATTAGATAACTAAAAGGCTAACAAAAAGCAAAGGCAACTTTATTAAACTTTACCTTGAGCTTTGCTATTTCTGCCTACACTTAAGCTCCAGAAAAACAAAGTATTCTTGTGTAGATCACAAAGAGATGGAAGTACAGTATTAAAAACACCAAGTTCCTTTGCTGATGTGCTGTAGCATTCCTTTGCTGTTCCTTTGCTGATGTGTAGCTTCAACAAGAAGCTACAACCAAATCAATTCTCCCTTGCCTATGAAGAGCTTCATGTACCAGGGCTAGATGTGCTGAGGAGGAACTTCAAAATCTGTTTATCTTCCCCATAAAATAAATATGCTTTCATAGCCAAAGAAAATAGCACAATTGATAAACTTACGTTAAAAGCACCTTGCAGTAGGTATCTACTGTTCCTGAAAATTATACCTAACACAGTGACAAAGCAAAACAATATTCAACTTTCATACTGCAAAACAGCCAAGAAAGAGAAAAGAAATGGTAAGGATGACACAGATCTAGGAGAACAGGTAATTTGATAAAAACATCTTGATTCTTAAAAGAGTGTGCCTTATTGCCACTTCAGAATTGAACTGAATCCAAACAAGTAATTTTGGAAGAGAAGACTCCATTTGCCAGCCTTCATTTCTTCAGTCTAAGTTGTCCTTAATTATTCCTAAGCTATTAGCCTATTTCTTCATACACTTCTAAGGGTCCTCTTCCTTCTGGATTTTTCCAGGTTATACAAAAATATAACCATACATTTTTGTGCATATTAAATATAGACTTCTTTAGCATTTATTTTAAAAATCCTATAATCTGGCTCCCTACAGAAAATAAATAAATACAAGAATACTAACCGATAACTGCTTCCACTAACTTTTGAGCTCGCTGACAAGCTTCAAACAAGTTTGACAAAAACAGAGTCCTCAAACACATAAAGTTCCTACATTTTTTATTTTAAGCAGTATTTTTCAGTACCTGGAAGAAATAGAAAGGTCCAAAGCACTGATGCTTCTAAAAGAAAGGCAAAGATGGACAATCTTTATTGTAACTTTGGGAATTACCACATTGTAAAATAAAATAGGAGAATCCAAACTTACTTTTTAGAGTTTTATCATTATTTCTTGGATGATTCAAATTACACCAGAAAAGGCAAGCTTGAAATCTCCGTACATCTTTCCCCTTAAAAGGGGAAGTTATTAAAAATGGCTACTGATTAAAAAAATTTAAAAATTGCCCCAGTGGCATTTGAGTGGAGACTAGTTCTTATCATATATTTGGATTCTGCATATATTATAATGCAGGCCTGTTGCATGCACTATTAAAAAGAAACCATGGCTCTAAGGTTCTCCTGGAAAGTAAGGAAAAAAAAAAAACTTTACAGATCTCCTTTCTGACCTGTATCTCTACAACAGCAAGATAAGTGTTTATCATATACAAAACAATTTTTTTCTGTAATCATTCAAAACAACTCTAGTATGCCCTGAGGTTGCTGACCAAAACCTGAGAGACAGCTGCTGCTGTCCTCATCATAGAAGGGACAGAGGACATTTACTTACACACAACCTCACCCAAACAAATGGGGAAGGAGGAGGAAAGGAAAAGGGAACCATTTTAAAAGAAAAGTAGCATGTGACGGTTTGTCAGAAAGACTAATTGTTGAAAAGACAGTCAGTAGTGAGCTGTATCTCATTATTGCTTACGTACTACATTCAGAAGACTCTCTCCAGTCACAGAACCCATTTTAAGAGGTAGATAAGGCTTCACTCCTGTAAGAAATAAGCAGTAGCACATGATACACTTTGTACACGCACAGGCATCTTCTTTACGAAGGTAAACACAAGAGACTGCTGAAACAAAGGCAAGGGAAGCAATTACTACTTTGCAATCTGTTTGCCATTTCATTTGTTCACTCTGGAAGAACTCCAGGGGCCATGGTGAAGAGCACAACAAAACAAAAACTTGAAGGCAAGCTTTAGCTTCCCTTTTTTACAGTCCAAAAATGGAAAAATAAACCAAAGTTTTCTAAGCCATCTAGGTTTGTCCTCCTCAAGCCAAGTTTATTAACCAGTACCACTGCAAAGTTCACCTGAGTAGTTTCAGAAACTGGTGTTTTCTATAATGGATACCTGTAAGTGTCAAGCAAACATCTGAAAAGAAGTAAAATGAAGCTTTATGGTTTCAGTGCAATACAAATATGCCTCAGGTGTCAATTTTAATTTGCTGCATCAGACCTTTCAGCACTCCCAGAAAGCCCCAGTCATTGCTACTGAGTCCAAATTTCTTCCTTCTCTTCTGCCCACATTATAGGGACACAAGTGGGAGGATGGTCAATTGTATACACCTATACAAGGTCGCTTGCCATGTAGCATTCCCATGACAGTTTCTGCTTCACACACCTTCCTAAACACATACAGATGCACTCTCCAGATGCCAAACCCAACTAGAACAATACTTTCAGTTAACATTATTTCAGAAACTACAGATCAGAAATAACAGTCTTGTAATATCTACTCCTTTACCTCTCAGCCGTCTACACTATTCTCTGGAATACAACATCTGTTTTCAATGCCAGCATGAAAATAGGTGTTTGTTTTTTTTTAAAAAAAAGCTCTGAAGAAAAACTGCCTGTACTTCAGACACGCTAGTTGAGCTGCCAGCAAAGGTTGCAATACCATGTATAAAGGTGCAATACTTAGCTTGTTTCATATAGGCCGGAAAATCTCTTGTTGCACTAACCTGGACAAAATTCTGCTTACTACACCCTGGAATCAAGTATTTGTATGTACCCTGAAGCATTTGTACAACATAATGCTCACTTTTAGACTTACAAAAAGTTAAAAACTGGCCCTTAGATTCACTTTGATGCATCTAAGGCATCTCCTCTGTGAACTAAAGTGATCAGGGCCACAAGACAAGATCCCATTTAGCATGCCCAGGAATACATATAAACTTTAAATCTTTCCACTGCTTTCACACCTTTTGAGCTCTCTGCATCTTTCGTACCTCTTCAAACATAGCTCTCAGGGGAAATCCATACACCCGAGCTACAAAAAAGTAGGGGCAAGATACACCTATATGTTTGCATGTTCTGATCACACTGACACACTACTCCATGTGTGTGCTTCAACTCTACACTCCATGCCAACGGTGGCCTTTTTTTCCTCTTAGAACTCTCCCACATTTACAACAAATTTCAACACAAAACCTAAATACAGTAGACTGTGAGGAATGAGCACACTGGAAGGAAGAGCCAACGGTGGCCTTTTTTCCTTTTAGAACTGCCCCACATAAACAACAAATTTCAACACAAAACCTAAATACCATAGACTGTGAAGAATGAGCACACTGGAAGGAAGAGCTGGTTGGAAGGAAGAGAGGAGAGGGAAAGGTGCTACATTAACAATGTTTCCACCATCCAGCTAAAATTAGAGCCAAGGTAGGAAATCAAACTTGTTACTGAAATAAATTTTAGTACCTATATATATTCCCCCCCTCCCCCCCCTCCCCGAAGAAGTTTGCCCTCAATGAGCTGTCTTCTTTTCTAGCTGGTATCCAAACTACAATGCTGGCATTTCTCCGATGGCCCAGTCTGAAAAGAAAACAAACACTTTGACAGAAGCTAGGCATTCCCTAGGGAGATGCACAGCAATATCTTATCTCTATCCAGAATAATTCTGTCTTCCAAATTTAGCCAGCAGTAACTGCTACCTAACTGTGCAAACCTCTGAGATATAGGAAACTTTTCTATGTTAGGCAAGACAGGCGAGATACAGAAGCTGCGTAACTCACCTGCTTTTGGGTCTAGGAAGCAGGAAACATTACAAAACCCCAAACTCTTTGCTTCTTGATGAAAGATGTAAACCAGGACATTTAACAATGAGGTCACTATCAATAAAAGCTCATTTATCTTTCAAAAAGAGTTAAAAATTCACTTGTAGCTAAAAAGCTAGCATAATAATATTCATGGTTTTGTGACTAATCATTTGGATTTGTTTATTGCTGTTCATTTTACAAAGCTAAATGGAAGAAATCCTAAATTCAATTATCATTGACTTTGAATTTAGAGAAATTATTTTTCAAACACTGACTGGTTAAGTAGCTGGAACTCCTTACCAATTGCATTGCTTTTCCAAAAGCTATCACACTACTCCAGTATCTAGAAGTTAAGGGAGCAAGGATAACCGGCACCCTTTTTGCAATCAAACAAAATGGAATATATTCCATTTGCTACCCCATTTAATAACTATGTTTCTACTTCATTCTCTTGTTTCTCTTAGGGAGAAACATTCTAAGAGACTATCACATTTTAACAGAAAGACAACAGCCTCTGCTCGGTGCTCTGATTTTCCATATCTGGCATGCATTTATGTACAAATGCACTCCTCTTCCAACTTTAAAAGTACTCAAGAAATATCCAGGTAGGAAGGCAAATCTCAAAACTGTACAGAAAAATTAATAAATCATAAAGTACTGTTAGTTGGTGGTGCTTGGTTTTTGGGCGAGGGAAGTTGTGTTTCTCTTAAAGTAAACCCTAACTACATCCTTACGCTGTTCATAGATATCAAGTGGAAGTTCAGCACTTGAAACAAGAAGCAAGGACCAAGACATCAAACAACAGATGACAGGATTTAGTTTTTAGTCAGTTATCTCCCCAACAAACTAACAACTAGTAAAATGCAACTCCTGAAGCTGATTTGAATAAATTCTACACCGCACCCTAAGAAAAAAAAAGGTACAAATTGCACAACCACACTAACAAGAGAGAAGATTAATATGCAGCACAAACCCTCCTTTGTCTTTAGGCTGTACCTCATTCCTGTCGAGAATACCTGTCACTTCTGCCTTGACTTGCAAGGAAAACGAGAACGTGTGGGTTTTTTTCAAAACATCCCTATCATGCGTAATAAAACCAGCGTCAAGTACATCTACAAAAAGCTGAAGTTTCCTTCAGACTAACAGAAGGAAATCAGAGTAGCGTGGGTGCCAGTCCCAAGGCTGGACTTCCTCAAAGCTATCTACCAAAGGAAAGAGATGGAGACTCCTTCAATCACCCGGAGTGCACAGAAGCTCAGCCTGCAGGTTCATCTACAGAGGAAATTCAGAGCAGCTCCATGAAATGGTAACCAACCCTCCACTCAGTGGTCTCAGAAGCTAATATTAGTTTGTTATTGCTGTACCAGATTACAGATTTTCCTCTTGGCCTCTCCTTCCTCTCCAGATATGTTTACCCTTTCAAGAGGCAAGCAACAACCCCAACACACACATTCAGCCATTAACTGACATCTCCAGCAGGAGGCAAGAATGAGGCATCACGAAACAGTGAAAGGGATCAGCTTTTAGCAGAACAACAACATGCTTCGTTGGCAACAAACGCAGTTTTCAAAAGTTTCTGTCCCAAACACCTTTAACTGGCAACTAACTCCTGTTGCCTTCTCCCTTCTCCTTTAAGGTGGCTATGGGGTGGCTGCAGTTGATGCAGCACAGGTTCTAATTAGGGGAATGGAAACTTGCAGAGACATGTAAATGCTTACGTCAAAAAACATTAAATACTTTTAAAAAAAAAATCAATTACCATTTTTCTTTATTACGGTCACCCATTCCTAATGTGTCTAAAAAAAAAAAAAGAAAAAGACAATAGAGGCCTGAGAGATTTAATAAGTTCTTGTGAAAGCTCCATCAGCCACTCCATTCCTGCACCAACAATCTAAAAAGACAGTTTAACTAATAATTGATTTAAGGAACAAATGTAACTAATTACTCAAAGTAACAAATACTTGTCACTTTATGAGAAATTATAGACAAGACTCAGGAAAAGTCAGATTTTAAACAGAAGCAATGAATGTTAACACCTCGTGTCAACTCAGTTCTGCTTTGCAACTCTACTTCTTTTTACAAGTGGCAATAAATTGTCTTAAGAGTTTATTTGACCTGCCCACACCCCCCCCCTTTTTAAAAAAAAAAAAAAAAGAAAAAAACACAAACACTTTAAAAGTTGATTGTGAGGTCACTGACTACATACCCACCAAAAGATAACTAGTAGATCTCCATGCAGAACCAAAGCCCTGGACAGTCGCACTTCAGGAACAAAACAGCGAACAGCATGTGCTGTTCATCTTTCTTCAAGCTAGCTTGATACCTCTTCATTTTTTAATAGTTAAGAACCAAGATTTCCTTATTCTTCCAATCCAATTTCTTCTAGTGAAACACACACTGTAGCTAGGTCTCTAAAAGAACATGCCCAGGGTTCCTGCATGTGATTTCCAAATTAGAGTCCATTCAAAACCAAGCTTTTATCTTACTGTTTGAATACCACCACATAAGTATCATCTGCATAAAATCCCAATGAACTTTCTTTCATAGCAGTAGTGAATGTCATCATAGCTACTTTCCTACTACATGAATTTCACTTTAGATTTTTAGTACAGCAGTTACATTCACAGGAAGTGAATTATCCCAATCTCTATCATTTCAAGCATGATGGCTTTAGTTATGATAGAAACGACTTCTTTTCATGGGAGATTACAGTAAACACGTGCCACTAGATTTTCTATTACAGGATGTTCTTGATATGATTAAACTGTTTTAATTTTTTACTTATCAAAATGAAGTGATTGCCATTTCACACCTCTCTCATACAAGCAGCATCTCTGTCACACAAATTCAGACTTTTTTTAATCTCATATATACTCCGAACAACCCTACCTATCCTCCACAACATCAGGAGATGGACCAATAATCCTAGCTTGTAAATAAGGATAAAATACACATCATAGATGTGTATAAGGACTCAGAAAGAAAAGAAAGATCTAGTGCTGTGTTGGCTTTCTTGTTAGCTTAGGTTTTAGGGGGCAGTGTTTATTTTGACAAGCTAGGGTCTCTCTCCACTCCATCCACCCCTTAAATTCATACTGTTGGCAATGAAGATTGCTGTTCTATGTATGCAGGAAGGTATACCTGAAACAGCAAGGGAGAAAACATGACATTCAGTGGTACCACACAAACATAAAATGAGAAAAGGAAAGATTCAGACATTAAGAGCAATGAATGAATATTCTTCTTTATGTGTTTGCAACTTTCTGTAAGGAAATCAGAAAATTTCAAAGAAAGTACATTTTCATGGTTAAGTATGGTTGAAATATTATGCAGAACTACTAGTTAGCTGCTCAAACTTTTTCAAGGCAAAATAAGCCAACTTGCTGATGGGATGGGGCTGCTGCATCACAAACACCTTTGGAAGAAACATTGCCAAACAGCACCCAGGATAAAAGTAGGTTTTTCATTAGATTGTTACGTCTCCTGTCACATCATAAACCATATTTCATAGATAAGACAACTAAGGACTTCAGATTTTATACGTTACTTGAGTCCAATGTATTTCAGAGTATTAAAAGCAATAATTCTAAAGAAAAGAGTAATGGTAACGCAGTTAGAATGAAGACATCCTCTCATGCTGTACAGTTTGGAAACAGTCCTTAAAAACCACTGCTCTTGACAGCACTATTGTATCCAGTATACATAGTAACTTCTGGCATTCACTTACCGAGAATCACAAAGGAAACTGATAATACTGCAAAGTTAAGCAGGGACTTCAACAGTATGCATTAAAAATAAATAAATTACCTTTACCAGTGACAAACGCAGTGATAAAGCCATTCAGACATCTCCATCCTCAATAAACGGACTATCTTAAAGTCTTTAAAAGGCATTTTCTGGGCCAAAACCCAAAATCCAATACCAAGCAAACAACATTTCATGTCACATTATTTCATCTTCTGCAACTTGTATGCAATAGCTAAGTGCTACTACAATCAGAAAAAGCAGTATTAACACAGTCCTTTTATACACTGCTTTCAAACCACAGTACACAAATTTATATTCTTGAAGATTTCAAAGTGACTGTGTAAAGTCAACTGTAGTTACTGCATAGATTAAAATATTCTATTGTGAACATAAAAATCTCTCTGAAAAGGGCTTACGCTAACACATTTGGTTCATAGAAACATTTCAACAACAAATTACCTGCCAACCAGTGACCTCAACTTTTTGGGGATTGCTCATGATAAATCACCTATTTTCACTGTTAGCGAAATTTCTTCTCCTGGCCCTGCAGACCATGGACTGCAAACAATGCACGACACATGGCATCTGAAGGCAAAAGCCAAAATGTCTTTTCATGAGTAAGCACTGAAGCAAGCAACTGCCTTTTTCCCCCAGATAGATTTCTGATACATTTTTTGAGCAGCAAAGAAGTTGCACTGACATACTACCTAGACCCAAAGCAAAGTTAACCATACCCCATGTGACACATTTTAATGTAAGGAAGTCAATTTTTGTTTTGAAAGTTCTACAAAATACTCCATGTGACTCTTAGGATGGAAAAAGGATGACCAAACGGGCAGGACTGATCTGTAAGCTACTTGTCACCATGAAGGATGGCAAATCACAAAGCTAGTTAATCTATCAGGTAATCTTAGTATTAGTGACCATCCTCCAAAATGGCCTTTGCTAGAAAATGGTTTTGGAAAGCAAGAAAAAGTTTTCTTGGTTTAACTGTTAATAAACAAAATGCCAAAAGCTACTCTATTCACTCTTGACAATAACATGACTAAAGCTTAGTTCTTATTTGTAGATTTTATCCTGTTTATCCGTTAAGCAAAAACCTCTGAAAGGGACTCACAAGCTTTTTCAGGTACTCCAGTTCTAGCCCCATGATATGATGAGAACAGCCTTGACATTAATACAAATCTTAAAAATAGAGAGCATATTGCCCATGTTTCAGCCACTCTGTTCAATCAGGCATATCATTTCACATCTCTGGTGCTGATGGATTTGCATTCAGGATGATTCTCATGAAGCAAAGTGGATGTGTACCACATTCAGTCTTTTCCAGTGCTCATACAACCAATGGAAAGTTTCAAACCAGAGCAGTTGCAGGTAGTCAGGCTGGTCATCTCTTCAAAATGCCAACCCTTGTTGCTCAAGAAACAGGAATCAAGAGTCCTAATTCTCACATTGAAGGACACCTCAGTTGGTCTAGAGTCATAGAATCATTTAGGTTGGAAAAGACTCTTAAGATCGTTGAATCCAACCATAAACCTGCCCAGTCCACCACTAAACTATGTCCCCTAATGGGGACATTTAATGTCTTTTAAATACCTCTAGGGACGGTGACTCAACCACTTCCCTGGGCAGCCTGTTCCAACACTGGACAACCCTTTCAGTGAAGAAATTTTTCCTAATATCCAGTCTAAACCTCCCCTGGCGCAACTTGAGGCCATTTCCCCTTGTCCTATAACTTGTTACTTGGCAGAAGAGACCAACACCTGCCTCACTACAACCTCCTTTCAGGTAGTTGTAGAGAGCGATGAGGTCTCCCCTCAGCCTCCTTTTCTCCAGGCTAAACAACCCCAGTTCCCTCAGCCACTCCTCACAGGACTTGTGCTCCAGACCCTTCACCAGCTTCGCTGTTCTTCTTTGGACATGCCCCAGCCATTGATATGGGGGACACTTAAGCCACTGGACACGTGAAAAGCAATACAACAAAGGGCTAAGCTCCTCCACAGTAAGGCTAAAAGAGTGGGTAAATAAGACATCAGTGCGGAAAATTTATCAACAGCGTAATTCACTAAGTGATGTGAGAGCAATAGAAAAGTCTCTTCTGACAGTTTTGATGCAGATTCATGCATTGACGGAATAGGCCAAACAAGCAGCACGGATATTGCTTCTTTTAATAGTTTGCTAGGGTGAAGTGGTATTTTGCTAGAGGCAAAAAGAACTGAAGAGAAAGAATTAAAAATAAATAGGCCAGAACAAAGCATATTTTCAATTTCAGTTGCAAAACCAGTGTAGCAACAATTTTTTCTTCTTTTAGTATGAAAAATAATGCTGGCAAGTTACAATGTCACCAATGTAAAGCAAAGACTGAACACCAAAGAGGTTTGGTGCTTGCTTTTTTTCATTATTTCAAGAGAAAACTGTTTGCTATACTGAGAAGTTTCTTTACACATAGTGAAGGGAAAATACAAAAACAATACATAAATCGAATATGCTCAATCACTATATTTGCATTTCCACTGAAATAAAACAAATTAATCTTCAGAACTATTTGAACACTTAAAGATGTCTCAAAAATAAGACTCACGCTTGCTTCATTTGCTTTCAGTCACTAGGATTTTATTCATACATGGCTTAGCATTTTTTCCAAACTGACTACGTAGGCTCCAAAAAAGCAGTAGTTTAGAGGTCATGAAGGGCAAATAAAATTCAAAGATCAGACGAATAGATTTGGAAGGGACCTTAAGCTATTGATCCTAACAAATGCGTTTTCTATTTTGTTCCTGAAGACCTCAGACACTGGAAACAAATCTCCAGGCAAAACATCCCAGTGGTTCACTTGTATTGCTGTTAAGGGTCTGCCAATCCTTAAGAGAAAAAGAAAAAAGTTCTATTGCAATTTACTGTTGTTACTTCTTGCCAGGTTTATTAGAGACAAATGGAGTTCTTTCCTCTCTACACTGCAATGTTACCATATCGCTTCTCAGTTGTATTTTTACAGGTTAGGATAAACTCTCTCTACTCGTCACTCCTCCTTTTAAAGTCACATACTTTACACATTTTTCTGAATAAGTTTCCTCTTTAAAGATGAGGAGTTCAGTGATGGGAAGGAGTCCATTTCAGAGGTGGGACTTAAGTATCCTGACTTTCCATACCAAATTTTGGTGAAAGTATAAAAAGGAACACTGTATTTCATCCATGTCAGCTCTGTAAGCTCTTGAAATGGGATATTCACCAGGTAAGCATAGAAAAAAATGGCTTAGAGGAAAAAAAGAGTATAAAAATAAGTAAAAATATTAATATAAATATACACATTTTTATAGGTTAGATAAATTATCTTTACTGTTCATTTCTCCTTTAGAAGTCACATACTCCAGATCCTGAGTATTCTTACTCCTCTCCTCTGCATCATGTTACTTATCTTTCCTAAAATACAGGGCCCAAAATGGGGCAGAATTATGCAGAGGGTTTACAAATGCTGAACAAAGCAGAAACTTTATTTCATGTGCAGCATGCTGGCAGACAATGCTCCTCTTTACACAGCGCAATATAACTTGCCTTTCATCACAAGAGTTTGACATCACTGAATTACATTCAACTTGTGATCAGCTACAGCCTCATACCCTTTTCTGCAGAACTGAGAAGTAAATTAGTTATTCCCATGTTTCATCTGTGGGGTTCATGTTAGCAGCTTAGGCAGGGAGTAGTGCAGAACCAATCCTGAACTCAGCCCCTCATTTACTTCAGACCACTTCTCCAAACTACCAAGCTCCCTTGAAATTCTGAAACCGTCCCTTCAGCATCCCAGCAGATGCTCTCAACTCTGTCACAAACATCCGTATCATTAACACACTAACTACTGCTGTCTTCAGACAGATGAGCCTCAGGACTACACAGTAATTCTCTGCGAAAGTGGAATGCTGAAAACTGTGCTGGATACAGTTTGCAAACCAATTTTGGACCTGACTTGCATTCCTCTCCTCTAAGCCATTCTTCCCATGTTTACCTTGTGAATACCTGTGCCGGTTTTGGCTGGGGTAGAGTTAATTTTCTTCATAGTAGCTAGTACTGGGCTATGTTTTGGATTTGTGCTGGAAACAGTGTTGATAACACAGGGATGTTTTGGTTATTGCTGAGCAGTGCTTACACAGAGCCAAGGCCTTTTCTGCTTCTCACCCCACCCCACCAGTGAGTAGGCTGGGGTGCACAAGAAGCTGGGAGGGGACAGAGCTGGGGCAGCTGACCCCAGCAGCCCAAAGGGATATTCCAGACCATATGGCGTCATGCTCAGCATATAAAGTTGGGGGAAGAAGAAGGAAGGGGAGGATGTTTGGAGTAATGGCGTTTGTCTTCCCAAGTAACCATAATGGAGCCCTGCTTTCCTGGAGATGGCTGAACACCTGCCAGCCAAGGGGAGAGAGTGAATGAATTCCTTGCTTTGCTTGCATGTGTGGCTTTTGCTTTACCTATTAAATGTTTTTATCTCAACCCACGAGTTTTCTCACTTCTACTCTTCTGATTCTCTCCCCCATCCTACAGGGGGGGAGTGAGTGAGCAGCTGGGTGCTGCCTCCTTGCCAGCTGGGGTTAAACCACAACAATAACTCATTTCAAGAGCTTCCTAGAGGTCGTGTGGATGACGTCTAATGTTTCTTTTCAGACAATACTATCCAAAAGGTTTTGAGCACATAGCACATGACATTAGCACATCTAGAAGATGATCCAAACAGATTTCATTTTAAAGAAACATGGTTACTAAGTATAGCCTTCATTCATACACTAGAAAATTACTAGATTAGTATTTTAGCTGTTTGAATTTTAAATGGTTTTACTATTTGAGTAGTGCTTTCCCAAAACATGAAATACTTAGTTTGACTTTAGTTGATCTTCAGGTCACTTAAATCCAGAACCTTGGAAGGTAAATAGATACTTAACTCCTAGTCTCATTGAAAGCCATTAAGGTGACTGAACACATTTGGAAGTCTGAGCCTCGGTTTCTCTGATTCTCAAGTCCCCATCTGCAAAATGGTGACAATTTTTCCCTGCTATTTCCTATCGTATGAGGGCAAACTATTCAGATAAGATGATCACAGAGACTATCTAAGCAAGTGCATTGGTTTAATTCTTGTATTTTCTTTTATAGATTTCAAGACTTTTAAAATGTTTGGGCTTCCTTTAGCAGTACATTTTCGTGCAATGCAAGATATTATTTATACACCTTTGTTTCTGAAAGTATTGCTCTTAATGCTGGCACAAGTGCAGCAGAAACAACAGTAATCAATTTGATTTGGCCTTATGAAACAAGTGTCATTTTGATAAACGATCCTAATTAAGTTGATATTTCAGGTAGAAAGTGTATTGAGTTAATGTGTTGGCACCTCTCTAGTTACAGTCAGACAAGTACAGATGTTGCAATAAAGTAGCAGTAGTACATTATTAACTTTGCAAGTCACTCAGTTTGCATTCGCAGAGTTTGATCAAAGCCACACAACTCAGCAACTGAAAGAAAATGCAGATTTTAAGTTTTAATTATTCAGCAACATACACAAGTAGTAGCTTGAGGAAGTTTCAGAGCTATAGGTCATTCCTTGATGATCCCTCTCCAGCATGGAAATGATTAATTAGTCTAGCAGCAGCACAGTGCTTAGGACAGAGAGTCACGTTTGTTTAGAAAACCTTGCTCCAACAGCAGAAGTCAAAACCTGTGTTTCTTCTCTTTTACATAAATCTAATTACAGAATGTCCTGTTAAGGCTAAAAAACACCATACATTTACATAAATCTAATTACAAGATGTCTTGTTAGGGCTAAAAGACATCATATGCTCATGCAGTGCTTTCTTATGCCTTGGAAGTCTTTTGATACATTGCACATGGTTGGCAAATAAAAGTTTGTTTTCCATTTAGCAATGGTAGCAGATAAAATAACACACTAGCCACCTGCTCTGAAGTCAAAGCAGTCTTACATTTTCCCCATTTTTTTTACTGAGTCCTCTGTTATGATGTAGTCAGGTAGGTAACCACAAGCATCAGTGAGACTCCATGCAGGTCTGTCACTGCAAGCTTGCGACACTCCAACACAGGCTTGAGCTAACTTCTGAGATAAGAGTTTCCTCCCTCAGACACCACCAGGCTACATGCCGCTTCTGGAATCAACAATGAGCTGCCAGCCCGCTGTGCAGCAACTTTACTCGAAGGCTCCTTCCCACTCTCAAAACACATCTTCTTGGAAACATTTCCAGAAGCATAGAGACCGAAAGAGACAAAGCACTTCATACCTGCAGCCAGTTTCAAAGGAGTTTCAAGCACCATGCCACAACTACTCAAACCCTCGCCCTTTGGAAACTGTCTTCCCTTCTTTTATCAAGGTTGGCCTGCTAAAAACAAGCATGCGCTGAAAATAATTTCTGATGTTTCTTGCATCCAATTACTCATCTCCTCAGGGCTTTCCTCTTGCAAGACAGCCGAGAGAAATAGTTTATCATATTTTCTCCAGATCCACAGAAAAGTTCCCTCTGGAGTATAGAAGAAGATTCTCTTCCTGATACCTGTCAAAAATCAGGATATTCTCCACTAGGTGTTTACCCCACAGGAACAATCTTGACATTAAATCAGTCTACTTTCATGTTGTAGACCACGAGGTGGGGATCAGTCACCACGGTTGTAACATCTTTCAGGCTGACACATCAACTAAGCCAGTCTAGAAATGGATGTACCGTGGGCATAACAACAGAAGAAATTACTTCAGGCAGCCTTGTTTCTGTCAGATTTGGATAACTCAATTAAAAAAAAAAATTTAAAAATTGCACACCTTAGAAAAATACACACTTCTATACTGTAATGAGAATAGCCATATAAAGAGCAGACACAGGGAAAAGATAGCAATAAATTCAGTTGAATGTGACAGTAAAATACTCTCCTCTGGTCACAACATAATGGAATATTCAGGCATCATTCTAGAAAACAGGGCAAATTATATACCTATTTCCTTGATGAAACTATGTAATTAGTAGCATTGCCAGACTTAATGTTTCTAAAAATTATTTATATCCACAAAATAATCAGAACACCAAGAAAATGTCACTTTTAAGCAGACATGTAAGGACATAGTTAAGTTGCTCAATTTTCCCCATAACTATGTATTCTAAGAAACTTTAGCCACACACAAAATAAAAAGTAATTCTAGAGCAATCTGGATGTGGGGCATGAACAAAAACACATGTACTGTTACATTTATCACAAGATGAAAAAGACATGTAAGAAGTGTGGGATGTATTGATAATTGCTATTTGCAGAAATACAGCATGAAAACAGCCAGGTCATCCACTTGGTGCAGAAAAAGTATCCTTCAACTCTGAAGCATCTTTCCAGCAGATACCAACATCCAAAAACTCCACTTGGGTTTGAAAACCTCTGTCAGGATTTCAACAACAGGAGCAAGTAAAATAAATTAAAATGACACAGCTCCATAGTGGTGCATACTCTCTCTCTTTCACTCACTATAAAAACTGTTTTGACTTGTCATTTTGCATGTTTAGCACAAATACAAATGCCAGACAGGCACTGGAAGCCTATGAAATTGCTCATATGATTTTTTTTCAGGGTTTGTTTTTTGGGGTTTTTTTTTTACTTCAAAAAAAAATGAAGTTTTCATTTTCTGCAAATTTTGCCAAAAAGGCAGAGTATCTAACACTGCCATAAAATCTTGCTGGATGGACAAGGAGTATTAGGAGTCATATTTCTTCTGCCTCACAACAGTTGTTCCAATGTGGACAGATCTTGTAAGGCAGTCTAATAAGTCTTAATGCTTTAAAATCATTAAGCACTATTACTAGACCCAAAGAGATTGACTCGTGCAAGAACATAAGCACCCCTAGCAAATTACAAAGTGCTCTGTACACTCATATCCACTCTTCAGAGATCTGCTCATGTTTGCTCTTGCCATCAGATAGGGAACTATAAAGAAAAACAACAATAAACGAAGCTTCCTTCAACAGCACCAAAGCATTGCAGGTAGTACCAGATGAAGCTGCGTATGTTGTTGCTATAATAATGATAGATACAAGGATTTCCAAGAGTCTCATTTAGAAAGATGGCTCTACCTGTCAACATTGGAAATCTCAGCAATTTTTGTAGAAGTCATGTTTTATCTTAGCTGTGAAAAAAGATAACTGATGTTTTCTATGCATTGAGGATATTTCTTGGTGCTTTTCTTAGAGGGACTGATCATGGTTATATGGTTGCTTCCTGCAAGAAGGAACAACTAAATACTAGGTTCTGCCAGTGGTAATGACACCACTCCTGATGCAGAGAATTAAAGAATTATCACTATCAATCACAGCACTCAGCTAGTGGTGTCTGCAAACACAGATTGAGGGAAGCATGTCATCTCTAGAAGCTGACTGTACCAACTCTACCAACCACTCTTACAAGAGGAGGCTTCTAACTGTTCTGAGGATAAACATTTTCACTTCTTCCCAGACCAGCATCAGGTTACACATTCACCTGACACACAACTTTGCCTGGCTCTGATGCAGAGACAGTGCCGGTCTGCAGTGCTGGAGTGGTAGCCTGCAGAAAGGAGGCAAGAGTGGTTAGTCTCTGCTCAATGCCAAGGGTATTTTACTGACACAGTTGCCATGAGTTTTGCACACAACGGATGGCTAAACCTCAGATGAATAGTATTTTCCCCAAAAAATGACCTATCCAAGTTTGAGTTGGAATGTCTTCTTGTGGACTATGAGAAAATGCAGGTGCTGACAGCTATCTCTGAACTTCCCTGTCTTCACTGAGAAAGACCAAGATAGAGAGTCCAATAGAGGAAATTTATTAAGGCGGAACAAGCAGCTTTCTGCAGCTACCTGTAAAGGAGTTAAAACAGTGTCTTACGAGAAGCATTGAGGGGTCTGATGCTTTGATTTGGTGACAACCTGGCTAAGGCATTTTTAGAGAGAGGAGGGGAACACATCTTCTGCTCTTAACAAAAAAAAAGTTAAAATAATACAAGTTTCCTAAAATTATTCTAGCAGTAAAGCTACTGAAGACTACAGGAGAAGACACCACTAGGATCATACACTACCATGACAGCAGGATACATTTTTCCTCAGGTGGTACTGCAAGAGGTCACCCCTGTATGTCAGCTTGGCCCAGAATCAGCTGTTCTGTTTCCAATCTTGCATACATCCATGTATAACAAAGTGCAATTCATAAGGGAAATACACAGTAAAGAATTGTTTTATTCATTACAAAACCAAAAATTACCAAGGCCATAAAGGTACAGGAAGAGAGTCTGAGCTTTGGAATCTAGAAGAAAAGAGGTTTTATATCACAATGACTTCCACATTAATCATGGATAAATCGATCTTAAGTATTCCTTTACACACACTGCATCTATAAAAGGGACAGAGTTCAACACCAATAACATTCAATGCTTAAACAGTAATCCACTATTTAGTTTAGTAATTTTGCTATTTTATTTAATCACTTTTCAATGAAAAGAGCATCTCTGCACTAAGTACCACTCAACAGTTTCTAAAAATGGGGTATTATTACCTCTAGGATTTCATCTTTACAAACTTTCTTTTGAAATTTTTTTCCCATCACAGATTGCTGAATATTCCTGCATTAGTGACTCAGAAGCAAGAATACACAAAAGCTGCAATTAATTTTACTGCACCATCTTGTGGTTAATAGTAGCAGCCACACAAAGAATGATCGAGACAGACTGACAAGTGTTGACAAGACTTCTGCTCTGTCCCATGCTTTTGTGATTAAAATCGATTCTTTCAAAGCATGTCACAAGAAAGCTATCAGTCTCATTCCCTGAGTTAGGTTCCAACAGAGGGTGGAAAACACTGCAATTTCTCAGTTATTGGGTGTTTATTTGGTTATGCAGCAAGTTTTAAGGTCCACAATCATCTAGCCTGGTCATCTTGCTTAACTCAGCATTTTACCTTCTTCTTGACCACTTCACGCTCCCTACAGACAGCTGTACATTACAAATGCAACCAAACCCACACCCGACCAAGTTCAGGCATACAAGATGAAAATCTGGACTAAGTAGCACATGGCATTGCAAAGGGGTGTACCACCTTACACAGAAACTCAGGTCTGAGGCATCAAAGCAGAGGTACTAGTTTAAGAAACTTAGTGCACAATGGCTCCCTGAATATTCACTTCAGAGAAAACTGTAGGATGTTTGCAAATAGCCACAGACCCTGGCTAAAACTGAATATAGTGATTATATTCCGTCCTAGAAACTCTTGTGCGTGTAGAGGAGGCAAGGACAATTTTCATACAGGTACCATCAGCATGAACACATTTTAAAAACCAGTCCAGCATTTTTTATTGTTTTCCAGTATTCTTAGGCCAGACAAAAAAACCAAGCAACCAGCACTCTTACTGCCATATTTATAAATGTCTTAATGCTCCTTTTGAGATCAAGTGGGTTTGTGAAAATGAATACAGCTATTTTACTACATAGCGAAGTCACAGGGATGAAAACTAGTAAACATTTCACTAGATCAGTCGATACAAGATGAGTTTTTGATGACTATTAATGAATATTCAAGTACTTAATATTTGGAAGGCATTTAGGCTTTAAAACTAAATGACAAAAAGCTGCACAGAGTTTAATATTTTTCAATAAAATCACTTTTTAAAACTTTACAAAATATCAATAAAGTATTAACTTCCCAGGAGTAGAGCACTATTAGCTCATTCCGATTAGTGAATTCAAAACATTCTCATCTCCTCGAAAACCATTAGCCACCAAATACTTATGCACAAGCTGTTATAAAAGCCTCTTTACTAAAACTAGATAATTTTACTATTCAACAGTGACAAATGAAGCAGATACCGGTATAAATGAAGAAAAGTGCTTAAAAGATTACTAAAGGGAAAAGGAAAGAGCACCCTTGCTATTGATGATATAAATGAAGACCCCTTAATAGGCTAAGTTTTAAATGGCATAGTTATTCACGGAAAAGTTACTAACACAGTAAATCTGTATAAATAACTTTAAGTGTTCTAGTGCTGATTCAGTAACACTTAGAGCCGTCAATGCAATTACTAGCTGTTAAACCTGAATAATGAGCTCTCATTTAGGCAACAAGTACAAATGAAAGAAAAACTCTCCATCTTAAAACTAGGCAGATTTTTCCTCCTCAAACACACTGGCCAATTAACAAATACTGTTTCAACCCAGCGTTGTTGCTCCACAAAAATTGCAATACCTCTCCATTAGTCTACATACCTCCCAATCAACTTTTATCCCGTAGGCTCGCTGCCTGCAATTACTTTACATACAATATTTAAATCACTGAACTGAAACCTTTCATTACTCTATTGTGTTCATGCTCTGCACAAGATGAAGACCATGGAGCTTGTTCAGAAACACTCGAATTTCCCTTTCAGCTGTAAACATCAAAAGCACCAGCACAAGGAACTGCCCAGACCCGTATCAAAGGCATTTTAGCACCTCCCTGCGATAGCAGTATACATACTCTGACAGACAGTCGTTAAGCAAAAAGTTACCATCACTACTCCATGACAGGCTAATTTGCGTCATAAAACAAGTCTATGTCTTAGGTATTTCTTCCTAGAGTTTACATCAGCATCCTTGATGTTGTACTAAAATGCTTGTACTGTCCAATCTGCAAAAAGCCAAGGGGAATAAATTAACATCTAAAATTTATTTATAATATTCTTTTTAACTAACCGATCTAAAAATCACACTTAAAATTATTAAAACCTATGCTAGAATCTAACCTAACTAAAATCTGTTCTAGAAGGCTTAAACAACGTATTAAAAAGCAGTACATATCTTCTAATAAAATTGTGAAGGTGCACCAATGTCTGACACACATGGAACTACAAATTCCCAAAGTGGAAACCCAGTTTTGCCAGTAGCATCCTCTTCTGCAGGACAAGCAGCAGATTTTTTGCATTTTATTTTGTTCAACTTCTTCCACTCATTGCCTAGCTCCTTCATAATTAAGGATCTGACTGGGAGCTCAAGAGGCAGGAAAACTTTATGCACTTCCACATCATGAATGACTATCTTGAGGTGGACATGACAACTCCTACACACACCCCCCCCACACACAGAGCAGTATGAAAACATATGTCTAATGAGAAACAATGGAATTACTATAGTGTAGTTTTAAGGAGACTTTTGAAAGATGACATAAAGGCAATTTCACAAACTAACAGAGGAAAAAGCTGCCGAGTTCTTAGTGTAGTATTAGCAGCAGTGTTACAGATATCATACAAGAAAACAAGAGGAACTGTGAAAAAGATTTTTAAAAAGGAAAAGGACTACTAAGTATAAAAACATAGGAAAAGAGGAAAAGATTGTCTCCTTAAGTCTAACATTCTTTTCGAAAACATACGCAGTTTAATATGAGACAAAAAAAAAAGACAGGTTTAAGTGGAAGAAATGCATACATGACAGACCCTAATAAGGTGGATAGAAATGCACTCCTCTCTCTACTTGTTAACTTTTTCTACAAAGGTAAATAAATGAAGGCTTGGCTTCCTTCACTAATAAAAAGCATACGTACCGTTTTATATCTTAACATATTTCCATTTAGGTTCACATCACCATTTAACTTTGATGAGCACTACATATATTTCGCATCCAAGTGAACAGCACAGTTAATAAGACAAAGTAATTTTACAGCAGCTTCTCAATTTAGTCAATCCATATTAGGTTCCCATATGGATGTAAAGACAAGATTTGTTACTTTGACTGCTATCTCTAAAATACAATTAAAGCCTCATTTGCTGAAAAGCACTTTAAGGCACACATACCACCCAAGATCTAATGGACATGCAATTAAATAAATTAGACTTTTAGAATAGTAGGATAACTCCAAATGTTAAGAAACACATTTAACAAAAACAGCTTCCAGAAAGGGGGGGGGGGGGGGAATCTAACCTTGCACAGGCATTTTCAATCAAACATCAAAAAGAACATCTGAACATCAGTTTACTTGCATCAACTAAAAGCCCTTTCGCTCAAGTAAGCAGCAAGATTATGGCCCTTCCTGGCTCGCTCTTGTCAGCAGTTTGTAAATAATCTTTAAACAATCTCTGATTACTCTTCCAGGATCTGGACTAGGATGAAGAACCTTTGCAAACATCTTTGGAGAAGTAAGGGGGGAAAAAAGGGAGAACCAGACATCTAAAATAAGGCATTAGAATTATCTTATCTTATGGCTCTTCCCTTCATGGCCCGTATGGGGTTGGATTTATTATTTTTGCTCTTTTTAAAAATAAATACTGTATTCTAATTTTGGTACTCAAAGTCCTACTTAAGACAAGCAAAATCCCTAGACAAAACTCAAGAGATGAATGTTCAAGACTGCTGAATACAAAGTAAGTTCAGAGCTACTTTGATAAAATAAGTCTGTGGTTTCTTATTACCACATACAGATGCGCAAACTTATGTTACTGTCACTTTTGATCCTCCCTACCGGCCCCCACAGTGATTAGCATATCTGGAAAGGAACGAGGCATTCATGTGGGAGGGAGGGAGGGAGAGTCTAGATTCCAAGTAGTAACTACACTGAATTAAAACTCAAACAACTTCAGGATTTTCATGCTTTATGACATAAAATTTTCATTGTCAAAGAATCAGATGTGGATCTCTGTTTTGTTATGAATTTCATGCTTTCTCTTTCTTGAATTTGGATTAGTTATCCTATACACAGGGCATATGATGAAAGTCAACAATAAACACATGGCAATGTATTTAGGAGAGTCACTGTCCAGAAATGAATTATGAAAACAGAAGTATATGCACACTATATCAGAATTAATATTAATCTTAACTATCTCCAGAAAGCAACTATCAAGACAAATGACATCCAAATAGGTAAGACATTCCTACTCCTTAATTCTTTCTGACAGTACTGAAGGCTCCTTGGAGTGAAAATTTAAGCTTTTTATAGCTTATTAAAGTTTATAAATTCACAGTTATCAAACAAGGAAAGGGACTTCAGTTCCTATATGAATGGCTCAATGAAACTGAAAGTGCAGTTGATGTTTAAAATAAACTTGATCTAAGCAAACAAAAATTAAGGACTGAGGAATAACAGGGGATGCACATGTACCATTATGTAATTCACCAGTGTGGCCTCCTTTATAACACTACTTACCGGAAATCTCTAAAAATCCTGACATCAGAGTGAACTCAAAGAAATGCCAGACAACAAATCTAATATAGGGAGACTTAAAATAATTACAATGGTTTCCATAAAAGAGGAATAAGAGCATACAAGAATGATCCATTAACTTAGTAAAAAGTTGTAAGCCTCTGTGGTATGTGTGTGGATAGTTAATAGATACTCATCTGTTCTCCATGCCGAAGAGGGCAGTCAGTAAAATAAGCCAATAAACAGTCAACAAAATAAGTGTCAAGCAGTAAAAACCATTACATGCTGTGTAAGACTTCAGCAATGATTGCCAAAGTTAGTCAATGTCAAAACTCAGACAGGACTGACATTAATGGGCTTACCACAGTTAATGAAATATAGGTGCCCAACTGCTTCTGGCAAAACAGAATGGAGGAAGAGAGAGCATAATCATATCCCACACTGACCCTACAGAGTCCTTTGGCTTGTCCTAATTGTCCTTTTTGCTGATTTTGCCATTTGGTTGTTTGGGGGTTTTGTTGTTTTGGTTTTTGTTGTTGTTTTTTTTTCTTTTAAAGGTCTGGTAGTGAACACAGCTAGCTAGCTGTCATCTAGACAGACCAGAGGATTTCACCCAGCATGGCAAATCTTATTTTTCTGTATGCTTTTCTCTGTGCTAGGGTGCATCTTGCCAACAATGACATAATTCGCAAGCATCCATAAAACAAGTTGCATATGTGACATTAGAAAGCCCTCAAATTAGAAAAAGGCCACTAAAAATATAAGCTAACTGGGAAGTCTGCTTTGTACATCACCGAATCACAAAATAATTTTGGTTGGACAGGACCTCTGGAGGTCACCTAGGTCCAAACACCTGCCCAAAGCTGGTCTGATCAGATGGCACTGGGCAGTGTCCACTCGTGAACATTTCCATGGACAGACTCCACTACTGCACATGACAGCTTGACCCAGTATTTTGACAACCAATGTGGTTAAAAAACCCTAGTTTCCTAGTCCCTGGCCGCAACATCTCACATGCCTCGCTAGCTGCCGAGCCCCTTCACAGGTCCCTGTGGCCCCTGGCTGCAGCCCTGCGAGTTGCCCGTGGGGAGGCACCCCTGACACCACCAGCTGCTCCCGGACAAGGTTACCCCACCCTGGGGCAGCACCAGGGCCGAGGCTGTCCCAGCACCACGCCGCTGCCCCAGAGGCCTCTCAACTCCTGCACCCCTGTCTCATCACCCCCGAGACCTCCCTGACTGCCCAGGGGTTACAGCCACCCACAAACCTCTCCAGCTGCCCTTGAAACCCTCCTCCTGATCGTCGGCAGCTCCAGGGCACAGGCCTCCCAAACACCCCCCAACCTGAGCCATGTTCCCTTCTAACCAACCTACGAACCCACCTGAAAGCTTCACCACTCACTTTACTTGCCCCTGCATGCCCCAGAGCCCGCCGCAGCGCCCCATGCCCATGGCTCAGCACACCTGACTGCTTCATACGTGTCCTGGGAATCCCTTTCTTTTTCACTGAGGTAGCAATCTTGAAATAAAATTAATGTACATAGTAACAACAGCAACATCCGTGCAAAACAACAGAGAAGCGTCTTCCACCATCAGAGCTCTGCAGGCAGTAACGAAACCCACAGAAAGTCCCAAGTTGTCTAGAACAGCTGATGGAGGGGGGAAGATGCAAAATGTATTTGCTAACAATGGCCCAGACACGAGCAAAAAGGGGATGACCAGCACAGGAATATGAGGTCCACGCTGTATGGAGAGAGAAAAAAAAGAAAGCACATCTTGCTTAAGAGCGGAAAAGGGGCATATATTTAATTAGGCACTTATTAGCCCGAAGCTAGGAAGAGTCTGCAAGTGCACAGGATCGTCCCTTTTCTGAGAGCTATGAGAAGAGGGTTGGGGGTTTTTTGGTGTCTCACTCCAGCATTGCCTCTAAACAGCATGGCTTTCTATTTCAAATACCAACTGCATCTAGTCTTCAGGCTGGTAGGCTTTTCAAACCCTGTGACTGGGTGGTGGGATTGATGCTTGGGTGGGTGGGAGATACATGGAGATAGAAAGAGCAGGGAACTAACAGGATTAGAACAGGAAATAAGGGTGAGGTAGGAATATGACATAGAAAAAACAGAAAAAAGGCAGTAAGAATAGCAAGACAGTGGCACAGAAAACCAGGGAAGAGAGCTGGCAGAATTGCAACCAGGAAGAAAAAAGAGGAGGTGGAAAAATGTAGGGAGGAAAAAAACCAAACAAACAAAAACAAGCGACAAAGAAGAGAGACAGCAAAAATCATTGGGCATAAAGTAAATTAGACATTTTTCTGGTATCAAAGTTGATTTACAATGCCACCCATTAAACACAATGCTCCAAAACCAACTCAACCTTTATATTCTCTGGGGTAAAGGAGTGTAGCCTTTTTTTTTTTCCTTGATATTTAGACTCTATTTCTTCATAGTGAAGGAAGAGATTAGTCAGAAACTTTTGAGGATGGGAGATTTCTCTAATACTTTTTGACTCCTTAGGACTGTATGCCTGACGTTTCCATACGCATGCTTCTCCTCTGCTTGAAAACATCACCTGTGAAAACCGGTGAATCCTAACTGCAGATTGTGATGGCAAATGTAAAACATGAGAGAGGCACAATTTAACATCAAATTTGATCTCAGTGTGATCTAAAGCTGCAACTGTATAGGATATTTCTACAGCTACTAAGCTCAACCGATTGATTGTAACCCACAGCACTAATCAAGCTGGCAGAAGAAGCAACAGCCTCAGCCCTCCTAGCCCCAGTTGTTATCCTCATGCTGTCTTCCTTCTCTTATATGCAGCTGCATGAACATAAAAATAGCTAATTTTAATTGAGATAGCTCTCCAAACCAATTCAATTCACAGCTATACAAGCTTTGGGAAGTTGGGGGAGGCGGGGGAGAGAGAAACAAGCATTGGCACAGTAACTGAGATGAAGGAGAAGAGCGCAAGACTTGGAGAGAATGTCAGTTTATCCTGGCTTGAAGTCTTCTGCTGTAGTTTCATACCCATTTTAAAGCAGCTCACAGGACTACCATCTACATGAACGCCTACAAGATCTCTGAGACAGTAAAGATACAATAATGTGTTTAACCACAGCACAAACACTTCTTAAAGATAAAATAGTAAGGAAGACATCTCGTACCATGTACCTAGTCCCATAATAAACCCTCATCAGCTTCCTTAATTTTAAAAATAAAGGACCTTTCCTTTGAAGGACCACATTTCCAGAAGCAGCTGTGCATAACTAAAGGTGTACTAGAAGTGAAGGCATCTAGTTGTTTAGAAGTCACAGGCACAGATAGCCAGCTTCCCAGACTGGGAAGAGGAAAGAGAACCTAGATAAACCAAATCCATGTATAATATAAAACTACATAAATTAGGTATAGTGGATTTTGCATATTAGGCATGTAAAAGCATAGTGGAGAAAATAAATGTCAGTGATGCTGCTCACTGAAGAACACAGAAACTCCCAAGCTAGTGTCAATACAGATTTCTCACCTGGATTCAGATGCACTGTTTTGGACCAAGAAAGCCCTACCAGGCCTGGTTTGTACAGAAGCTCTGCGACCAACACTGCTTATCTCCTTTTGTATCACTTGCCATTCTGAGGTTTGCATGTGTGCAAGGAAACAACCTATTTTTTCTGCACTGTCAGTATATTTCATTCACGCTAGGATAATCCAGATTTGGGACTACAAGTATTTCCATAAGAGAAATAAATGAGAGAAGATAGTGTATGTCTGTATTAGCTCAGACTAAGATGAGAGGGAAAAAAAAAGAACACAGTTTAAGTTTTAGGGAAGCATACAAGTTACCATACCCAGGTGTCAGGAAAGTCAAAAAACACATGGAGCTGTGAAAGCAAACAGAGCACTTGCAAGTGCCAATAAGTACTTACAAGAGTTTTGCCTCAGTGGAAAAACCTTTTCCTCCTACAGTCATCAAAAGCAACCAGTTGTATAGTAATTAAACAGTTGTATTGGTCCTGCAACCAGTCACTAGTTTTCAAACTCTTGATATTGCCATGAAGCAGGTCATTCCCCCCCAGCTATGTGACTAAGGAGTTTGAATAAAGAAACAAAGTGCTGCCTTTTCCTTTCCACGTTACCACTGCCTTGAACTTACGACGTTTTTCCTGCACACTCTGTCATCACTACAGGCTACTGCAAATGAGAGGGGAGCTAACAGGTACAGTTCCACTGACATTTACTGCACCGGGCAACCAGTCCACCAGAATTTCTTACAACTAGAGGTAAACACAATAGAACTACAGCATTCCAACAGTTTTAGTTGATGTAGCATCCCAAGATATGAAAACACTGCAGGATAAAACTAGAAAAGCTTCTCCTGTGATGGGTATTTCATTATAGAACAGGTCAAACAATGAGATCTTCTCAAAGACTCCTGTAACAGCATCCTTAACATTTCAAGGATCTGAATTAACACCTTGTAGAACTAAAGTATTAATTAGGCAACAGTTAGAGGGATGTCAACTACTATAATAAACTGCTGTGGGTATGGAGGGCTTCGATTAATCTTACTCTCCATATGCTTATACATAAAATTAATTTATGATATCCTTAAAATAAAAGCCTGCTACATTTCAATAATCTTCCAACTAAACATTTTTAAATGGCACATAATTTTTTTCAGAAGTTATCCATGGCAGATTCAGAGCAGATATTAATAGATGTTATCACAAAAACTAAGGTTTACTGTTCTGCTATTCAGGGTGGTAACTTAACTTTCTTATATAAGGAATCCTTATTATATTCAAATAAATAATTGATTTTCTAAAATGTACTTTTTTCACTACTCACTCTAGCTTAAGAAAGGAATGCTGAAATTCACATGCAAAAATGTGTTATTAGTTTGGGGGGGTTAAGTGTTTTTTTATTTGTTATGAATTAGGTAGAGAGGAGGTTTGGGTTCATTTGGGGGGGGGGGGTGTTTTGTTTTATTAAGAGTT
This sequence comes from Ciconia boyciana, assembly GCF_034638445.1. NCBI lineage: Eukaryota > Metazoa > Chordata > Aves > Ciconiiformes > Ciconiidae > Ciconia > Ciconia boyciana. The sequence goes on from NC_132934.1 coordinate 162,208,014, forward strand.
AGGAGGTAATTCTTACCACATTTTGCAAACTACTTCAAGATACAATACTAAATCCGACACAGAAGCATGCAGGCCAGTACCTTCACACAAATAAGCATATGTACCACAGATGACTGGATATGATAAATGCTCAAAGAATTCATCTTTTTAAATAAGTGAATGTTATAAAAACAACTAATTGCACACCAAAAAGCTTCAGAGGTAGACACAGGCACCAGAAGAACAACCCAAAGCAAACTATATAAACCGGTTACTCCTCGAGAAACACAATAAAAATTCTAAACTTGTAATAAGAAGCTTCCTGTTTGGGACCTCTTGGGCAGGTGATGTCCACAGGACCCCCCCAACCTAGACCACTGAACCACGGAACGGTTTGGGTTGGAAGGGACCTTTGAAGATCATCTAGTCCAAACCCCTGCCATGGGCAGGTATATCTTTCACTAGATGAGGTTGCTCAAAGCCCAAGCTCATTCTCTGATACTAGGAAACACCCATATGATAAGGTCTTAAAAAGCAAGTCAGAATGAGCAAACATAAGAAAGTTATGAAAACATAAGAAAGTTATAAACATAAGAAAGTTTTGCCTAGAGCAGACAAAATTTTAGAGTATGGTCAGCTGTTCATAAATGCTTACACACTCATATACCCTAAATGAAAATCAAAATTTTAAAATAACAGAGATATTACACAGGTCACATCTATTCGCAACTTTGTGGTTTCTTCCTCCATTAGTTACAGTGTACACAGACTACCTCAAAGTTTGGCTAACATTTTAACAATGGATTCACAGAAGGACCAACATCATGTAAATTTCAATGGCTTTTATCTGCTTTATGGTATAAGAAAGTCACTGACCATCCATTCACAACACTGGCAACCAGAATTTGGTTTTTGTACCTATAACAGCTAATGAGTAGCCAAGGCATTTTGATTAATATTATACTGAATCAAAAACATTTGAAAAAACACTAGCTCCAGTTTTGCTTCAGCCTTCAGCAGGATACTCAAGTGACAGAAATACAACAGCTATATAAAACAGATAAAGCGGACAGAACACTAGGAATACCTTCTTAGCCTTAATTCCAAACGCATTTCTTAATTACTAAACTGTTTCCAATTTATTGCCCACTGAGTCAATTCACTTCCCACTGAGATGGTTTTTAAAAAAGCGATTCCATTCAGTAATGTCAGTTCCACCAGGAATGGACTTCAATATTGATACAAAAATGACTGCTAATACAATCATCTCCTATTATTTTAATTTTAATTTACAACATAGTAGTGTTTAAAATGTAGTAAAGACAAAAGACTTACCCGAGTTTTTCTTTTCTGCAAGTACACTATGAACACCTACCTTATAAATCCAGAAGATTATTTGGTCAAATTGCCTTCCCACGCATTTATATGCAAAGAAAGTCCCTCTCAAATATTGTTTTATATATTTAAATTAAATTTAATGTAAATTAATTTTTTAAAATAACAATGATGATAATATAAGAATTGCTGGTCTTATTGAAGATTCAATAACTGGAGATACAGCTTGGGCTACACAGGTGCGGAGGAAAACAATGCAAATGCAGGTTGTGGATAATAGTTCCCCTCCTGAAAACTCTCTCAGCATTCAGTGACTCTGCCACAGAAGTGCCTCAAGCACTTCTGGCACTTTTGAATAGCTCTCGATGAGTTTTTGTTCCATGACTTTGTCTAGTCACTTTTTAGAGGCTGGTTTCAAACGGAATGAAGCCTAAGGTACATAACAAAGTTAATCTTTTGCTTTTTCTCACAACACTAAGAAAAGTCATTTTTAAAGCTACAGAAAGCATACTAAGAATACTGAAACAGGTGTTTTCTTCTTCTTAAGTTACACTGAAGTCTTCAAGCGAACTCCAGGGAAGTTGGAGAATTTGTTCTAAAATTCTTGCTTCTTTCTTGAAGGGTTGTGATGGCATTAAATGTAATTTCTACAATACCCATCTGAAAATGTTTTTATCTAACGATAAGCCATTCCATAATAATTTCATGATGATACCCTCATAGGAATAATAAAATGTTATAAATACAAGATGACTTGATGTTATAAGTGATTACTAACAATATTTCTATCAGACAAGAAATAAATGGCATGCTGTTATTCATGCAACTCCTAATCAAACAAAGACAAGAATCTCTTAAGAAGTACCAAAAAGAAAACACTCTTGCTGGTGAAGTATAAAAATAAGAAATATAACATAAGTCTTTAAAAAGCAAAAGAGCTGGGAGATGAAAATTTTATATGAATTATATATGACAACAGATTATCTTTCAAGAACAACCAAGCCCTCAAAAGAGGCATGCCTTCCAGCTTTGAAAAAGGCTGTGGAGAGTGTACTATTTTTGCACTTGTCTTCACTCTTACAAACAGCATACTCTTACTACGTCTGTTTGCACCACAACAGGCAACAAGGGACTAAAACATGAAGAGTGGCAAGGGAGCTAACTAGTATGTGCCACAGTATGGGGAAGAGGGAGGTAATGGAATAACTTCTTGAAAAGATAAAGAAGATTTTGAAGTAGTAATATGAACAGGACAATGACTCACCACATTCAACTCAGCTTGTCTGACCTGGAGAAAATGTCTCACCCTTGTATTGGGAAGCAAAGAACTACCATAGAATTTAATTTAAATTTTAAATTGCTAAGCTGGCCTATTTCAAAAACTACACATTTAACAGCTTCACATATATGATAAATATTTTTCTGACTTTTCAGAAAACTTAAGGCTACTAACCTCTTCTCTTTTGCATATTTTCTAGTTACATGTGAGAAGGTGAAGATTCACAGACATTTTGGTTAAACTTTTTTATCCAATTTGCTTCAGTTGCTGACAATGCACAAACATAGGAGTTCCTACCAATTCTTGGAAGAACACCTATTTTGGTCCAAAGTTACCTTGAAAAGAACATCCCAACTAGAGGTAAACCCATCACCAAGGATGTAATATATACAGAAAGGTCTTTCATGCAAGATACAGATCAGATACTAAAGTATCCATTTGCAATGGTTAGTCATTTATTCCAACACCAATTCTTTTCACTCCCTTAAGTAGTTAGTGGCAGTATTTTTAATAGCATACAATAAAACCTGGCAAGGAGTATCCAAGAAATTAAGTCTCGAGCGACAGGTTCACACTTCTGATTTGGCAATGAAACACTAATGGAATCTCTTTTAACTCCAGGCTATATGCATCTATTAATTTGGGCCCAAACATCTTAAACACAAGTTTCCTCAAGCCATTGAATTTCTCTCAGTATTTTATTATTAGAGGAAAAACAGGTTCTACAGTATGGCTAAATGACTCCTATCGTACCCCATTATCATTTGCTAATAAGCTTTCTCAACCTTTCACCAATAAATCTAAAATTTATCGTGCTTACTGTCTGTATGAGGCTTAGGGGATATTTTGAGGAAGAACAGCAGACCAACAAAATGAGACACAGATGTACAGGAAGTAGTGTAAGGGAAAAAATTTCTGTGAAACCAGTTCCTTTTTTTTTTCCCAAGAGAAAGATTAATTAAAAAAAAAAATCTGTCTGTACTTAAGAAAAAACTTGAAATCCTTAAGCTATGAAGTGGGAACTTTCATAGAAGATGACTTGGATGTCAGGAATTTGCCTTTTCCTAATCTCAATGAGAACTCATGCAAACATGACAAAGTTTGAAAAATCAGAGCTGATAGATGCTAACAGTCCTCTAAGGCATCTAGAATTTAACAGCATCTGCAGATATTTTCAATTAAAACAAAGTTATATTGAAACAAAGCACCTATGATTACACTCTGGCTTGCTAAGGCTTTTTTTTTTTTTGGTTTCTTTGGTGGCTGGCACATGGGCTCCCCTTTTGAGCATGCCGTCTATATACCACCACCCACTACCAGAGAAACAGAAGGTGCACTACTTACAGCTCTGGACTTATGACCAACTATTCTTCTGCCTCAACCACAAAGACATTGAACTTGACCTATCATGGTTTCTTACCCTACTGATACGAGAGGGGAATGTCAACATATACTTCCTCTTCACGTCTTTTCTACTGTAATTGTTGCCCCAGCTCTACAGAGGCCAAAGCTAGTCCACACACTGTGCTCGCAGTAACTTTTTACCAGCTGCATGCTGGAAGAAGTGATCTGACTAAGGATCAAATCTGGACAAAGGAAGTTTGCTTAAACGTAAAACTAATGAGAAGCTTTATTAAGGTTTCTAATATCCAAGTTCTGCCATAAGTTTTCTTGTATACACCTAGATCTGACTCCCTGTGCACCTATACTTTAGGAACCTACAATCTTCAGAAAACCCTCGCCTTGGTCATTGATTAGGAAAGATCCACCCTAGGGATAAATCAGAGTTGAACAGGGCCAGGGGTCCTGAACATGCAATGTGATGCTTTTTACTTCTCTTGCCTCCCTGTTCATAAGCTCTTTTCCTTACCTACCTTTTCTTCTTTCATCTCTTTCTGTCTGTGGTTTCATTGGAGTCTTCTTCAGTCTCAATCTTTTCCTGTGAGTCTGCAACTATAGCAGCCATCAAGAACAGGATCTTAAAAAGCCAGATGCTGCGACAAGTTTGGCAGGTCTCCAAGTGGCTAATAAAACCATATTCTGTGCCAACCTAGGCCAGAAGCTGCAAAGTAAAGGGTCAAACACTAAAACATGAAAGATGAAAAGGAAAAATACTATATTGGATTGAGAAAAGCCCTGCAGAGAAGGACTTGGGGATATTGGTAGACGAAAAATTGGACATGAACCAGCAATGTGTGCTTGCAGACCAGAAAGGCAATCATCTCCTGGGCTGTGTAACAAGTGTGGCCAGGAGGTGATTCTCCCCCTCTACTCTGCTCTTGTGAGACCCCACCTGAGTACTGCATCCAGCTCTGGGGTCCCCAGTCTCCAGCACAAGACATGGACCTATTAGAGCAGGTCCAGAGGAGGGCCATGAAAATGGTCAGAGGGCTGGAACACCTCTCCTATGAAAAAAGGCTGAGAGAGTTGGGGTTGTTCAGCCCGGACAAGAGAAGGCTCCAGGGAAACCTTATTGCAGCTTTTCAACAGTTAAAAGGGCGCTTATAAGGAAGATGGAGAGAGGCTTTTTACCAGTAGTAGTGAGACTGTAGTGACAGAACAAGGGGTAACAATTTTAAACTAAAAGAGCGTACATTTAGATTGGATGCGAAGAAATGAGGGTGGTGAGACACCACAGGTGTCACATGGGAACAGGCTGCCCAGAGAAGTTGTGGATCGCCCATCACTGGAAGTGTTCAAGGTCAGGTTGGATAGGGCTTTGAGCAACCTGATCTACTGAAAGATGTCCCTGCTCATTGCAGGAGAGCCGGACTAGATGATCTTTGAAGGTTCCTTCCAACCCAAACCATTCCATGATTCTGTGATTCTATATTCATGTACTTTCCAGATGATCCCTTGACCTCAAAAGGATGTTGAATTTTTTTGAGGTACTCAAACATTACAGCAATGAGCACTACAGAAAAGTCCACACAGAAATTAATATTGTAATAGGGACTTAATAGCCTACAGTAAGCAGAGCCTGAGGCTCACAATGAACAATCAGGCTAAGATAAAATATTGATTAGTGGCTTAGGAGGTGAATACCATCTGTCCTCTTCACTGAATGAGGCGGGGGGGGGGGGGGGGGGGGAGAAATGCACAAGTGATTAAGCCACTGGAGGTTGTATCATGCTGCCCATGCACAACAGGACAAAGGGGTAAATTAAAAACACACCCACCACCTTAGTTATGGGATTTCTTAAGTGTTTGATGTCAATTTAATACAGTCTGTGCTTATAACTAGCACTGCTGCCTTTCTACCATCAAAATGTATTAACAATTAATTTAGAAACTTCTTTAATCATCTCATATCATTCATTATATTACTATGCAAGGAGGTGGGGGACATCAAAGTACTGAACACCATATTACTCCACTCTATTTTTATTGACGTTTTATCCTTCAGTTTTAAAAATCCTCAAATGGAACCTATAAAAAAAAAAGAAAAGAGTATTTTATTAGAGTTCTTGTTGGAATGCATTAGACTTCAAGTAATTTATATGTGCAAACATTCTCACT